>NC_088386.1:15838750-16152142 GCF_037993035.2 Macaca fascicularis
GGAACCTGTCTGATCTGAACAGCTGGAACACCAGGTCAGGGGTATGTCTTGGTGGGGGAATGATTTCCTGTTGTGCTGGCAGAGAAGCTGAGGTAAATCTGGTCCTTCCCTCTGATAAGACCTCGTTGTGTTTCATTGAGAGCTCTCCCAGCCACCTCTGTCCTCTGCCCAGCCACTGGATACTGCATTTACCCACCTGCTTTAGCAACATCTGATATCTACCTGTAGACACATCCCCTATTGGGCTGAAGCCTGAACTATTCGATTCAGTAAATAAAATCCTGGGGAAAAATTAATAAAAAAGTAAACACCATGGGGGAATGAGATAAGCTTCAAGAGGTATTTGCCATTTCACCCCTACAGGAAACAGCAAACTTGCTCACACAGTGAGCAAATTGCTACTACAATCAGCACCTGAGAAGGCCATCATATGAAGACCTATAACCAAGGAACCCATACTGAGTCTTCACCCTAGAAAGCACCAGTACCTAAGTTAGGTTTCAATAAACTATAAATGTTAAAATCACATCCATAAAAAGGAAAAAAATAATTTAAAAGAAGTAAAGTCAAAAGTAAATTCAATAATAATGTGAAGAAATAGTCTACCCAAATAAGAAGAAACCAGAAAAACAATTCTGATAATAGGACAAAACAGAATTCTATAACACCCCCAAGAGATCACACTAGCCCTCCAGCAAATAATGTAAACCAATATGAAATCTTTGAAACACCAGATAAAAATTTCAAAAGGTTGATTATTAAGTTACTCAAGGAGATACCAGAGACAGGTAAAAACCAACAGAAATAAATTAGAAAAAAAAAAAAAAAGAACAATTCAGGATATGAATAGTAAATTTTCTAAGGAGATAGATATCTTAAAAACATCAGAGCTTCTGGAAATGAAATACACACTTACTAAATTACACAATGCAATGAAAAGTAGAAGAAAGAATTTCAGAATTCTAAGACAAGTTTTCAAATTAACCTAATAAAACAAAAATAAAGAAAAAAGAATCAAGAGAAATGAAGGACATCTCTAAGAATTATGAGATTATGTAAAATGGCAAAACCTAAGAATAGTTGGTGTTCTTGAGGGCAAAGAGAAAGCAAAAAGTTTGGAAATCTTTTTTTCAGGGAATAATTGAGGAAAACTCCCTGGCCTTGGGAGAGATTTAGATATTAAAATACAAGAAGCTTAAAGAACACCTGGGAGATACATTGCAAAAAGGTCATCACCAAGACATATAGGCATCAGGCTATATAAAGTGAACAAGAAAGAAATAATTCTTTAAAAAAGTGAGAAAAAATCATGGGGAACCTATAAAGAAAAATCTTTCAGACTAAGAGCAGATTTACAACAGAAATCTTATAAACCAGAAGGGACTGGAGTTGTATCTTTGTCCTCCTTAAACAAAATAACTGTAAACCAAGAGTTTTGTATCAGGCAAAGCCAAGTTTCATAAATGAAGGACAAATAAGTCATTTTCAAACAAACAACTACTGCGGGAATTTGTTGCTACCAGATGAGCTCTATTAAAAAACGCTAAAATAAGTTCTAAATTTTGAAACAAAAGCTCAATATACACAAAAATAGAACCTCTTGAATGCACAGAACTCACAGAGCCTATAAAACAACACAATGACAGAAACTAAAAAGTAGTAGATGGAAAGCAATTGACATGATGAATGGAACAATACCTCACACCTCAATATTAACATTAAATGTAAATAGCCTAAATGCCCCAATTAAAAGATACAGACTAACAGAATGGACAAAGAATTGCAAACGAAGTATCTGTTGTCTTCAAGAGACTTACCTAACATGTAAGGATTCCTATAAACTCAAGGTAAAGGGGTGGAAAAAGACATTCTACGTAACTGGAAACCAAAAACAAGACAAACCAAAAAACAAAAACAAATCAATACCAAAAACAAGCAAGAGTAGTTATTCTTACATCAGACAAAACGGACTTTAAAGAAACAACAGTTTAAAAAAAAAGGCAACTGTCATTATATAATGATAAAAGGATCAGTCCAACAAAAAGATATTGTCCTAAACATATATGTACCTAAATCTGGAGCTCCCAGATTCGTAAACCAATTACTATTAGACCTAAGTAATGAGAGAGACAGGAACATAATAGTTCAATACTCCAGTGACTGCACCAGACAGATTATTAAGAGAGAAAGTCAATGAAAAGATAATGGCCTTAAACTACACTCTGGAACAAAGTGACCTAATAGATATTTACAGAATCTTATACCCAAGACCTCCATAATATACATTCTTGTCATCACCACATGGAACATTCTCCATGACAGATCATATGACAGGCCACAGAACAAGTCTCAATAAACTTAAGAAAATCGAAATCAAACCATGTATCTTCTCTGACCACACTGGAATAAAACTATAAATCAACCCAAAAGGAACCCCTAAAACAATACAAATACATGGAAATTAAACAATCTGCTCCTGAATGATTTTGGGGTTAACAATGAAATCAATATGAAAATTTAAAAAAATTATTCAAAATGAATGATAATAGTGACACAAGTTATCAAAATCTCTGGCATACAGCAAAAGCCATGCTAAGAGGAAAATTCATAGTGGTAAATGCCTATATCATAAAGCCTGAAAGATTATGAATTGACAACCTAATGTCACACCTCAAGGAAGCAGAGAAATGGAACAAACTGAATCCAAAGACAGTAGAAGAAAAAAAAAAAGTAACAAATATCAGGGCAGACCTTAATGCAATTGGAAAAAAAAAAACACACACACACACAATAAAAAGATCACTGAAACAAAAAGGTAGTTCTTTCAAAAGATAAACAAAATTGACAGTCCATTAGCTTGGTTAACCAAGAAGAAAGAAGATTCAATTAAGTGCAATTAGAAATGAAACTGGAGACATTACAACTAACACCACGGAAATATGATCATTTGCTACTACTATGAACACCTCTATGCACACAATCTAGAAAAACTATAGGAAATGTATACATTCCTGGAAACATATAATCCTCCCAGATTAAACCAGGAAAAAGAGAAACCCTTAATGGGGTTCAATAAAGATTGAATCAGTAAAAACAAACAAACAAAAACTACCACCACCAACAAAAAAGCCAGATGGATTCAGAGTTCTATTCTACCAGACGTTCAATTGGTACCAATTCTACTGAAACTACTCCAAAAGATTAAGAGGGAATCCTTTCTAAATCACTCTAGTAAGCTAATTTCACCCTGATACTAAAACCATGAATGAACATAAGGACAACAACAACAAAAAAACCACAGACCAATATCCCTGATGAACATAGATTAAAGCAAACAAAAAAGCCTCAATAAAATACTAGCTACCCAAATCCAACAGCACATCAAAAAGATAATACACCATGATCAAGTGGGTTTCATCCCAGGCATGCAGGGATGGTTTAACATATCCAAGTCAATAAATGTGATATATCACGAAAACAAAATTAAAAACAAAACATATGATCATCTCAATAGGTGCAGAAAAGCATTGGATAAAATACAGCATCTCTTTGTGATAAAAAGTCCTCAGCAAACTAAGCATAGAAGGGACTTACCTCGAATTAATTAATAAAAGTCATCTGTGACAGACCCACAGCAAACATCATACTGAATGGAGAAAAGTGGAAAGCAATGCCCCTGAAAAATGGACAAGACAAGGATACCCAAGTTCACCACTTCTATTCAACATAGTACCTGATGTCCTAGCTAGAACTATCAGGCAAGAGAAAGAAATAAAGGACATTTAAATTGGAGAAAAGGAAGTCAGACTATCACTATTCACTGATAATATGATTACATACCTAGAAAACCCTACAGGTTGCTCCAAAAGCCTCCTAGATTTGATAAACAAATCCGGTAATATCTCAGGTTACAAAATCCATGTACACAAATCAGTAGCACTGATATACACCAACAATGACCAAGCTGAGAATCAAATCAAGAACTCAATCCCTTTTATGACAGCTGCAAAAAAATAAAATACTTAGGAATTAACTTAATCAAGGAGGTGAAAGACCTCTACAAGGAGAAGTACAAAACACTGCTGAAAGAAATCACAGATGACACAAACAAATGAAAACATATCCCATGATCATGAGTTAGAAGAATCAATATTGTGAAAATGACCATACTGCCTAAAGCAATCTACAGATTCAGTGCAATTCCCATCAAAATATCAGCATCATCTTCAAAAAATTAGAAAAAAAGAATCCTAAAATTCATATGCAACTGAAAAAGAGCCTGAGAACCAAAGCAATTTAAGTAAAAAGAATAAATCTAGAGGAATCACATTACCAGACTTCAAGTTACGCTACAAGGCTATAGTTACCCAAACAGCAAGGTACCAGCATAAAAGTAGACACATAGACCAATAGAATAGCACAGCGAACCCAGAAATAAATCCAAATACTTAAAGTCAACTTATCTTTAACACAGCATACAAAAATATAAATTGGGGAAAGGACACCCTATTTAATAAATGGTACTGGGAATGCTGGCTAGCTACATGCAGAAGAATGAAACTGGACCCCGATCTCTCATGCTACACAAAAATAAACTCAAGATGGATCAACGACTTAAATCTAAGACCTGAAACCATAACAATTCTAGAAAAAAAACCTTGGAGAAACTCTTTTAGATGATGGCCAAGGTAAAAAAAAAAAAGTTATGACTAAAACCCCAAAAGCAAATGCAGCAAAACCAAAAATAAATAAATGAGACCTGATTAAACTAAAAAGCTTCTGCATGCAAAAGAAATAATCTTAAAGAGTGGACAGACAGCCCAAAGAATGGGAGAAAATATTTGCAAACTATAAATTCAACAAAGGACTAGTGTCTGGAATCTACGAGGATCCCAAACATATTAGCAAGAAAAAACAAATAACCTCATCAAAATTGGGTACATGACATGAATATACTTTTCTCAGAAGAAGATCTACAAATGGCCAACAAACATAAAAAATACTCAACATCAATAATCAACAGTGAAATGCAAATTTTAAACACAATGAGATAACACCTTACTCCTGCAAAAATGGCCATTATTTTAAAAGTCAAAAACAATAGATGTTGGCCTGGATGTGGTGAAAGAGGAATGCTTCTATGTTGCTGGTGGAAATGTAAATTAACATAATCTCTACTGGGAACAGTATTTAGATTCCTTAAGGGACTAAAAGTAGATCTACCATTTGATAAAGCAATCCCACTAGTGGGTATTTACCCAATGGAAATAAGTCATTACATGAAAAAGACTCATGAGCACATATGTTAATTTCAGCATAATTCACAATTTCAAAGATTCATTCATGTAACAAAAAGCCACTTGTAGCCCAGTATCTGTTGAAATTACATCAATAAATAAATACTGAAATGTCAAAGTGAAATCTCCTAACCACATCTCACTATAGCCACAGATTTCCAACATTACTTCATTTTTGTTATACTTTGGATGACGTTTTACCCAGACTTCTTTGTCACATTTTTTAAAAGGACAGATACAGTACATTGAGCTTAATTTTAATGTTCTCTTTAAAGTGCTAATAGGTATGGCTCAATTATTGCAGTGGTTTTCTTGTTGGAGCTTTCTCCCTTTAGCTGCTCTAAATTGTGAGTGGTATAGAGTCACAAAGCTTACTTGATTATTTACCTGGTCCACTACTGCTGCTACGTGTTTCTTCAGGACCTGTCCTTTGGAATACTTCCCAGAGGTAAGCACAGGGTTGTCTATATTAAAGCCACCTGTATATGACTTGCTATGTCCTCTTTGTCAACACTTTACCTCATCGTGACTACAGAATCTCTTTTTCTGGTTTTTAAAATTGTTATTGTAAGACTGTGCTTGGAAATATTCCCAGGGATTAGTATGGTGATTCTGTTGGGATGTTTGGAGATACATTTGCCAATGCTGTACATGTAAAATTTCTATGACATCTTATAAAATAAATACTTCGATCTCTTTATCACCCATTAATGTTAACATATAAAATCAGCTGAATTAAAGTTAAGACTGTGTAAACAGATGACTAGAACCTCTTTTTAAGTAAAAATATGTGTGGTTGCCTTAATTACCTGTCATTGGAAATGTGTAATTCCCTTTAATTTTCTGAACATATGCACAATTTTACTATTCTAAAAAAAATAACTATTCATAACTACTGGCTTATTTTCTCCTTTCACTCACTTATAATTTTTAGAAGAAGTGATGGGCATTTGTTCCCTATAACTCTTTGCCATCTATATCCACCTGGATCCCTAGCAATTTGGGTCTTATCTGAACTACTACGATGAACTGCACTCGAAATTACATTTGGTGTGATACAGACACTAACGCAATTCTTTCTCTGTCTTTGCTTTCATCTTTTGCAATCATCTACCTCCCTATGCAGTCTGGACAAATACTCTCAAATTCCTAACAGCATCATCATTAGCACTGTTAAAATCCTTCCATCATTTAGGAGATGCTAAGCCTGTGTTGTCGTTCACTGCCCTGAGATGCTATGCAGTTTATCTGCTTGCACACTTCAGATGCAAAACATTGATAGGAAAAGTGAGGAAGCATACTGATTTGCATTCCTGTATATTTATATGCTTTACTGTTTCTCCTGGTACTTCTGCTTCCAATTGCCATCTTCACCTTCGTCATCTCTAGCTCCCAACTTTACTCTCCTCAGTCACTGTTCATTCTTAGCCTCTGATTTCTGTCACTTCTTTTGCTGTCCAATTTGTCCTTCCTCTATTTCTCTCTTCAAATACGTCTCCAGCATCATTATGTCACAAAATTATTTGCCCTGAGAATCTCTTGCTCTTCCCTTGCTTTGTGCTGCACGAGGACTGACTCTTACCTTGCTATGTCAGTTGCATTCCAGCCAGAGTCCACCTATGAGTGGCTCTAGTGAGAGACTGGAAGGCCAAAGATTCTGGTAGTTTCCCTGTCAGTGACTGCCTCTTCTCCTATGTACTGCTCCTACAAGAAAGGCCTGCAAAGGTTTACACTCCTGCTATGTGACATCTGGGCTTCTGATAATCTCATTCTCCCCTTGTCCTTCTGTCTGGGGGTGGAATGTCTCCTGACATCGCTAGTCTGTGTGTGGCCTCACTGTTGGTTTGACTGCTTTCACTTTTCTGTCATCGGTATAACCAACTCCCTGCAGAAAACTGCCTCTGTTGTAAATACTTAAGGTGGTTTTTGTTCCTGGTTGGATCCTAAAAAACACAAAATCATTCTCCTTATTATTTCATTGGGTATCCTTCTTTTCCATCTTTCTACTGGACCTCCCTCTTTTATTCTTATCCTGGCCCTTCCACTGGCAAAGCAAGTCTTCTTGCTCTTGCACACTCAGTTGCCCAGTTGACTAAACTGTTAGGATAATTCTATAAAAAGAAGAAAAGGAAAGAAAATAAAATATTTCAACGAAACCAAACCAAATTTCTCTGAATCCTTTAACGTATATTTCATGACTCCACCACACCCCACCCTTCCTCTCTTTCTTTCTCTATCTTCTCCCTCTTCCTTTCTTGTCATTTTTCCTGCCATGTCACTCAGCATGTGAGTTTTGGACCAGCACATGCATCTTTGGCCTTCAGAATCCAGAGTCTGCAGTTATAACTTGATTTTCATCAGTACATAATTTTATTTGACAATTATATTTATAATCTTAATTTTCAAAAAATATCAGAATATTGTTTCATCATGACTATATAATCTAGCTTTATATTTGCTTTGTTGTATGTATGTGTATGCCAATCAGAAATAGTTTAATTGGTTTCTTCAGTCTTACAGAGAAACAATTTTAGATAAGGGAATTTTCTGATTCTTCAGGGCAGAACCTTTCTTTTGACTTAAGTTGATTTTAGATAATGCCAGAGACTTTTTTTGTTTTTTTCCGTGTTAGCTCATTCAATATTTGGGCTTATTTACTGGAGCCATCACAGCCCCAACTTTTCTGGTTGTTATGAAGATATTTTTCACTTCTTTCTCTGGTAAAACCTATTTCATAAAGACCTGGGGTTTAATGCTCTGACGTAAAGCCTTGCTTCCAGGGACTCTGTATCAGCATCTCCCTCCCACATTTCTCTGTTCTATCAGCTTCTCCTTTGACTTGATTTCACCCTCCAATTAGGGATATTTGTATATCTTCATTGTCCTTCTTGACTATTGTAATAGATTTGCAATTATTGACCAAAGGTCATACTATTATTCCCTTATTTAAATTTCATTCCTGTATAGTATCACTGAGGCTTTTAAAATTTCTATACTGTCATGAGGGCAATAACATTCCCTATGCTAAGTAGCAAAACAAAGCCGGAGGAGGAGGTCTAACTGCTTGAGCCTACATCATCATCATCATGTTGGGAAATCTTGACATCAAAGCCATTTTTAAACCCCTTAAAGCTTTCAATAAGCAGAAAGTAGAAATAAATGTATTTTGGAAAGAACATCCTATCATACATAAAACATTAAATTTTGTTTTATACGATGAAAACTTTATGTTATAAACTTCTTTACATTTATTTACTCACTCTAAGGAGTTTCCTCTTTGCATCAATTTATTAAAAATGATATCCAGGTGCCACCGGTGGGCACAAGATGGCATGGACCTGTTTTTATTTCCCTTTTCTGCTAAGTACAACTATGAACCCTGGAAATTACTCAAGAGACAACCAAAGGAGAACTAAAAGAAGAAAAGTGTGATATAGTTTCAAACCCCAGGACCAAAGGAACAGTACGGTGGCAGGGTATCTTGCATGCCACTCACTCAACAGAGGAAGGCCACCCAGATCCAGCTTGTCCTGATCCTCATTTTAGCAACAAAAGACAGCTCATTCCTCCCCAGATCAAATATTCTTCTGATAATATCAAGTGAGATCTACAACACTACTGATGAGGAATCATTTGGGAGCTCTTCCAGAAGCTGCCACTCTTCCCTCTCTCCCTTGCCTGGCCTGTGATTCCCCTTTTACTAACAGATAAGGCAAAATGGCTCGAGTCAACAGAAAAGAATCAGAGAAGCAGGTGGCCTGGTTTGGAAAGCCTCTCTGTCCCCGTAAGTTAGGGACTTTCTTCCACTTCCCAGAGACACCAGAATAGTTGGAGATAGGTGAAAAAATAGGAGTATCACACCATAGCTGTCCTGTTCCTTCATGGAGAGACATCCTGCTACCTGATCTGGGGAAACTCTGATCATTCAGGCAGTGTCAACAGGGACTACTGGGACCCCCAGTAGCACCAGATTAACCAAGCATACCAAAATAACAACATAAAGGTTCTAAAAATGAAACGACCATTGGAATCACAGCTTATGAAGGTGGGCTAATACTCATAAACTAAATACTCATAAAGAGGTAAATGCCTGTGTGGGGGTACACACACACACACACACACACACACACACACATCAGATCCAGAAACTTCTAACATGATAGACAAAATGTCCAAGATAAATTTAAAAATCACTTATTGTACCAAGAATTGAGAAAGTTATAACTTGAATGAGAAAATCAACTGATATGAATACCAAGAAAAATCAGATATTGAAATTATTGAAAAAGAGTTTTAAAGAATCCATAATAAAAATATTTCAATAATTAATCAATTATCTTTAAACAAATGAAAATTATAAAACTCAACAAATAAATAGATCATGATTTTAAAATGAAGAAACAAATGGACATTTTAGAACTGAAAAATACAATATAGAAATAAAACTCATTGGGTGGACTCAATAATAGAGTGACGATGACAGAGGATAAATCAATTAATTTAAGAATAAAGCAATAGGATTCACGCCAACTGGATATCAAGGGGAAAATAGGCAGAAAAAAAAAATGGACAAAGCCTGGGGACTTGTGGCATAATAACAAAAGATTTAACATTCATATTATCAGGATAGGAGAAAGAGAGTGGGTCAGACTGAGAGTATGTGAAGAAATAATGGAAGAAAAATCACCAAATTTAGTACAAGACAAAAACCTGTAAGTTCAAAAGGCTGAATAAATACAAATTAAGAAAAACTGAAATTATCCATGCCAAGACACACCATAACTGAACTTTTGAGAAATAAACAAAAAAAGAACATCCAGAGACAAGCAAGCACATTACACATAGAGGAACACACATTCAAATCACAGCGAATTTCTCAACCATAGGGGCCAAAAGAAAGAGGATTGTTTTTTCCAGTGCTAAAAGAAAATAACTGCCAACCATAAAGTCTATAGCTGCTGAAACTATTCTTTATTAATAAGAGAGAAAAACAACTTTCCCAAAAGATAGAAACAGAATTAATTTGTCACTAACAGACTTACCATTAAAAACTGTCTTAAGGCTGGGCACGGTGGCTCAAGCCTGTAATCCCAGCACTTTGGGAGGCCGAGACAGGCGGATCACGAGGTCAGGAGATCAAGACCATCCTGGCTAACACGGTGAAATCCCGTCTCTACTAAAAAATACAAAAAACTAGCCGGGCGAGGTGGCGGGCGCCTGTAGTCCCAGCTACTCCGGAGGCTGAGGCAGGAGAATAGCGTGAACCCGGAAGGCGGAGCTTGCAGGGAGCTGAGATCCGGCCACTGCACTCCAGCCTGGGGAAACAGAGCCAGACTCCGTCTCAAAAAAAAAAAAAAAAAAAAAACACTGTCTTAGGTTAATTACTCAAATGAAAAGGACCTAATATAAAGGAAAGCATCTTGTAATATCAGGAAGAAGAAACAACAGAAAGAACAGACTTATGAGTACATTCAATAGGCTATCCTTTTCCTCATGAGTTTTATAAATTATATTTGATATTGAAAGAAAATATCATCTGATATCCAAGACAATGATAGTTAAAAGTTGATGAGGTTAAAAGCCCTAAACGAAGGTGATATTTTCTCACTTTATTCAGAGTGGCAAGGTGTTGATGCCAGAAGACTATTACAAGCTACATACATATATTGTAATGCTCACAGTGAGAGGTGAAGCCAGTTGGACTTCTGGGTAGGGTGGGGACTTGGAGAACTTTTCTTTCTTACGAGAGGATTGTAAAATGTACCAATCAACACTCTGCAGCTAGGATTGTAAAACACATCAATCAGTGCTCTGTGGTTAGAGGTTTGTAAAATGCACCAATCAGCACTCTGTAAAAACACACCAATCAGCGCTCTGTGTCTAGCTAAAGGACTGTAAACGCACCAATCCGCACTCTGTAAAATGGACCAATCAGCAGGACATGGGTGGGGACAAATAAGGGAATAAAAGCTGGCCACTGGACCCAGCAGCAATCTGCTCGGGTCCCCTTCCATGCTGTGGAAGCTTTGTTCTTTTGCTCTTCATAATAAATATTGCTGCTGCTCACTCCTTGGGTCCACATCACCTTTAAGAGCTGTAACACTCACTGCGAGGGTCAGTAGCTTCACTCCTGAAGTCAGTGAGACCATGAACCCACTGCAAGGAACGAACTCCAGAGGCACCACCTTTAAGAGCTGTAACACTCACCACAAGGTCCGCAGCTTCATTCTTGAAGTCACCAAGACCAAGCACCCACTAGAAGGAATAAATTCCAGACACAACAGCAACCACTATGGAAACTATGCCAAGAAATATACTCAAACACACTGTAAGGAAAGAATCCTTTAAAAATGTAAGAAACCTACAGAAAGTTAAGCTGAACAAGACCCAGAGAAAACAAACACAATAGAAGTAATAAAATGACAGACTTAAGCTGTAACATATCAATAATTACCTTAAATGTCAATGTTCTAAATATACCAATCAAAAGAGAGCTTGGCAGAGTTGATTAGCAGAACACATCAGGATTTCCCAGTCCCCCGGGCTACGGAACTGTACCAGAAACTACCCTGCACAGTGGGAGGTGAGCAGTGGGAGAGAGAGCATGACCACCTGAGATTCATCCACCTCCTGTCAGAATAGCAGTGGCATTAGATTCTTATAGGTGCTTGAACACTATTGTAGACTGCAATCAAAGGATTTAGGTTACATATTCCATATGAGAATTTAACTAATGCCTGATGATCTGAGATTGAACAATTTCATCCTGAAACCATCACCCCGGTCCATGGAAAAATTGTCTTCCACGAAACCACAAAACTGGTCCCTGGTGCCAAAAAGGTTGGGGACTACTGGAACACAACATTAACCATACGCTGCTTACAAGAAAGTCACTTCAGATTCAAAGACATTAAGTAGGCTGAATGTAGAAGGATGGAAAAAGACATATATGCAAATATTAATTTAAAAAGGCAAGAAAAACATATCAATATTGGATAAAGTAGCCTCCAGAATGAAGAAAATTATTAAAGACAGAGATATGTTACATAATAATAAATGACTCAGCCTACCAAGAAAACAGCCCTAAAGTGTGTGCATCAAATAAAAATGCCTCAAAATACATGAAGTAGAAACTATTAATACTTTAAGGAAAATACGCATAATTGTAGTTGGAAAATTCAACACTCCTTACTCGGCAACTAACAGAACTTTTAGAAAAAATATTAGCAAGAATATAGATCTGAACCACCCAACAGAATCTAATTGACATATATAGAACACATCAACCAAAAACATCAGAACACATTTTTTAAGAGCCCATGGAAGATTTATAAAAACAGACCATAGCCAAAGTCATAAAAAAGCCTCAACAAATTTAAAAGACTTTAAATCTTGCACGTTGTGTTTTCTGGGCCTAATAGAATCAAGCTAGAAATCAATAACAGAAAGACAACAAGAAAATCTATAAAAATATGGAAACAAAAAAAAACCACACATTTTTAAATGCAGTCCATGCATCTCAAAGGAGATTTTTTTAGAAGACAAAACTGGAAAGGAAGTTAATATTGTGAAAATTTCCACACCACCCAAAGCAATAAGCAGATTCAACATATTCTCTACCAAAATCAAAATGGCAATTTTGAGAAATCAAAAAAAATACTAAAATCCATATGGAACCACAAAAGACCCCAAGTAGCCAAAGCAATCTTGTAAAAGAAAAACAAAGTTGGAAGTATTACTCCGTCTCATTTCAAATTACTTCATAAAGTTATAGTAATCAAAACAGCATAGTGCTGCATAAAAACAGATAGATAAACCAGTGGAACAAAATAGAGAGCTCCAGAAACAAAGCCAAGCATATATAGTCAACTAACTTCCGAAAAGGGCACCAAAAAGATTTAATGGAGAAAGAACAGTCTTGTTTAATAAATGATGCTGGGAAAACTGTCTAACCACATGCAAAATTATGAAACTGGATCATTATCTTATACCATACACAAAATTCAAATCAAAATGCAATAAAGATTTACATGTAAGACTCGAACCCAAAATCTCCTAGAGGGAAATATATGGGGAAAGCCCCTTTTTGTAAATTATTTTTATTCACTTATATATTTTTAAACAGGGTCTCACTCTCACTCAGGTTGTGTGACACAGTGGCATGATCACAGCTCACTGCAGCCTTGACCTCCCGGGCTTGGAATCCTCCTAAGTAGCCTCTTAGGAGGTTGGGACTACAGTAGCTGGGACTATAGGTGTATACTGCCATGCTCAGCTAATTTTTAAAAATATATATTTTTTTGAGACCACATGTCACTACATTGCCCAGGTTAGTCTCAAAATCCTTGGCTCAAGTAGTCCTCCCACTTTGACCTCCCAAAATGCTGGGATTACAGGCCTTAAGCCAACAGGCGTGGCTGAGAAAGTTTCTTAATGTTGGTCTACACAATAAGATTTTGGATAGGATAACAAAAACACAGAAAACAAAAGAAAAAGTTAAAAAGTAGGCCTATATCAAAGTAAAAAGTTTCCACACACAGGAAGTAGACAATTACTAAAATGAAAAGGCAGCATAGGGATTGTGAGAAAATATTTGCACATCATTAATCTGAAAAGGAGTTAATATTAGAAATATATAAAGAACTCACAGAATAGGAAAGAATGAATAATACAGTTAAAATTTGGACAAAGAACCTGAATAGACATCTCTAAAAAAGACATAAAAATGACCAATAGGTATATGAAAAGGTGTTCACCATCACTAATGATCAGAGTAATGCAACTCAAAATCACTGTATCGTCTACCCAATAGGATGGCCTTTATTAGAAAGACAAGAAACAGCAAGTTTTGTTGAGGGTATGAAGAAGAGAAAACTGTAGCGCACCGTTGATAGTCGTTATGGAAAAACAGTGTAGAGTTTCCTAAGATAATTGAAAAGAGAACTGCCATATGACCAAGAAATCTCTCTGCTGCGTATACACTCAAAAGAAATGAAACGAGCGTCTTGTAGAGACAGCTGCACGCTCATGTTCATTGCAGCATTATTCACAATACACAAGATATGAAAACAACCTAAACTTCCATCAATGAATGGCTGGATAAAGAAATTATGTACAATGGATTATTCAGCCTTAAAAATATTCTGCTGTTTGTAGCAACATGGATGAATCTGGAGAATACTATGTTAAGTGAAATAAGCCAGATCAAAAAAGAAACGTCCTCCCTGAGCTCTCTTATATATCGATACGGTTTGTATCCGTATTTCCACCCAAATCTCATGTTGAATTGTAATTCCCAATGTTGGAGGTGGGGTCCAGTGGGAGGTAATTGGATCATGGAAGTGGATTTCCTCTTTGGTACTGTCCTCATGATAGTGACTGAGTTCTCCCAAGGTCGGATTGTTTAACAGTATGTGGCACACTCTCCTCCCTCTCTTGCTCCTGTTCCTGCCATGTAAGATGCCTGTTCCTGCTTTGCCTTCCACCATAAGTAAAAGCTCCCTGAGGCCGCCCCAGAAGCAGATCCTGCCATGTTTCCTGCATGGACTTCAGAACCATGAGCCAATTGCCCCTCTTTTCCTTACAAATTACCCAGTCTCTGATATTTCTTTATAGCAATTCAAAAATGGGCAAATACATGTGTGGCATATATAAAGAAGTATAATACATAGATACATAGTAGAATTGTAGTTACCAGAGGTAGGAGTTAGGGCGGAAATGGAGAGATGAAGGTTAAAAGGTACAATTGTGCAGCTATGCAGGGTAAGTCTAGAGAACTAATCTACATCATGAAGACTATAGTTAATAATATTGTATTACCCACAGAAAATTGGCTAATGGAATAGATTTTAGGGGATCTCACAAATTTTAAAAGATGACTTCATAAGATGATGGATATGTTAATTGGCTTGACTATAATCATTTAACTATGTATGTACATATCAAAACATATTGTATAACTTAAATATATATATATAAATAAAACAAAATTGAATTTGAAAGAAAAGGAAAAGCATAGCAAAATATGTGGAAGGTATAAAAGCATAGAAAGGGATTGAATGAATAATTTAATTTCTTATCACAAGAAACTATAAAAAGAAAAGCAAATTAAACACAAAACAAGCCAAAGGAAGCAGTTAACAACAGAAATTAATAAAATGCAAAATTGTTCAAAATGGCAGAAAAATCAAATGATGTGAAAAGTTTACTCTTTAAAATAAATCAACAAAATTAGTAAATCTCCAACAACACTAACAAATATAAAAGGACAAAGGACAAAAATTGCCACTGTCAGGAATAAAATGGAAACAATCACTAGAGATTCTACAGCCAATGACAAGATAACAAGGGAATATTTCAGAAAACTTTGCACTCATCAACTAGACAACTTAGGATAAATGGATCCATTCCTCAAAAATCACATGCTACTGAAACTCAAGATGATCCAAAGAGACTTATAACCATTAAATATCTTAAATTCATAGTTAAAATTCTCTCAAAATATAAACTTCTAGACACAGATGTTTGATGGTTTTACTGATAATTCTACCAAACATTTTTAAAAGAATTATTACAAATTTTTAATAATCTCTTCCAGAAAACAGAAGATGAGGAAATACTGCCCAACTCATGCTATAGGACCAGTATTACTGAAACACAAAAGTGTATTAAGGAAGCTTCCTGCCCCCCCACCATGAAGAAACTACAGACAAAGAGCTGTCACAAATGTAGATGCAAAATACTCAAAAAATATTAGGGAACAAAATCCAAAAATGTACAAAATAATCATACACTATGACCAACTGAAATTTATTTCAGGATTTCAGGCCTGGTTGAATAGTTGAATATCAAACAATGCAATTCACCATATCAAAAAGTCAAAGAAGCAAATTCTGATTATGCTAAGTAACAGAGGAAAACATTAAAAAATCCAACACCAGCCAGGTACAATGACTCAGGCCCATAACCTCAGCACTTTGGGATGCCAAGGTGGGCAGATCACCTGAGGTCAGGAGTTTGAGCCCAGCCTGGCCAACATGGTGAAACTGCATATCTACTCAAAATACAAAAATTACCCAGGTGTGGTGGTGGGTGCCTGTAAGCCAGTCTACTCAGGAGGCTGAGGCAGGAGAATCGCTCAAACCTGGGAAGCAGAGGTTGCAGTGCAGGGAACTGCACTGCAGCCTGGGAGAGAGAGTGAAACCTTGTCCCCCCCTGACAAAAAAAAATAAAAATAAAAATAAAAAACATCCAACACTCACTCATATTTAAAAAAAAAAAAAAAACTCTAAGAAAAATAGGAGTTGATGGTGAAAGTCTTCAGTTTGATAAAGAAAATCTACAAAAAGCCAGCAATGAACACTCTTGGTTATAGACTAAATTCTTTCCCCCTAAGATCAGGAACAAGGCAAGGATGTCTGTTCTTATTACTCTTACTCAACATGATCTGCATGTTCCATCAAGTTCGATAAAGCAAACAAAAGGGAATTAAAGTCATACTAGTTGAAGTGAAAGAAATAAAATTATGCTTCATTTGCAGATGTCATGACTGTCTGTATAGAAATTCAATACAAGTCTCCTCTCCAAAAAATCTCAAAAAACAAAAACTCAACTACTAAAACAAATGAATGAGCTTAGGTCACATGATGCAAGATCAACACACAAAAATCAAACGTATTTCCATACATTAATACACCATATGTGTCTGTGTGCTTGCACACGAGTGCACATGTGCATTTCCATGAGTGTGAGTATATACAGAGGTGTATTTAAAGAAATTGGAATTGGTTTGTGTGATTATTGTAAGGGTTGGCCAGCCCAAAATTTGTAGAGCAGGACAAAAGGCTGAAAACTTTCAACTGACACTGCAGTGTTTAGACAGATATTTTTCTTCTTAGAAATATTTCAGTATTGCACTTAAGGCCCTTCAACTTATTGGATGAGGCCCACCATTGAGAATAATGTCTATTACTTAAAATTAGCTCATTTTAGTTGTTAAAACATCTACAAAATGCCTCTACAGCAACACTTCAAGTTTTAAATTGGTGCAAAAGTCATTGTAGTTTTTGCTCTTGAAAGTAATGCCGAAAACGATACTTACTTTTGAACCAACCTAATTGCAATTGATCGAATGATTGTGTACCATAACCTAGCAAATTTAACATTTTAATTAACCATTGCAGTTTACTTTGGTCAACGTGTTGTCCATACACATCCCCCTAAATCATACTTAATTTCCAAATCAAGACAGCAATAAAGTCATACTTCCTTGTAACATGATGCAGCCATTCTGTGTGCAACTGAAAACACACTAGTCCTTTTTCCAGAAGAGGTGACACAGTCCTTAGATGAAGTTCACTCTTCTCCTTCAAATCTTAAACTTAAATACTGTGATTTAAAGTTAACCATTATCCAATACATCTTATGTTAGATGATAAGGGAATAAGAGAGGGTAGAAAGCAAAGATTTGATGCACAAACATATTTATCTTAAAAAAAAAAAAAGCAAGAAATACTCATAACAATTACAACTCTTGTCTTGGCAACTTAACACTAATAACATAGTGTTAAGCTTGTTTTTATAATTCTCTCTTTCCACTACCCATTCCATATTCTCTTTACTCTAAACAAGCACATCACCTGGTCATGTTTTTTGTTTTGTTTTGTTTTTGCCTCATGCAGTGACCTAAATCTTCATTTCCAAAGTGACCAAGCTATTGGAAATTGTGTGTAAATTGAGATGTTGTGGTTTTTTCCATGGAAACTTTTGTCACTGGGACCTTCCCTGAGGGAGACATATTCTTCCTTATACCCTCTGTGTCATGGCAGGCTAATTTTCCCTTGTTAATCAGAATTAATCTTTCCTAACAGCAAAGTAACTCCCTCCTTTGATGATTCAGATGCACAAGGAGCCCAAAGAGGCTCTGTGAAAGACCTAACCGCCAGTTTGGTGGGAACATTGTTTTGTTTCCTGATAGAAGCAATCGTCTCTTTGAAACAAAGTCCTCTAGACCAGCAGAACATCATAAGGTCAGAGGAAAAGAAGCAAAAATTTTACTAGTAAACAGTAAATAAAGGAAAACTTTCTTAACTTGATTAAAAAAAAATCTACAAAGAACATACAATTAACATTAATACTTAGGTGTGAAAATGCAAAGCTTTTGCACTAGGATTAAGAACAAGGCAAGGATATCCTGTCACCACTGCTTTTCAACATTTTACTACAAAACCTAGCTAATGCAATAAGACAAGAAAATAAAATCAAAGGTATACAAATTGGAAAGGAAGAAATAAAATTGTCTTTGTTCACATAATTACCTATGTAGAAGATTTGAAAGTATTATCCAAAAATAACAACAACAACTGGAACTACTAGGCAATTCTATCAAAGTTTCAGGATACAAAGATTATATACAGATGAATCAATTTTCTATATAGCAACAATGAATAAATTGTTGCTAGAAATTGGTATTAAAAATTTATTACCATGTCGTTCCAAGATGGCCGAATAGGAACAGCTCCAGTCTTCAGGTCCCAGTGTGATCAATGCAGAAGACAGGTGATTTCTCCATTTCCAACTGAGGTATCTGGTTCATCTCATTGGGACTGGTTGGACAGTGGGTACAGTGCACAGAGGGCAAGCCGAAGCAGGGTGGGGCGTCACCTCACCTGGGAAGTGAAAGGGGTTGGGCGATTTCCCTTTCCTACCCAAGGGAAGCCCTGACAGATTGTACCAGGAAAAATGGGACACTGCTGCCCAAATACTATGCTTTTCCTATGGTCTTAGCAACTGGCAGACCAGGAGATTCTCCCCCATGCCTGGCTCAGTGGGTCACAATCCCACAGAACCTTGCTCACTGATAGTGCAGCAGTCTGAGATCAACATGCAAGGCTACAGTCAGGTGGGGGGACATGTATCCACCATTGCTGAGGGCTTAAGTAGGCAAGCAAAGTGGCCAGGAAGCTCGAACTGGGTGGAGCCCACCGCAGCTCAGCAAGGCCTACTACTTCTACAGACCTCACTTCTGTGGGCAGGGCATAGCTGAACAAAAGGCAACAAAAATTTCTGCATACTTAAACATCCCTGCCTAACATCTCTGAAGAGAGCAGTGGTTCTCCCAGCACGGTGTTTGAGCTCTGAGAACCAACAAACTGACTCCTCAAGTAGTTCCCTGACCCCTGTATAGCCTAACTTGGAGACATCTCCCAGTAGGGACCTAATGACATCTCATACAGCTGGGTGACCCTCTGGGATGAAGCTTCCAGAGGAAGGATCAGGTAGCAATATTTGCTGTTCTGCAATATTTGCTGTTCTGCAGCCTCTGCTGGTGATACCCAGGCAAACAGGGTCTGGAGTAGACCTCCAGCAAACTCCAGCAGACCTGCAGCTGAGGGTCCTGACTGTTAGAAGGAAAACTAACAAACAGAAAGGACATCCACACCAAAACCCCATCTGTAGGTCACCAACATCAAAGACCAAAGGTAGATAAAAACCACAAAGATGGGGAGAAACCAGAGTAGTAAAGCTTCAAATTCTAAAAACCAGAGTGCTTCTCTGTCTCCAAAGGATCACAGCTCCTCACCAGCAACAGAACAAAGCTGGATGGAGAATGACTTTGGTGAGTTGACAAAAGTTGGCTTCGAAAGGTCAGTAATAACAAACTTCTCTGAGCTAAAGGGACATGTTCTAACCCATTGCAAGGAAGCTAAAAACCTTGAAAAAAGGTTAGTTGAGTGGATAACTAGAATAAACAGTATAGAGAAGACCGTAAATGACCTGAGGTAGCTGAAAACCATGGCACAAGAACTTCGTGACACATGCACAAGCTTCAATAGCCGATTCAATCAAGTGGAAGAAAGGGTATCAGTGGTTGAAGATCAAATTAATGAAATAAAGTGAGAAGATAAGTTTAGAGAAAAAAGAGTAAAATGAAATGAATAAAGCCTCCAAGAAATATGGAACTGTGTGAAAAGACCAAATCTACTTTTGATTGGTGTACCTGAAAGTGATGGTGTGAATAGAACCAAGTTGGAAAACACTTTTCAGGATATTATCCAGGAAAAATTCTCCAGCCTAGCAAGGCAGGCCAACATTGAAATTCAGGAAATACAGAGAGCACTGCAAAAATACTCCTTGAGAAGAGCAACCCCAAGACACATAATTTTCAGAATCACCAAGGTTGAAATGATGGAAAAAATGTTAAGGGCAGCCAGAGAGAAAGGTCAGGTTACCCACAAAGGGAAGCCCATCAGACTAACAGCCGATCTCTAGGCAGAAACCCTACAAGCCAGAAGAGTGGGGACCTATATTTAACATTCTTAAAGCATTTCCAACCCAGAATTTCATATCCAGCCAAACTAAGTTTCATAAGTGAAGGAGAAATAAAATCCTTTACAGACAAGCAAATGCTGAGAGATTTTGTCACCACCAGGCCTGCCTTACAAGAACTCTCGCAGGAAGCACTAAACGTGGAAAGGAAAATCAATACCAGCCAGTGCAAAAACATGCCAAACTGCAAAGACCATCAATGCTATCAATAAACTGCATCAATTTACAGGCAAAACCAGCTAACATCGTAATGACAGGATCAAATTCACACATAACAATGTTAACCTTAAATGTAAATGGGCTTAATGTCCCAATTAAAAGATACAGACTGATAAACTGGATAAAGAGTCAAGGCCCATCAGTGTGCTGTATTCAGGAGACCCATCTCAAGTGCAGAGACATATATAGGCTCAAAATAAAGGGATGGAGGAAGATCTACCAAGCAATTGCAAAGCAAAAAATTTAAAAAATTTAAAAAAAATTAAAAAAGAAAAAGACTGGGGTTGCAATCCCAGTCTCTGATAAAACAGACTTTAAACCAACAAAGATCAAAAGAGACAAAGAAAGCGATTACATAATGGCAAAGGGATCAATTCAACAAGAAGATCTAACTATCCTAAACATACATGCACCCAATACAGGAGCACCCAGATTCATAAAGCAAGTCCTTAGAGACTTACAAAGAGACTTAGACTCCCACAAAATAATAATGGCAGACTTTAACACTCCACTGTCAATGTTAGACAGTTCAATATTAGACAGAAGGTTAACAAGGATATCCAGGACTTGAACTCAACTTTGCACCAAGTGGACCTAATAGACATCTGCAGAACTCTCCACCCCAAATCAACAGAATATACATTCTTCTCAGCAACACGTCACACTTATTCTAAAATCGACCACATAATTGGAAGTAAAGCACCCTCAGCAAATGTAAAAGAACAGAAGTCACAACAAACTGTCTATCAGACCACAGTGCAATCAAATTGGAACTCAGGATTAACAAACACATTCAAAAACCACAGAACTACATGGAAACTAAACAACATGCTCCTGAATGACTACTGGGTAAATAACAAAATGAAGGCAGAAATAAAGATGTTCTTTGAAACCAATAAGAA
This sequence comes from Macaca fascicularis, assembly GCF_037993035.2. NCBI lineage: Eukaryota > Metazoa > Chordata > Mammalia > Primates > Cercopithecidae > Macaca > Macaca fascicularis. Next base: position 15,860,496 of record NC_088386.1, read on the forward strand.
CAAAGACATGATGTACCGGAATCTCTGGGACACATTTAAAGCAGTGTGTAGAGGGAAATTTATAGCACTAAATGCCCAGAAGAGAAAGCAGGAAAGATCTAAAATCGACAACCTAACATCACAATTAAAAGAAGTAGAGAAGAGCAAACAAATTCAAAAGCTAGTAGAAGGCAAGAAATAATTAAGATCAGAGCAGAACTGAAGGAGATAGAGCCAAAAAAAACCCCTTCAAAAATCAATGAACCCAGGAGCTGCTTTTTTGAAAATATCAACTAAATTGATAGACTGCTAGCAAGACAAAGAAGACAGAAGACTCACATAGATGCAATAAAAAATGATAAAGGGAATATCACCACTGATCCCACAGAAAACTACCATCAGAGAATACTATAAACATCTCTATGCACATAAACTAGAAAGTCTAGGAGAAATGGATACGCCCTCCCAAGACTAAACCAGGAGGAAGTTAAATCTCTGAATAGACCAATAACAGACTCTGAAATTGAGGCACTAAATAATAGCCTATGAAGCAAAAAAATTCCAAGACCAGATGGATTCACAGCCAAATTCTACCAGACGTAAAAGAGAAGCTGATAACATTCCTTCTGAAACAATTTCAATCAATAGAAAAAGAGAGAATCCTCCCTAACTCATTTTATGAGGCCAGGATCATCCTGATACCAAAGCCTGGCAGAGACACAGTAAAAAAAGAGAATTTTAGACCAACATCCCTGACACACATTGATGTGAAAAATCAACAATAAAATACTGGCAAACCGAATCCAGCAGCACATCAAAAAGCTTATCTACCATGATCAAGTGGGCTTCATCCCTGGGAGGCAAAGCCTCGTTCAACATATGCAAATCAATAAAAGTAATCCATCACATAAACAGAACCAATGACCAAACCACATGATTGTCTCGATAGATGCAGAAAAGGCCTTCAACAAAATTCAACAGCGCTTCATGCTAAAAACTCTCAATAAACTAGGTATTGGTGGAACGTATATCAAAATAATAAGAGATATTTATGACAAACCTACAGCCAATGTCATACTGAATGGGCAAAAACTAGAAGCATTCCTTTTGAAAAGCAGCAAAAGACAAGGATGCCCTCTCTCACCTCTCCTATTCAACATAGTATTGAATGTTCTGGCCAGGGCAATCAGACAAGAGAAAGAAATAAAGGGTACTCAATTAGGAAAACAGGAACTCAAACTGTACCTGTTTGCAGATGACATGATTGTGTAATATTTAGAAAACCCCACCATCTCAGCCCCAAATATCTTTAAGCTGATAAGCAACTTCAGCAAAGTCTCAGGATACAAAATCAATGAGAAAAAATCACAAGCATTCCTATATAGCAATAACAGACAAATAGAGAGCCAAATCATGAGTATACTCCCATTCGCAATTGCTAAAAAGAGAATGAAATGCCTAGGAATACAACTTACAAGTGATGTGAAGGACCTCTTCAAGGAGAACTACAAACCACTGTTTAACGAAATGAAAGAGGACACAAACAAGTGGAAGAACATTCCATGCTCACAGATAGGAAGAATCAATATCATGAAAATCGCCATACTGCCCAAGGTAATTTACAGATTCGATGCCATCTCCATCAGGCTATCAATGACTTTCTTTACAGAATTTGAAAAAACTACTTTAAAGTTCATATGGAACCAAAAAAGAGCCCACATTGCCACGACAATCCTAAGCAAAAAGACAAAGCTGGAGGCATCATGCTACCTGACTTCAAACTATACAACAAGGCTACAGCAACCATAACAGCATAGTACTAGTACCAAAACAGATATACAGATCAATGGAACAGAACAGAGGCCTCAGAAATAATGCCACACATCTACAACTATCTGATATTTGACAAACATGAAAGAAACAAGAAATGAGAAAAAAATACCCTATTTAATAAATGGTGCTGGGAAAACTGGCTAGCCATATGCAGAAAGCTGAAATTGGATCCCTTCCTTACACCTTATGCAAAAATTAATTCAAGATGGATTAAACACTTAAATGTTAGACCTAAAACCATAAAAACCCTAGAAGAAAACCTAGGCAATACTATTCAGGACATAGGCATGGGCAAGCACTTCATGACTAAAACACTAAAAGCAATGGCAACAAAAGCCAAAATAGACAAATGGGACCTAATTAAACTACAGAGCTTCTGCACAGCAAAAGAAACTACCATCTGAGTGAAGAGGTAACCAGAATGGAAGAAGATTTTTGCAATCTACCCATCTGACAAAGGGCTAACTAATATCCAGAATCTACAAACAATTTAAACAAATTTACAAGAAAAAAAAACAACCCCATCAAAAAGTGGGCAAAGTTTATGAACAGACACTTCTCAAAAGATGACATTTATGCAGCCAACAGATACATAAAAGCACGCTCATCATCACTGGTCATGAGAGAAATGAAAATCAAAACCGCAATGAGACACCATCTCATGTCAGTTAGATTGGCAATCATTAAAAAGTCAGGACACAACAGATACTGGAGAGGATGTAGAGAAATAGGAATGCTTTTACACTGCTGGTGGGAGTGTAAGTTAGTTCGACCATTGTGGAAGACAGTGTGACTATTCCTCAAGAATTTAGAAATAGAAATACCATTTGACTCAGCAATCCCATTACTGGGTATATACCCAAAGGAGTATAAATCATTCTGCTATAAAGACACACACACATGTATGTGTATTGTGGCACTATTCACAAGAGCAAAAACTTGGAACCAACCCAAATGTCCATGAGTGATAGACTGAATTAAGGAAATGTGGCACATATACACCATGGAATATTATGCAAACATGAAAAAAGGTGAAGCTGGAAGCCATCATTCTCAGTTAACCATCACAAGGACAGAAAACCAAATACCGCATGTTCTCACTCATAGGTGGGAACTGAACAATGGGGACGCTTGGACACAGGGTGGGGAATATCACACACCAGGGCCTGTTAAGGGATGAGGGGTTGAGGGAAGGATAGCATTAGGAGAAATACCTCATGTAAATGACAAGCTGATAGGTGCAGCAAACCAACATAGCACATGTATACCTATGTAACAAACCCGCACGTTGTGCACATGTACCCTAGAACTTCAAGTATAATAAAAAAATTATTACCATTTACATTAGCACCATTAAAATAAAATACTTAGGTATAAATATAAAAAAAAGTATAAAATCTAAAAGAGGAAAACTGTAAAACTCTGATGAAGAAATAAAAGAACAAAATAAATAGAAGGATTTTTCTTGTTCATAATTAAGAAGACCCAATATTCTCAAGATGTCAGCTATTTCCTATGTAACGTATAAATTCAACTTAATTCCAACAAAAATCCTAACAACTGTTTTGTGGACATCAGCAAAGTGACTTTAAAGTTTACATGGAGAGGCAAAAAAAAAAAAAAAAAAAAAAAAGAAAAGAAAACATAATAACCCACCAAATATTGAAGAACAAAGTCCAAGAATGTACAATATCCAACTTTAAGACTTTATATAAAGCTGCAGCAATCCAGACAGTGTGGTACTGGTGAAATAATAGGCAAAAAGATCAGTGACACATAAGAGAGCCCAGAAAGAGATTGATATGGTCAACTGATATTTGCCGGTGGAGCAAAGACAACACAATGGAGCAAGGAGTGTTTTCAAAAAAATGATAATAAAATAACCTCACATCTACATAAAAAGAATCTAAATACAAACTTTACACCCTTGACAAAAACTAACTCAAAATATATCTCAGAACTAAATATAAAACACAAAATGATAAAATTCCTAGAAGATAATATAGAAGAAAATCTAGAATACTTTGGGTTTGACAATGATTTTTCAGATATGACACTAAAGATCAAAATATTGAATTACTAAGCTGGACTTAATTAAAATTACAAATTTTGACTCTGTGTAAAAAGTCTAAAGAGAATGAAAAGACAAGCCACAGAGTGGGGAAAATGTTTGCAAAAGATATATCAGTAAAGGACTGTTAACCCAAATATACAAGAACTCCTAAATCTCAACAATAAGAAAACTTAATTTTAAAATTGCTAACAACCTTGACAGACATCTCACCAAAGAAGATATACAAATGGCAAATAAGCACATAAGGAGATGTTCCAAACATATTTCATGAGGGAAATGCAAGTTAAACAATATGATACCAAATTAGCTTAGCAAAATCCAGAATACCAGCAACACTAGATGTTGGTTAAGATGTAGAGCAACCCTAACTCTCACTCATTACTGGTGAGAATGCAAAATGGTACAGCCACTTTGGATGATGTGTTGGCAATTTCTTACAAAACTAAACATATTCTTATCACACAATCTAGCAATCTTACTCCTTGGTATATACCCAAAGTAACTGAAAATTTATGACCGCACAAAAACCTGTGCATGAATGTTTATAGTACCTTTATTCATAATTGCAAAAACATGGAAGCAACCAAGATATACATAAGTAGATGAGTAACTATGATATATCCAGACAATAAATTATTTAGTGCTAAAAACAAATTAACTATTAAGAAATAAAAAATATGGAAGAAACATAAATGCGTATTAGTAAAAGAAACCAATATGAAAAGGCTATGTACTGTGTGATTCCAACTATATGACATTGTAGAAGGCAAAACTATGTAGACAGCTAAAAGATCAGTAGTTGCAGGGATGAGGGAGCAGGAAGGAATAAATAGAAGGTGAACAGAGGATTTTTAGGGCAGTAAAACTATTCTGTATAGTACTACAATGGTAGATACATATCATTATATATTTGTCCAAATTCATAGCATATATAATAACAAGATTGAACCCTAATGTAAATTGTGGACTTTGGATGATAATAATGCGTTAATGCAGATGTAGTGATTGCAACAAATGTACTACTCTGGTGAGTAATGTTGGTAATGGGTGAAACTATGCATGTTTGGGAGTAGGACATATGTATTAGCCATGGGTCTCCAGAGAAACAGAACCAGTGGGATATATGTAGATATATAAAAGGAGATTTATTATGAGAATTGGCTCACATTCATTATGAGTGTCAATATTTCCCATGATATGTTCTCTGCAAGTTGGAAAACCAGGAAATCTAGTGGTATAATTCAGTCCAGTTCTGAAGGCCTGAGAACCAGATGGGAGCGGATGATATAACTCCCAGTCCAAGGCATAAGGTCTGAGAACAGGAAGGTATAAGTCCCGGAATCTAAAGATCTTGGAAGCAGGACCTGTGATGTCCAAAGTTAATAAACAATGCATGCCTTAGCTTAAGAAGAGAGAGATAATTTGCTCTTCTTCTGCCTTTGTGTTCAATTTGGATTCTGAATGGATTCCCACACTGATGAAAGCAGACCTTCTTTAAACAGTCTACTAATTTTTTTTTTTTTTTTTTTTGAGATGGAGTTTCGCTCTTGTTGCCCAGGCTGGAACGCAATGGCATGATCTCGGCTCACTGCAACCTCCACCTCCTGGGTTCAAGTGATTCTCCTGTCTTAGCCTCCCGAGTAGCTGAGATTACAGGCATGTGCCACCACACCCAGCTAATTTTGTATTTTCAGTAGAGGTGGGGTTTCTCCATGTTGATAAAGCTGGTCTTGAACTCCCAACCTCAGGTGACCTGGCTGCTTCGGCCTCCCAAAGTGCTGGAATTACAGGCGTGAACCACTGCACCCAGCCTTAAATGTCAACCTCTCCTAGAAACAACCTCACAGGCAAATGTAGAAATAATGTTTTACTTTCTATCTAGATATCCTTTAGCCCAATCAAGTTGACAAAAAAATTAACAATAACAGGGTAGGTTGGAAATCTCAATACCTTCTACTCAATTTTTCTGTGAACCTAAAATTGTTCTAAGAAATGAAATTTGTAATATAAAATTATAACATATAATTTTAATTGATGCAAAAGTAAATACTTTTGCATTACTGAAATTTGCCATTTGATATTGAAATACATTCCTGGCCGGGCGCGGTGGCTCATGCCTATAATCCCAGCACTTTGGGTGACCAAGGTGGGCGGATCACAAGGTCAGGAGATCGAGACCATCCTGGCTAAAACAGTGAAACCCTGTCTCTACTAAAAATACAAAAAATTAGCCAGGCGTGGTGGCGGGTGCCTGTAGTCCCAGCTACTCGGGAGGCAGAGGCAGGAGAATGACATAATCCCGGGAGGCAGAGCTTGTAGTGTGCGGAGATCGCACCACTGCACTCCAACCTGGGTGACAGAGCGAGACTCCATCTCAAAAAACAAACAAACACACAAAAAGGAAATACATTCTTAAATAAATGTGGTCATGTTATATATTAATGTGCATTTCTCGCTTTATGTTTTTTTGCTGACGACTTAGTACTTGTTTATTTTACATTTATTTTAGACTATGGAAATGATGTTAGACAGAAAGCAAATTTGAGCAGTTTTCTTATTTGAGTTCAAAATGGGTCATAAAGCAGCAGGGACAACTTGTAACATCAGCAATGCATTTGGCCCAGGAACTGCTAGCAAATGTACAGTGTAATGGCGGTTCAAGAAATTTTGCAAAGGAGACAAGAGCCTTGAAGATGAGGAATGTAGTGGCCGGCCATTGCAAGTTAATGACCAATTGAGAGCAATCTTCGAAGCTGATCTTCTTACAACTAACATAAGAAGTTGCCAAATAACTCAACATCAACCATTCTATGGTCACTTGGTATTTGAGGCAAACTGCAAAGGTGAAAAGGCTCGATAAATAGGTGACTCATAAGCTGAATGAAAATTTTTTAAAAATCATCATTTTGAAGTGTCATCTTCTCTTATTCTATGCAACAACAATGAACCATTTCTCAATCGGATTGTGACGTGGGAGGAAAACTGTATTTTATACAACAACTAGTGACAACCAGCTCAGTGGTTAAAACAAGAAGCAGCTCCAAAGTACTTTCCTAAAGCCAAACTTGAACCAAAAAAGGGTCACGGTCACTGGTGGTCTGTCGCCGGTCTTGGTGGTCTGCTTTCTGAATCTTAGCAAAACCATGACATCTGAGAAGTATGCTCAGCAAGTCGATGAGATCCACAGAAAACTGCAATGCCTGCAGCTGGCACTGGCCAGCAGAAAGGGCCTGATTCTTCTCCACAATGATGCCTGACTGCACATTGCACAACCAACACTTCAAAAGTTGAACGAATTGGGCTACGAAGTTTTGCCTCATCCGCCATATTCACTTGACCTCTCGCCAATCAACTACCACTTCTTCATGCATCTTGACAACTTTTTGCAGAAAAAAATGCTTCTGCAACCAGCAGGATGCAGAAAATGCTTTTCCAGAGTTTGCTGAATCCTAAAACATGGATTTTTATGCTACAAGAAAAAAACAAACATTTCTCCTTGGCAAAAATGTGTTTATTATAACGGTTCCTATTTTGATTAAAAAAGATTTGTTTGAGCCTGGTTGTAATGATTTAAAATTCACAGTCTAAAATCACACTTACTTTTGTACCAACAAAATAAAATTGCTAGTTGATTACTAAAAGTAATAGTGAGTGGTGGCTGGGCGTGGTGGCTCACGCCTGTAATCTCAGCATTTTGGGAGGCCGAGGTGGGAAGATCTTGACGAGGTCAGGAGTTTGAGACCAGCCTGACCGATGCAGTGAAGCCCTGCCTCTACTAAAAATACAAAAATTAGACAGGCATGGTGGCACGTGCCTGTAATCTGTTACTCAGGAGGCTGAGCTAGGAAAATTGCTTGAACCCGGGAGGTGGAGTTTGCAGTGAGCTGAGATTGTGCCATCGCAGTTCAGTCTGGCAACAGACCGAGACTTCGTCTCAAAAAAAAAAAAGTGAGTGGTACCACCCCCATGAGCACGGGCTCATTCCACACTTTGTCACGAAATGCTCACTTTTACATGATGGAAACAATCCAATATAATCAATCTGCCACCATGTGACTGACTAATCCCTCCAAATCATCATGTCATATGAGAAACCACATGTTTTTCTGTGTTGCTAGCAGACTGGACATGCAGCATTAGCTATACCTAGGTAAGCATTGGTGAATGGCAATCCACATTGCTGAGCCCAGGTACACACTTCACTTCATCTCTGCCATTTTGGCTAACTGGGCACTTTGTTCATGGACTCATTGAGCAATGACAGATGTGGATGACTGGGAAAAAAATACTAACTGCTATCCACAGAATGGGTCATCCTAACCACCTGATAATTAAAATCTTCCTCTGCTGAGATTATTCTTTGGTGAGCATTCGGGTGAAATACAAATATTTCCACGTTTCACCCATTCAAAAAGGTTTAGCCATATACCTCTTCCCCAGGCTTCCCTTTCAGTATTTAGCTAATCATTTTCCTTTTAAATTCTTGACCATCCAGCCAAACAATTGGTTACAGCGTAGGAATTGATATAGACTTGTACCTCTGGCCATTTCTCCCTCCAAGCAAGATAAACCAAAGTTTTGCACCCTGGGAGAATTTCCCTTCACCACTGTTTTTCAGGGAAGTCTCATAAAGCAGCTATAGTTCTTCAGCTGCTTACTCCCAAGTGGTGACTGTATATCATGCAGAGCAATCAGTAAACCAGGCCAAAGATTTCTCTTCTTAAGTTAACTAATTTTAGAGAGTTCCCAAGGAAATCGGAGGTGTGGGATGGATGAAAGAAGGTAATGCAGCAGGAGTAGGAACCCTGGGCCCACTTCTCATGTAACATACCTGAGCCTTTGGGGCCTTCAAGGGCTCAATATCATGAATACTGCTTCCATTTGAAGATAGAGTGCTGCTCTAGACACCCAACTTTATAGCTTGATGAGTCAGACAACCACTAGTTCACAATGGGTAGTACGGGTTACACAGTAACTTGGTGGCCAATGATCGTGTTCAGTCTCTACTAAGGTTCAGTAGCAAATAAAAATCTTCTACTAAAAAAGAGATTAGTTATTCACCGAATTTGATGCAGATTTGCTCCAAAATCATAGGGATCTGCACTCTTATGCACTCTAGCAGGCTGCTAAGGAGTCCAAATAGCACCTCTCTCTGCCAATGACACTTCACACTCCTTTGGATCTGCTGGATCATATGGCCTAAGTGGCAGAGCAGCTTACACAGTAGCCTAGTCTAGGCCTGTTGCAGAACCTTCTTCTGTTGTGTGCTCCACTTAAAACTAACAGTTTTTTGGATAACTTGGGAAATGGGCCAGAGTAACCTACCCAAATGAGGAAAATATTGCTTTCAAAATTCAAAGAGACCCACTAGATACTATACCTCTTTTATGCTTGTAGAAGGGTATAGATGCAACAATTCATCCTTTACATTATTTCGCCCTTCCCAACACAAGTAGACTTCTAGAAATTCCACTGAAAAAAAAAAAAGCCCCTGAATTTTTGCCAGTTTTATTTTTCAACATCTCACATGCAAATATTTCATCAGTAAGTCTAGACTAATAGCTATTTCTTGCTCACTAAGTGAAATAAGCTAGTGTCATATGTAACGGACCAGCATTTTGTCTTGTGGAAATAAAAAAAAATCAAATTCCCTGAATATTGTATTATGACATAGGGCTGGAGAGTTGATATACCCTTGAGGAAGGACAGTGAAGATGTACTGCTGGCCTTGCCAACTGAAAGCACGCTTCTTTTGATGGTCTTTATTAACAAATATTAAGAAAAAAGGCATTTTCCATGTTAATAGCTGTATACCAGATACCAGGGGATGTGTTAATTTGCTCAAGCAATAAAACCACATCTGGGACAGTAGCTGCAATTGGCATCAGTGCTTAGTTAGGCTTAATATTTCTCACTCCCATTCTCCAAGTTCCATCTGCTTTCTGGAAAGGCCAAATAGATTAATTGAATGGGGATGAGTAAAAATCATCATCTTATCTTTCAAGTCCTTGATGGTGGCATTAATAATTCTTCCAGGTATTCAGTATTGCTTTTGATTTACTATTTTCTGTATAGAGGTGTTTCTAGTGCTTTCCACTTGGCATTTCCCACCGTGATAGCCCTCACTCCACAGAATAAGAACACAATCCAGCGATTTTGCCAGTATGCCCATGTCAACTGTACATACCATAGCACAGGGTGTGTTCAAGGATCCACTGAACCCACTGTGAGATAGACGTGACCTAAAACACCACTGATTACCTGACTTCCATAAGGCTCCACACTGACTTGTGAACTACACTGGCGTTCTGCATCTTCTGGAACTAGTTTCAGGTCAGAGCTAGAACCCAATAATCCCCCAAAATGTCTCACAATTTTCTTTTCCTATTGCATGGTAATTCTAGTAAAAGGCTATAGGACTCTGGGGAATGCTGGAAGGAAGATTATCAGTGTAAGTTTTAGGCAGTGAAGTAGGTCCTTTCTCAAGCAAACCCAGTGTCCTCTTAATTCAAGAGTTCCAGTTTTGCAAACTGAATCCAATCTAGGAACTTATTAAGACTCCATGACTGTTTTGGTAATGTAAGTTTGAATTCTGTTGACTTGACTTAAAAGTTTCTGTTTCTAAATATCAATTAAAAGTTTAATAGATTGTCAAACTATTTTTCTCTCTAGGGAGACCATAATCAACTAGCCAATCCCTTAAATCTCTGCAACTCAGACCATTCTAATTACTGTGTTGAACTTCTGTTCATTAAGACAATTATACTACCTTATTATTGGCAATTACATGCCACCACTTGGCTTCTGCCACCCTAGAATACAACTATCTCCATTGCATTTAACAATCCCAGTTCAGTGGCAACATTTCCCACTGGAGTTTCTGACCTACAGAGAAGGAGAACCATAAAGGTCTTCATCAATGCTGAGGCTCTCCTTACAGATTTATTTCTTAAAGTTATAGTGTTAGGTGTTTCCTCTGGAACCTTGAAGAGTGAGTAACCAAGTTTCACATGATAAATCTAACATTCACATCTAAGTTTTAGAATTATTCTTCTACGGTATCCAATGCTAATCTTGCATTTCAACTTGGTTTCACCCAAAAAGCCAATCAAAGTGTTAGAGCCCCTTCTAATCCATGAAGCTGCAACAGTGAATTCAAATTCTCTGCTTCCTGGTCTCATATCAATACATTTATCCTGGTTCAACTTTTTTTTCTTCCACTGTTATTCCATACCGTTAATATAAGTTCTCACACATATTTCTCATATTTCTTTCTGTATACACTAGAAAAATATTACAGCAGTTTGGACTATAGCTCAGATTTCTCTGGTTTACACTTTGACATCACCCATCTGGGCCTGCAGGAACATGAGTCTAATTATAAGCCTAGAAGAAAAGAGGGGTAGTGGATGTAGGTCTTGTCCAGAACCAGTAATATCTTGCACGGTACCTAACTATCTCAGGGGAAGTAATTACAGTTTCTTTAGACAAAAAAAAAAAAAAAGACTAAACTCCTAAGGCACCAACCCTTCAGACATGGGTGCCAGAATACTATAAAAGAAGGCTCAGCTGAATTCAGAGGTTTGATGCCCTTTGCTTCACAGGGATCTGCGTATGAATGTAGATTGACTCAATTCTTCAATTAAAAGACAAAGTTTGGCTGAATAAAGAAAAAAGACCCTACTATATATGTCAAACCCACAGGTAACATTGTACTAAATGGGGAAAAGTTAAAAGTTGAAAGTCTTTCCTCTAAGATTTGGGATGAGACACTTCCCCTACTTATATTTAATATAGAACTAGAAGTCCTGGTCAGAGTAATTAGGCAAGAGAAAAAAAATAAAGGGCATTCAAACTGGAAAGGAAGTCAAATTAGCCTTATTCACAGATGACATCATCTTAAATATAGAAAAACCTAAAGAATTCAACAAAAAAAACTCTTGAAACTGATAATAAATTCAGTAAATTTATATGATAAAAATCAGCATATAAAAATCAGTAGCATTTATATATGCCAACAGCAAAAAATCTGAAAAAGAAATCAAGAAACCAATCTCATTTGCAACACGTATAAATAATACAAAATACTCAGAAAAGAATTTAATGAAAGAATTGAAATATCTACACAGGGAAAATGATAAAACACTAATGAGAGAAATTGAAGAGGATAGAAAAAAATAAAAATATATCTCCTGTTCATGAAATGGAGGAATAATTTTTAAACCACAATACAACTCACAGTAATTTAGATTCAATGCAATTCCTATAAAAATACTAATGATGTTCTTCACAGAAATCAAAAACTAATCCTAAAATTTGTATGGAGCTACAAGACCCTGAATAGCCAAAACAATCTTAAGCAAAAGGAACAAAACTGAAAGAATCATACTATCGGACTTCATAATTTACTACAAAGCTATAGTAACCAAATCAGCATCATATACTCTCATAAAAACACACAAATAGACCAAAGCAGCAGAACAGATAACATAGATAAAAATCCACACATTTATGGCCAACTCCTGTTTGACAAAGATTTCAAGGATATAAAATGGGGAAAGGACAGTTTATTCAATTAATGGTCCTGGAAAACCTGGATAACTATGCAGAAGAATGAAACTAGACCCCTATCTCTGATCATACACAAAAATCAAATCAACACGGATTACAGACTTAAATCTAAGACCTCAAAATATGAAACTACTAGAAGAAAACTCTGGGGACATGTTTTTTTGTCTTTTCCCAGGAAGTTGTTCTAGGCAAAGATTTTTTTTGTGTATGACTTCAAAAGCATAGGCAACCAAAAGCAAAAATAGACAAACGGAAACAAATCAAGCTAAAAATCTTCTGGACAACAAAGGAAACCATCAACAAAGTGAAGAGACAGCCCACAGAATGGGAAAAAAATGTTTGCAAACTATGCATCTGACAAGAAATTAATAACCAACATATATAAGGAACTCAACTCAATAGCAAAAACAAACAATTCTATTTTTAAAATGAAGAAAAGATCTAAGGCATTTCTCAATAAAAGAGAGATGCAAATGTCCAACAGGTATGTGAAAAAAAATGTTTAACATCACTAATCATCAGACAAATGCAAATCAAAACCACAATGAAATATCATGTCACATCAGTTAATATGGCTTTTATAAAAATAATAGGCAATAACAGATGCTGATGAGAATGAGGAGAAATGAGAATCCTTGCACAATGTTGGTGGGTATATAAATTAGTACAACCACTATAGAGAACAGTATACTTTTCCCTCAAAAAAAAAAAAAATAGAACTATCATATGATCCAGCAATTCCACTACTGGGTATATATCCAAAAGAAAGGAAATCAATATATTGAAGAGATGTCTACACTCTCATGCTTACTACAACACTTATCACAATAGCCAAATTGTGGAATCAACCTAACTGCCTATCAAAGGAGGAATGGATAAAGAAAATGTGGTATATATTTATATACAAAACAAATGTATATAAAATATAAATATATACAATACACATATGCAATTAAATACTATTCTTCCATAAAATCCTGTTATTTGCAGAAACATGGATGGAACTGGACGCTAAATAAAATAAACACAAGCACAAAGAGACAAATATTGCATATTCTTATTCATATGTGGAAGCTAAAAAAGTAGCCCTCTTACACAGAGAATAGGTTGGTGGTTATCAGAGGCCAGGAAGTGGAGGGAAGAGGAGGATAAAAAAAAAAAAGTTGATTAATGTGTAGAAATAAAGGTTTGATAGAAAAAAATAAGATCTTGTGTTAGATCAGTAGGGTGGCTATAGTTTAATCTATTGTACATTTCAAAATAGCTAGAAAAGAAGAATTTGAATGGTTATAGCATAAGGAATATAAAAGTATTTCAGGTGATAGATATCCCAAGTTCACTGATCTTTACAAATTATATGCATGTGTTAAATAATCACATGTACACCAAAACTATGTATATTATGCATCAGTAATAAAAATTAGAAAGTGGAATTTAAAAATAGTTACATGTCTGTTGTAACATCTTGCTTTAGCCTACAACATATAAATATATATTTATTTGACAATTTTTATATAGACTTTAAATATTTCTCCATTGATTGGAATAAACCTTTTTGCATAATCATATCAATAATGCATCACCTAAACCTTCCAGTCATAAAATCTTTAAAGTGAAACAAGCACTTAATGGTACTTATTAATTATCCCTTGCCCATCATTCTGTGTAATTAATTTTTTTTCTAATTTTTTATAACATTTTTCCAATCCTACTTAAAAAGGCAATTATTATGGTGGCTCATCTCCTCAAATTCTTGCAAAACACTTAACATGCTTTTTATAGAAATAACTTTTCATGATTCTGTTTAATCAGTCCTATTTAATATCCTATTTAATAATATTATGTAATTAAATTGCAAGTTCAAACAGGCATAAAGAGTGAACATATCAAATACTGGAAAGAGAAACACAAGGGCACTTACCAGTGTTTTTCATATCAAGACATGAAAAAGGTCTAACATAGTGAACTGGTTAAAGGAGGTCAGTCAGAGAAAATTCTACCATACACACTTGATTTATTGATAATGTCCAAGGTGTTAGGAAGTCAAAGATGACAAATAAAGATCAATGCAGAGATAGGCTGTGGTTCTGATTTCTGCCTCAAATTCATCCCCAGTTTCAATTTTTACTTCTCTCTTAGCTAGCTGTATGCTTTGAGCAAAGTATAATACTTAAAGCTTTGTACCTTTTCTCTCACCTATAAAATCATACATAATTATATATAACTTTATATAACTTAGATTGTTATGAAGATTAAGTATGTTGATTACAAGTAAAGTATGTAGAACAATGTTTGGCATATCACCAGAGATCAAGAAATGTTTTTCTTTTTTTAAAATAAAAAATAGCCTTTGTCTTGAGGAGGGTTCTAGAATATATATTCAAAGGAAAAATTAAAGTAGTACTGGGAGCATTTATTATATTTTAACTGTTTATTACAAGATTATGTCATTCAGTAGGACATAGTGAGACAGTCTTTTAAAACATTGGCCAAGAAGAGGAAGAGAATTTGCCTCACTAGTAATTTTCAGTACTAAGTCATAGAGACTAAGCATGTGATTGCCATGTGCTGCTCTTGAACATTAGAAACTGTACTTGATAAACGGTTGTAAATATCTCTACTGGTACACAGCAATTACAGAAAACAAACCACCAATTGATGTTGGATGGAAAATACTGTTCTATACAGTAGTTAGCTGTTCCAGGTGGATCTATCCTACAAAATATACACAATGTAGCTTCATATATGACCAGGGCTCACCTTGCCATGTACTGGGCCATCCATGGCAATGGTCATCCTATAGTTACAGTTAATTAACATGGACAACTGACCCATCCAAGCTAATTAGCTTCTTTCTTGCAAGCATTTAGAACTGGGAATGAGAAGTTAGCTGGGCATGGTGGCATGCACCTGTAGTCGAGCTACTTAGGAGGCTGACATCAAAGAATTACTTCATCCTGGGGGATGGAGGTTGCAGTGAACTGAGATCACGCCAATGCACTCCAGCCTGAGCAACAGAATGAGACCTTGTCTCAAAAAAAAAAAAAGAAAAAAAATTATATGTAATTAGTTTCATTTCACAATTCAAACTGGGAAGATATGTAAACTGATGAGTTACAAAGCAATCACATTCTGCCACTTTATGGAGAAGGAGGATATGGCAGTGGCTAAGAAAAGAATTAATGAAATTTCTATACATAGAGTGAAATACTATATTCTTTTTTATTATACTTCAAGTTCTGGGATACACGTGCAGAACGTGCAGGTATGTTACGTAGGTATACATGTGCCATGGTGGTTTGCTGCACCCATCAACCTGTCATCTGCATTAGGTATTTCTCCTAATGCTACCCCATCTCCTAGCCCCCCACCCCAAACAGGCCCTGGTGTGTGATGTTCTCCTCCCTGTGCCCATGAGTTCTCACTGTTCAACTCTCACTTATGAGTGAGAACATGCCGTGTTTGGTTTTCTGTTCCCGTGTTAGTTTGCTGAGAATGATGGTTCCCAGCTTTACCCATGTCCCTGCAAGGATATGAACTCATTATTTTTATGGCTGCAGATTATACCATGGTGTGTATGTGCCACATTTTCTTTATCCAGTCTATCACTGATGGGCATTTGGGTTGGTTCCAAGTCTTTGCTATTGTAAACAGTGCTGCAATAAACATACATATGCATTTGTCTTTATAGTAGAATGAATATGGGAATAGCATTGAATCTATAGCCAAGACAATCCTAAGCAAAATGAACAAAGCTGGAGCATCAAGCTGACTTCAAACTATACTACAAGGCTATAGTAACCAAAACAGCATGGTACTGGTACCAAAACAGATATATAGAGCAATGGAAAAGAATGGAGGCTTCAGAAATAACACCACACATCTACAACCATTTGATCTTTGACAAACCTGACAAAAACAAGCAATGGGGAAAGGATTCCCTATTTAATAAATGATGTTAGGAAAACTGGCTAGCCATATGCAGAAAACAAACTGGACACCTTCCTTATACCTTTTACAAAAATTAACTCAAGATAGATTAAAGACTTAAATGTAAGACCTAAAACCATAAAAACCCTAGGAGAAAATGCAGGCAATGCCATTCAGGACATAGGCATGGACAAAAACCTAATGACTAAACACCAATAGCAATGACAAAAAAAGCCAAAATTGACCAATGAGATCTAATTAAACGAAAGAGCTTCTGCACAGCAAAAGGAACTATCATCAGAGTGAATAGGCAACCTACAGAATGGGAGAAAATTTTTACAATCTATCCATCTGACAAAGGGCTAATATCCAGAATCTACAAGGAATTTAAACAAATTTACAAGAAAAAACAAAACAACAACAACAACAACAACAAAAAAACGACCCCATCAAAAAGTGGGCAAAGGATATGAACAGACACTTCTTATAGGAACATATTTATGCAGGCTACTATATTCTTAAATGAGGGAGATAGACTGCTTTGTTTCCTGTTTGTTTTCCAGGCCCCAAGTCTTTTGAGAGGCTGACTGTACTTACTGCCCTTTCTTTATTATTTATAATCAATTCTCTCTTTTCTTCTAAAGTCAGTTTGAGTGAGTTTATGTTTTTATCAATGAAAAGAGCTTTGACCAAGAACAGTTCATTATTTTACATGGAGGAGTGGTTAATATAATGACTCCCAGTGGTCAGGCCTCCTCAATCAAATGAAATGGAGGAGAAGCAATTCTGTGAGACTTTCAAACAACAACAACAACAAAAACAAAAACATTACATTATTTCGAACAAGAAGTAAAAAGAAGAGAGAAAAACTACTTTTTCTAAGTTGAAGTAACCAGGTTATAGCCTACATAACAGATTTAATTTTCCCAGAGGGTTCCAGTACGTAAAAGCATCTGGAATCAGAAATAGTTAGATTTATTGGGAAATAGATTCTGTATTTAGAAAAGATGTCATTTGTGATTAAGCTAAAATGCTACTGTGAGTAAGATTCTGCAGTGAAGAAGAATTCATAGAGGCCAATGCTCTGAGTATCTTACCAAAGACTAGTTGGTGATAATAGACAAGTGCCTCTTATCTCAGAGCCCTCCTTGTTCCCCAGACTCAGAGAGAAATTTGTGTTATAGCAGGACTTTAGACACGTTTTACTGAATGCAAAATTTTCCAGATTTTTAAGAGCCTTTCCAGAGAGGGAGAATTCTCATCTCAAATTTCTCATGTGCCTTAAGGATCTTTCGAGTTTATATTCTGGTTCTACTTATACTTACAGTTTATATTTTTCAAGGACTGATTGATTCATACCACAATCATTCACTGACCAATCTTTATATGACCAGTTCACAGCCAGGTCTCCAAGAGGAAGGTGTAGAAGACAGTCTTTTCTCTCAAGGAATTTGAGTCAAGTAGACAGAAAAGTAGAGAAACAAATGCAATTAAAATGCCAAAACATATGTGAGTTTGAGCACTTTGAAACAGAGAAAAAGGGCACCTACTTCATTTTGTGTAGGAGTTGGGGAATGAAAGATTCGTGGGAGAGAGAAATCATGAATGAGTCTTTATGTTTGGGAAAACAGCAGTTTCCAATCACAAGAAACAGCATGTGGGCAAAGTCATGAAAAGATGACAGAACAAAGCACGGGGTGTCTGGAAATGAAGAGGGAGTGATAAAAATAGGCTGGAGCCTAAGGCAGAGATGAAGTCTGGCAGGGGTTTGTAGACTATGCTTAATAATTGATATTTTTGTCTTAGAGACATTGAAGACAAGATGAAGTATATATACAGAGAAATGACATGTTCAGGTTTCATATATGTCACATATTTTTATATTAAATAATGAGGTAAAATAACAGTTGCCATTTATTGAGCTTCTATAATTAGATCTCAAAAGAAAAACTAATATCCAGAAAATATTGGGTAAGTCACTACTGAGGGGTTTACTAAATTTTGCTGAATTGACTGGAAAATACATTTTGGAATGAGAATTGAAATTTGTATCTGAGTTCCTGTCCTTTGTATTACAACATTTGCTTTCTGATTCAGACTCTAGGTTTAGTAATTTAACTCCAGTGTCTCTTTAATGTGTTATTCTTGAATGTTGCACTGACACAAGTTTTTGGGCTCAGTTAGGGCTCAAGTCTATTGCCTATAATCACAAAATAATTTTTTGAGGGGGAGAAACCTCTGGTGGTATCACGTTACTAAATATCAACATTACACCCCAAGAAAGTTTTCATGTGCCTCTATTATATAACTTTTTGTTTCCCATTAAACTATATTTTCTTTGAGGGCAAGAAACATGACTTATTATTTTCCATAATAAAGATAAAAACTTATTCACACTTGACCAGTCTGTGTTCTAGGCAGTTCACATTAAAAAATAAGTATCAATTCAGCCTTATGAAGTAAGTACTGTTTCTATTTTAAAGATGAGGAAAGTAAGACACCAAATGCTTCAGAACAGTCTAAGGTCACTTATCAAGTAAGTGCTGGATTCAAGGTTTGATTGCAAGCTCAATGAATCTCTCATTTGTAATCATGTTTATTTCACCATGCTTGGCAGATGGTAAGCACTTAGTAATTATTTGTTGATAAATGAATGAATGAAAAAATTAGTTAATCCATCACACTTTGAAAATAAACAGCTTTTAAGTAGTAGTTATTCACCCAAAGTTGTTTACATGACTTCTGTAATATCTAAACACACAAGTGATTTAAACTAAACTTGAGTAAAAATGAGCTTAATATATATAAACAAAAATGTGCATGCCCTCTGAGCATATATTTTGTCAAATGCTATCATCTGAATGTGTCTCCCAAAAGTTCATGGTTTAAAAAACTTAATTCCTAAAGTTATACATTGATAGTATTTGGAGGTAGGGCATTTGGAAGACAATTATTGCTAGAAATCATGAGAGTGGGGAGCTTATGATGGGATTATTGGCTTTGTAAAGAAAGAAGAGACCTGAGCTGTCAAGCTCTGCCATGTGATAACTCTTGCCATGTCATGATGCAGCAAAGACACCTTTAGCAGATGCTGGCACCATGCTCTTGGACTTTCCAGCCTCCAGAATGGTGAGCTACATAAACTATTTTTTATAAATTACCCAGTCTGTGGCAGTCAGCTATTGTAACAGAAAATGATTCAAGACACCAAATAACTGGATAAAATGAGTATTTCCTTTCATTACCAACATTAGTTTTTTGGTACAAGCATCCTAGTTATAAAGTATTCTAATCATCAGTCCTGAAACCACCAGTTTGGTCATATGCTACCACTGAGGTTCCATTGTGCTACATTAGATTGTCCGTGCAGGCATGTGCCAGGATTATGCAAAACTCTACTGCAAACTGAGATGTGCTATCTCAAAAGCTTTTCCCACTACTCACTCTGAACCACTACTACTTACTACTTACTCATCACTACTTACTCTGAACCACTTTCTCTTAATGTGCCCTGTTTTGCTTTCTGATGTTTACAAACTATTTTTATGCATTGTCTTCTCTCCCCTTTTTTTGGACCTCTGATTTGGATCCAACATCTACATTTTATGCCGGCATAGCCTCTGTATCACACCATTAATGTTTACCCTTCACTTGCTGCCATGAACCAGTCTAACCTCAGGTCTCAGAGGATCAGTGGGTAGGGACTAGTTATCATCTTGCCTCCATTTTCAAAGCAGAGAGACCATGTTTCTAAAACTTTGTTTTTTAATTGTTGTATTAGTTCGTTCTCACACTGCTATGAAGAACTGCCTGAGACCAGGTAATTTAGAAAGGAAAGACGTTTAATTGACTCACAGTTCCACATGGCTGGGGACACCTCAGGAAACGTACAAACATGGCAGAAGATGAAGGTGAAGTAAGACAGCTTCTTCACAATGCAGCAGGAAGAAGAATGAATGAAGAGAATTACCAAACGCTTATAAAGCCATCAGAACCCATGAGAACTCACTCTCTATCATGAGAACAGCATGGGGGAAACTGCCCCCATGATTCAACTACCTCCACATGGTCTCTCCCTTGACACCTGGTGATTATGGGGATTACAATTCGAGATGAGACTTTGGGTAGGGGCAGAGCTAAACCATGGCAATTATATATTCCTGATTAGCTCATTTGCTCTATCAATATACTATGAAAACTGGTTTTCAAAAGGCTTAGTGTACAGAATCCAGGTATCAGAAATTGATGTGCACTCTGATTCAGATAATGATGTGCTTCATTGTATCTCTTCATAAAATAAGGTTAGAAATCCCTGTTTTACCTATCCATAGGTACTTTTTATTAGTGATATAGCATACGTACAGTCACATTGAAACATATTTTAGGAGTAAGGCTAAAAAGTAGAATGTTCAATTACACTATCAAAGGAGAAGAGTTTAAGCAGGCTATGTTCTTTTATATACAAAAGATGCTTTTTTTCTTGTTATGTGATGAACGCTGGAGTCTTTATAAATCAAATATAAAATTAATAAAAATAAATATAAATTTAAAAAAGTAGAGACTGTCATATTAAATTTTAACTACTGAAGATATTTTTTTCTTATAATGCTTTGGAAACCAAATATATTTGTGGCACCACCTCACACTACTGACTGGAATTTGACTCAACCTAATACGAACACTGAGAACTACAAGCAATTATCAATGTTTCTTTTTAAATTGATAGAAAGAGTGAAGGTTACTTTATACTTGTATGTGTATACTTGCAATTTCCTCTTTAGTGTATTATAATTTACCTTTTCTGTTTTATGAAATATAGAGCATTATTTAAAATGTGGCTATTACCAAGACTAAGAATTGCAATAGCTGGACTTCAAGTTTTACAGCTTAGAGCTTAGTGGCTCAACGCTTGGTAAATAAGCACCTCTCTGAGCCCTTTAAATTGTATTTAAGCTGGGTTAAGTTTATGAGTTAGCCATAAAATTATAATTTGGTACAGAAGAGGAAACCTCATTTAGTGGCACTCAACAAACTAATATAGTGACCCTAAATCCCACCCTGACTGTTTAGTTATTACAACACACCGCTATGAAGGCTATTAACAGGCCTAATTAAGGCATCAATCACCTCTCAGAACCTCAATAACCTTACAATAACTCTTTTTATGGCATTTTCAGCCATTTGCTCTAATGCACGAGGGCCATATACAAATGAATTGGATATTAGGGGCCCTGATTACATGAAGCCATTTGGCAAGCATTCACAGCCCCTACACTTTCACAAGCTCACTGGGAAACAGACCAGAGTACCTTCTAAGACGGACAGAGTGGAGCCTGAGCTGGTCTCCATCTAACACAGCCCAACATACTGCCAGGTTTTTAGGCTTGTGTAGGCATTCAAACAGAATAATATAGGCCATTGGATATTTCCACATTTTAAAGACTCTTTTTTTTGTTGTTGTTCACACTGCCTATCCAGAACAGTCGTCTATGTGGAGCAAATCACCTATTACGACAGCCACTTTGTATGCAGCTGTACGGGCAAACTTTCTAAAAAGCACATTAACACTTTTGACCTATTGTGTTAATGGACCTGACTTTCTCAACTATCTCTCTGGCAAATCAAACACACTTTACTAAGGCAGGCTTAAGGGTAAGACATGATTTGGTGAAGCTCAGCGAGAACATATACTTCAGTTTATCCTGTTGTAGGTTTTGGTATGTTCTAAGTGATTTTTCAAGAGGGAAATTCACAGATATTTTCATATCCCTCTGGCTTCCTGCTTCGTAGGTCAGCAGGCTGTCAGTGAGGGAGAAGAACACAGGTTGGAAGTTAATGGCTGTACTGGAAGAAAACCAGCTTCAACATCTCAAAGAGAATATAAATTTTGACTATGCAGGGGATGGAGTTAGCAGATCCAGAGGATGGTACTGGTGAAGATACGATTAATAAAGTGAGGACTTAAAGCTTAACCTGGTACAACCAACTGGTTGCTGGAACACACTGCATGGCACATACTGCTAAATAAGAAACACATCATAAGATGTGACATGAGGGATCAAAAATCTTCCTAAACTTGTAGTCTTCCAAAAGTTAGTTACTTGGTTTGCGTTTCTCATGTTAGTTATTCACTTGAATTAGTGTACTGGAATTCAGAATCTAAAGGTATTAGCCTTTGAGGGATAATTTTTAATTCACATTTAGGTAGTTTCATATTTGAGTGAATTAGCTCAATATTTCTCAAATAAACAAGTTCATGAAGACATAAGGCAGGGATAGGGCAGTTTTGGAAGAGGAACTAGGTTGGAGTTATGGGAAGAGATGTCTAAGATGTCTAATATCCACTTCATTTCTATTGGAAGAGATGTCTAGATGTCTTGATCATAGGCAAACGTGGGAGAGGACAAACTTAATGTCGAGAACTAAGGAATTAAGAGACAGACTTTCTAGAGAGGCCTCCAAATATGCAGGCTATCACTGAGGCAAAAAAATGCTAATGATTTTTGTTGTTTAGTTAAGGTAACTTAGCTGTTGTAACCAACAAATCCTGAAAGAATATGTTAAGGCTCAAATATGACGATTCATTTCTCGTATACATTACATCCAACATGTTTGCTCTTCATTGACGGGCAGCTTTTCTTTAATTAATAATTTAGGGATGTTTATCTCATAGCTTCATCAACTTTGGAAGCACGATTTCAAAGGTTACCAAACTCAATTGTAACAAGTAGGTGGAAAGAGAAAGGTGTTGGAGACATATCAGTGCAAAAGGAGTCTGAGAAATGGACTTAGTGAGAGCTCAGTGATCTCTGCGACGCTGACATTTTCCTGAGCCCTTGTCTTGATTCTGTGTATTACAGTCTCTGGCATTCTCAAGTAGGTCATAATGAGGTGGAAAACGATGTACAGGCTTAAAACAGGCTACATAATGTAGGTGACAAGAGGAGTCTGTCCCTGGCTATGCTAAATTTATCAATGATAAAATTTATTTGATGGTTTTCTTAGTTAAAACACAAAAATTATTAAAACTACTTCTATCTGAATCCAAAATATTATGGGGATTATATGGAATTATTACATTTACTTCTCAGTTGGGGGACTTAGATGGGCTATAGGCTCAGTCATGTATTCTAACTGCATTGGTCTTTAAAAACTAAATAATCTGGAAAATGTGATTCTTAAAGTATAGAGGGAGATAACCAAACTGGCTTTCCACTAAGTTTTTTAAAAATATTCCAAGTTGGCTGCAATCCCCAGTTTACACATTTGGTTCTAGTGAAAGCCCTTTTGAAAATTATCAAAGTTGATGTTGAGTACTAACACCTGGAAAATAGATATGTGATATGCACCTGGCATCTTTATTTAGGGACCCTAAAACCTTATGTTCACAAGTTCCAGGTATTCCTGGGACTAAGAACTATACCATAACATCAAGACATTATAAAATTTCCTATTAAATGAAACAATAGGAAAAATAACATCTTTTCTGTGGTTAATTCCCCGTTAATAAAAATGGTTTTTTGTTGTTGTTGTTGTTGATATTGTTTACTTGGAGCATTCAATCTCTATAGTCTGTTGACATTACTGTTGAGTAATGTCAAATTGGTGCCCAGTGTTGCATCCCTAAATGCTTTTGGAGAACATTATTTGTGAAGTTGATCATTAGACCTTAAGGATCATCATTAATTTTAAACCAAAGCTATAAAAAGAATGAAATGTCCACAACGATGATAAGCTCCCTAAAAAGATGTGAGGATAATTGTGCATATTTCTTTAAATTACTCAGTCAATTTTAAAAGAGAAATATTGTTGGTATTTTCATCACTTTTCTTCATAAGGGATGCTTCTATACTCATAGCATAAGGTGACTCATCAAAACTTTGTCACAGTGAGTGGTCAGAAGGCATAAGCCAGAACGCCAGCATTATCCAACAGCTGTCATTTCCATTTAATGGACCAACGCATTCTCTCATGGACACTTCCTGGGGCAGCCTTTTGCAAATTGCTCACCTAACAATTGAGAAAATTAGGAAGGTGTTTACTTCAAAATAATCTTAGAAATTGACAACATGAAATGGTAAGTTTGCCTTTTAGCATTGCTTAAGAGTGTGATTTTTCTCATATTTAGGAAATTAGTTCAGATTTTTGAGGATTTTGTGATTCCATTTCTTTCTTCAGGTTATAAAGAGTATTTGTAATTTATATTCAGCACTTTCTTGGCCTGTAATGCGGTACAACATACTGATTTATAAATCAATAGATTATACTATTATTAAGTTAAAAAAAAAACATTTATACCCTCGTGCCACATTTTTAGCCTTGCATTGTAGAGAAGTAGACTTACTGTATTTTTTCTTCCTGTGTAGAAAAGAGTATTGGTTATGAAATATATTCTCCTATAAATAACAAAGACATCACCACCACACAAAAAAAAAGTTGCTTAAAAAATTATGGAATTTATGTTTTCCTCTAGTAATGGATAAGTCACAAAATAGTACAGATACCATGGTTTCATGTTGTTATGGTATAGGCTCCTCTCATATTCATTCTCATGAAATGATTGCTGTGGCTCCAGCCAAAAAAAAAATTAGGTTCTGGGATAGTAGAAATAAGAAGACTAAGTATAAAAGCTGGTACGATCTTAAGGCATGACAATGTTTTAGGAAAACTTCCTGCAAGCCCTGCTCAACAATCTCTTGTAACATCGCATAGCTCAGAAGCCTGCACCATAGACATCAATGCCTCAGATGGCACTGATAAATGTTGCTTCTAAACTGGGCACACTGTCAGTCCCAACAATATCTGGGAAATGTCATTAAGAAATGAATGAAGAATGAATATTTTATTATTTTTAGAGATGAGATCCTGTTATGTTACTGTGACTGGAATACAGTGGCTATTCGTAGGCAGAATCATAGCCCGCTATAGCCTTGAACTCCTGGGCCCCAGAGATCCTCCTACCTTCGCTTACTAAGTAGCTGGACTACAGGCACATGCCACCATACCAAGCTTGGAGAATAAATACTAATAAGCAGCTAGTAGTCTTTGTCATGGGTTTACTGTGAGGGAAATTTCTGCTTATCTAGCTTCCTCCACTTCTACCCACTTTCAATCCTTTTTCCAGAGAGGGAGGAGTGGCCAATGTGATTGGTCAGAGATTACAATTAATTCATTTTACTAGGAGGCAGAATTACAGGCCTTAAAAGACACAGACTTCCGTCTTGAATCCTCTCACATCTTGTTACAAACAGATAAATGGATCAGGAGAACTTGCTAAACCCGATTCACAAAAGATTTCTGTTCCAGATTCTCTGCCTACTCCTGAGTAGGTAAAACACTCTGCAGGCTCAGTTTTCTTTACTGGAAGAGAAATGGGACAGGAAACCCAATCTGAGTGTTAGACCTATAAAAGAATGTACATTCTGAGGGTCATAGGTGGCTTGTCCAGATTTGTCAATGGGAACAATAGTCCTCACATGGTTATAGACCTTTATGTGTATCTTCCATTAGTCAGGACTCCAAAGGGAAGGAGGAGAGATGAGATGCATCACAAACCTCCCAGAGAAAGCTTGCATCTTAGCCAAATCTTAAAAGCTGCACAGTGGGGGGCCCAAGATGGTCGAATAGGAACAACTCCAGCCTCCAGGTCCCAGCGTGAATGATACAGAAGACTGATGATTTCTGCATTTTCAACTGAGGGTTGAATCTTACTGGGGTGTGTAGGACAGTGGATGCCGGTTTGCAGGTGCAGCCCAACCAGCTAGAGCTGAATCAGGGCAAGGTATCGCCTCACCTGGGAAGCGCAAGGGGGAAGGGAATTCCTTTTCCTAGCCAGGGGAACTGAGACACGCAACACCTAGAAAATCTAGTAACTCCCACCCTAATACTGTGCTTTACCAAGGGTCTTAGCAAACAGTACACCAGGAGATTATATCCCACACCTGGCCTGAAGGGTCCCACGCCCTTGGAGCCTCCCTCATTGCTAGCACAGCAGTCTGAGATCTAACTGCAAGGCGACAGTGAGGCTGGGGGAGGGGCGCCTGCCATTGCTGAGGTTTAAGTAGGTAAACAAAGCCACTAGGAAGCTCGAATTGGGTGGAGCCCACCACAGCTCAAGGAGGCCGGCCTGCCTCTGTAGACTCCACCTCTGGGGACAGGGCATAGCTAAACAGAAAGCAGCAGAAACCTCTGGAGATGTAAAAGTCCCTGTCTGACAGCTTTGAAGAGATCAGTGGTTCTCCCAGCATGGAGGCTAAGATCTGAGAACAGACTGCCTGCTCAAGTGGATCTCTGACCCTTGAGTAGCCTAACTGAGAGATATGCCCCACTAGGTGCAGACCGACACCTCTCACCTCACATGGCGGGGTACACCCCTGAGACGAAGCTTCCAGAGCAAGAATCAGACAGCAACACTCGCTGTTCAGCAATATTCTATCGTCTGCAGCCTCTGCTGTTGATACCCAGGCAAACAGGGTCTAGAGTGGACCTCAACCAAACTCCAACAGACCTGCAGCTGAGGGTCCTGACTGTTAGAAGGAAAACTAACAAACAGAAAGGACACCGAAACCAAAACCCGATCAGGACACGTCACCATCATCAAAGACCAAAGGCAGATAAAACCACAAAGATGGGGAAAAAGCAGGGCAGAAAAGCTGGAAGTTCAAAAAATCGGAGCGCATCTCCCCCTCCAAAGGAATGCAGCTCATCGCCAGCAATGGAACAAAGCTGCACAGTGAATGACTTTGACGTGTTGAGAGAAGAAGGCTTCAGTCAATCAAACTTCTCAGAGCTAAAGGAGAAACTACATAACCAGCACAAAGAAACTAAAAACCTTGAAAAAAGAATGGGTGAATGGATAACTAGAATAATCAATGCAGAGAAGACCTTAAAAGAACTGATACAGATGAAAACCATGACACGAGAACTACATGACAAATGCACAAGCTTCAGTAACCAACTCAATCAACTGGAAGAAAGAGTATCAGTGATTGAAGACCAAATGAATGAAATGAAGTGAGAAGAGAAGTGTAGAGAAAAAAAGAGTCAAAAGAAATGAACAAAGAATCCAAGAAATATGGGATTATGTGAAAAGACCAAATCTATGTCTCATTGGTGTGCCTGAATGTGAGGGGGAAAATGGAACCAAGTTGGAAAACACTCTTCAGGATATCATTCAGGAGAAATTCCCCAAACTAGTAAGGCAGGTCAATATTCAAATTTAGGAAATACAGAGAATGCCACAAAGATATTCCTCAAGAAGAGCAACTCCAAGACACATAATTGCCAGATTCACCAAAGTTGAAATGAAGGAAAAAATGTTAAGGGCAGCCAGAGAGAAAGGTTGGGTTACCCACAAAGGAAAGCCCATCAGACTAACAGCGGATTTCTCGGCAGAAACTCTACAAGCCAGAAGAGAGTGGGGGCCAATATTCAACATTCTTAAAGAAAAGAATTTTAAACCCAGAATTTCATATCCAGTCAAGCTAAGTTTCATAAGTGAAGGAGAAATAAAATCCTTTGCAGACAAGCAAATGCTTAGAGACTTTGTCACCACCAGGCCTGCCCTACAAGAGATCCTGAAGGAAGCACTAAACATGGAAAGAAACAACCGGTACCAGCCATAGAAAAACATGCCAAAATGTAAAGTCCATCAATGCCAGGAAGAAACTGCATCAACTAACGAGCAAAATAACCAGCTAATATCATAACGACAGGATCAAGTTCACACATAACAATATTAACCTTAAGTGTAAATGGACTAAATGGTCCAATTAAAAGACACAGATTGGCAAATTGGAGTCAAGACCCATCAGTTTGCTGTATTCAGGAGACCCATCTCACATGCAGAGACATACATATTCTCAAAATAAAGGGATGGAGGAAGATCTACCAAGCAAATGAAAAACAAAAAAAAAAAAGCAGGGGTTGCAATCCTAGTCTCTGATAAAACAGACTTCAAACCATCGAAAATCAAGAGAGACAAAGAAGGCCATTACATAATGGTAAAGGGATCAATTCATCAGGAAGAGCTAACTATCCTAATATATATGCACTCAACACAGGAGCACCCAGATTCATAAAGTATGTCCTTAGAGACTTACAAATAGACTTAGACTCCCATATAATAATAATGGGAGACTTTAACACCCCACTGTCAACATTAGACAGATCAACGAGACAGAAAGTTCACAAGGATATCCAGGAATTGAACTCAACTCTGCACCAAGCGGACCTAATAGACATCTACAGAACTCTCCACCCAAAATCAACAGAATACATGTTCTTCTCAGCACATCGCACTTATTCCAAAATTGACCACAAAGTTGGAAGTAAAGCACTCCTCAGCAAATGTACAAGAACACAAATTATAACAAACAGTCTCTCAGACCACAGTGAAATCAAACTAGAACTCAGGACTAAGAAACTCAATCAAAACCGCTCAACTACATGGAAACTGAATAACCTGCTCCTGAATGACTACTGGGTACATAATGAAATGAAGGCAGAAATAAAGATGTTCTTTGAAACCAATAAGACCAAACATACAACATACCAGAATCTCTGGGACACATTTAAAGCAGTGTGTAGAGGAAAATTTATAGCACTAAATGCCCACAAGAGAAAGCAGGAAAGATCTGAAATTGACACCCTAACATCACAATTAAAAGAACTAGACAAGCAAGAGCAAATACATTCAAAAGCTAGCAGAAGGCTAGAAATAACTAAGATCAGAGCAGAACTGAAGGAGATAGAGACATAAAAATCCCTCCAAAAAATCAATGAATCCAGGAGCTGGTTTTTTGAAAAGATCAACAAAATTGATAGACAGCTGGCAAGACTAATAAAGAAGAAAAGAGAGAAAAATCAAATAGATGCAATAAAAAATGATAAAGGGGATATCACCACCGACCCCACAAAAATACAACCTACCATCAGAGAATACTATAAACACCTCTATGCAAATAAACTACAAAACCTAGAAGAAATGGATAATTTCCTGGACACTTACACTCTTCCAAGACTAAACCAGGAAGAAATTGAATCCCTGAATAGACCAATAACAGGCTCTGAAATTGAGGCAATAGTTAATAGCCTACCAACCAAAAAAAGTCCAGGACCAAATGGATTCACAGCCGAATTCTACCAGAGGTAGAAGGAGGAGCTGGTACCATTCCTTCTGAAACTATTCCAATCAATAGAAAAAGAGGGAATCCTCCCTAACTCATGTTATGAGGCCAACATCATCCTGATACCAAAGCCTGGCAGAGACACAACAAAAAAAGAGAATTTTAGACCAATATCCCTGACGAACATCAATGCAAAAATCCTCAATAAAATACTGGCAAACAGAATCCAGCAGCACATCAAAAAGCTTATCCACCATGATCAAGTGGGCTTCATCCCTGAGATGCAAGGCTGGTTCAACATATGCAAATCAATAAACGTAATCCATCATATAAACAGAAGCAAAGACAAAAACCACATGATTATCTCAATAGATACAGAAAAGGCCTTTGACAAAATTCAGCAGCCCTTCATGCTAAAAACTCTCAATAAATTCGGTAATGATAGAATGTATCTCAAAATAATAAGAGCTATTTATGATAAACCCACAGCCAATATCATACTGAATAGGCAAAAACTGGAAGCATTCCCCTTGAAAACTGGCACAAGACAGGCATGCCCTCTCTCACTACTCCTATTCAACATAGTGTTGGAAGTTCTGGCTAGGGCAATCAGGCAAGAGAAAGAAATCAAGGGTATTCAGTTAGGAAAAGAAGAAGTCAAATTGTCCCTGTTTGCAGATGACATGATTGTATATTTAGAAAACCCCATTGTCTCAGCCCAAAATCTCCTTAAGCTGATAAGCAACTTCAGCAAAGTCTCAGGATACAAAATCAATATGCAAAAATCACAAACATTCTTATACACCAGTAACAGACAAACAGAGAGCCAAATCATGAATGAACTCCCATTCACAATAGCTTCAAAGAGAATAAAACACCTAGGAATCCAACTGACAAGGGATGTAAAGGACCTCTTCAAGGAGAACTACAAACCACTGCTCAATGAAATCAAAGAGGACACAAACAAATGAAAGAACATACCATGTCCCTGGATAGGAAGAATCAATATTGTGAAAATGGCCATACTGCCCAAGGTAATTTATAGATTCAATGCCATCCCCATAAAGCTAACAATGACTTTCTTCACAGAATTGGAAAAAACTACTTTAAAGTTCATATGGAACCAAAAAAGAGCCTGCATTGCCAAGACAATCATAAGCCAAAAGAACAACGACAGAGGCATCACACTACCTGACTTCAAACTATACTACAAGGCTACAGTAACCAAAACAGCATGGTACTGGTACCAAAACAGAGATATAGACCAATGGAACAGAACAGAGCCCTCAGAAATAATACCACACATCTACAGCCATCTGATCTTTGACAAACCTGACAAAAACAAGAAATGGGGAAAGGATTCCCTATTTAATAAATGGTGCTGGGAAAATTGGCTAGCCATAAGTAGAAAGCTGAAACTGGATCCTTTCCTTACTCCTTATACGAAAATTAATTCAAGATGGGTTAGAGACTTAAACGTTAGACCTAAAACCATAAAAACCCTAGAAGAAAACTTACATAATACTATTCACGACATAGGCATGGGCAAGGACTTCATGTCTAAAACACCAAAAGCAATGGCAACAAAAGCCAAAATTGACAAATGGGATCTAATTAAACTAAAGAGCTTCTGCACAGCAAAAGAAACTACCATCAGAGTGAACAGGCCACTTACAGAATGGGAGAAAATTTTTGCAATCTACTTATCTGACAAAGGGCTAATATCCAGAACCTACAAAGAACTCAATCAAATTTACAAGAAAAAAACAACCCCATCAAAAAGTGGACAACGGATATGAACAGACACTTCTTGAAGGAGACATTCATACAGCCAATAGACACATGAAAAAATACTCATCATCACTGGCCATCAGAGAAATGCAAATCAAAACCACAATGAGATACCATCTCACAACAGTTAGAATGGCGATCATTAAAAAATCAGGAAACAACAGGTGCTGGAGATGATGTAGAGAAATAGGAACACTTTTACACTGTTGGTGGGACTTTAAAGTAATTCAACCATTGTGGAAAACTAGAACTAGAAATATCATTTGACCCAGTCATCCCATTACTGGGGATATACCCAAAGGATTATAAGTCATGCTGCTATAAAGACACATGCACACTTTTGTTTATTGCAGCACTATTCACAATGGCAAAGACTTGGAATCAACCCAAATGTCCATCAGTGACAGACTGGATTAAGAAAATGTGGCACACATACATCATGGAGTACTATGCAGCCATAACAAAAGGATGAGTTCATGTCTTTTTAGGGACATGGATGCAGCTGGAAACCATCATTCTCAGCAAACTATCACAAGAACAGAAAACGAAACACCACATATTCTCACTCATAGGTAGGAATTGAACAATGAGATCATTTGTTCACAGGAAGGGGAACATCACACAGTGCAGCCTATTGTGGGGAGGGGTGGGGGGAGGGATAGCATTAGGAGTTATACCTAATGTAAATGATGTGTTAACGGGTGCAGCACACCAACATGGCACGTGTATACATATGTAACAAACCTGCACGTTGTGCACATATACCCTAGAACTTAAATTATAATAAAAAATAAAAATAAAAAAAGCTGCACAATTTAGAATGTTAGCCACTAGCCAGTTTGCTTGTTCCTTTCCTACTTTTCTCACACTCCTGCTGTGTCTCCAGCAAGCAGTCTTCTCATGATCTCTCTCATCAAGGAAGCTTTTCCACGCAGACCATTTGGGCTCAGTGCTTAAGCTCCTCCTGCCTGTGTCTACCAAGTTAAAATTATTCACTTGTTTTTCCATTAGATGGATGGTTTCTTAAGGACAAAGACCATAGTGTGACTCTGAATCTCCAGGGACCAGCAAAATTCTTGGTCCATAGCTGTCAATTAATGGAAATTAGAGTAATTGTTATTTAACACAGGAATGGAAACTAATAATCCTGAATCACAAGTGACCTAATTAGATCACAGGAAGCTTAGGAACTCAGCAGAAGTCAAAATCTTTACTTGTAGCACTGGTTTATAAAGCATGGGTCAGGGAGAGCTATGACAGTAAATTATAAACAGGTGTGCATCAGAATCACTTATGTTCGGTCCTGCATTCAACACTTAGATTCATATTTAATGGATTTCAGATAGGACTAAGGATTTTGTGTTTTTATAAGGACTCTCCTAGGATTTTGCATCACAAACTGGCTTGAATGAGTCAGAATGTGAGGTGTGGCAACAGGTTCTACTCTGTCCTGCGTAGGCAGCTCCATTTTGGTCTGCTTTACATATAAAGCAATTCTCAGTGTTGGCTAGTCAAATCACCTGGGAGTTTCCAAACTCCATTTGTGCAAACAACACACAGGAGAATAAAAACGGCGTCTTGTGGGAAGAGCCTAGAACTCAGTAATGAGTAAAGCCCTTGAGGTCCTTTCAAATGAGTAATCAAAGTTGGGAGTCAATGACATATAGAAATTCTGTAAGAACTTTCACCTACTGCTACAAAACAACAGTAATAGAAAAAAAAAAAAAAACATAAGCAAATAAATTAAATTCTACAGTGACATTTTAGTATGCCTAAATTCATATCAGCTAGACATTTCTTAGGGATTAAGCTACTACTTAATTCCAGGTACCTCTTGCTGGCTTGCTCTGCTCTTTAGTGCATACCTGTTCTTCTCATCTTTGACTCTCTCCTCCTTACCCTGCACTCTAGATTTTGTGAACTTCTGAGTTTTACTGGTCTCATATTAGTTCTGACTGTTTTCTCTTTTGACCTGCTTCCTTGATTCCTTCACATGACTTCCTTCTATCTCTAATTATCTGACTCCTTGACTATTTCATCTTACCATATTCAGCTTTTTCTCTAAATTCACAGCTTCTCAGTGTGCCATAACATCACATTTTGAACAATACTAACCAAACATTTGTAGGATCCCAACTAGGTGCAAATCGAGTATATGAAAATTAGTGTGAATATCAGCCGGGTGTGGTGGCTGACGCCTGTAATCGCAACAGTTTGGGAGGCCAAGGCCGGCGGATCACGAGGTCAGAGATTGAGACCATCCTGGCTAAGACGGTGAAACCCTTTCTCTACTGAAGAAAAAAAAAAAAAAAAACAAAAAATTAGCCAGGCGTGGTGGCGGGTGCCTGTAGTCCCAGCTACTCAGGAGGCTGAGGCAGGAGAGTGGTGTGAACCTGGTAGCCAGAGCTTGCAGTGGGCCGAGATGGCACCACTGCACTCCAGACTGGGCGACAGAGTGAGAATTCCTCTCAAAAAAAAAAAAAATTGTGTGAATTTCAAAACAAAGAACTTTTGACACATTCCATTCCTTTGTCTTGTTTTCTTTCGTGCACAAAACCAGCCAGAACATTGGAGGGGTTCTTGCCTTTGGATGTCTCCTATTTTTGTATTTGTTATATTTCCTATGGCCTGCTCTTTCAATCCTCAGGAGTGCTTCACATCAGTGAATATTTACCTACAAAGTTTAGTGCTTACACAAAGACATAAATCTTAATGCCCCAAGGCATTCCTGTCCTCTAGTGTTCATTTATTCTTGGCCCATTGGGCGTCTGTACATGCACAGTTCAGTCTCTGCTTGTCATTAGACTGCCTATTCCCT
Source organism: Macaca fascicularis (assembly GCF_037993035.2). Lineage (NCBI taxonomy): Eukaryota > Metazoa > Chordata > Mammalia > Primates > Cercopithecidae > Macaca > Macaca fascicularis. The sequence continues at coordinate 15,894,619 of NC_088386.1, forward strand.
GACAAAGCCACTCCTCCCTCAGCCTCATGCTCTCTTTTTAATGATGCACCAGCCTGTCCAACTAGGCATTTCATTTTTCCTACTCCTCTATAGCAAACACTTGGCTGATTGTTTTTTGCAATATCTTTTTGTATCAACACTTCACAGGATTTCCCTCTCTCTAATAAGGCTCTGCCACTCATCTTCTCCCTATAATCATATAGTAGTGTATTTTCCTTCCAAGAACAGCATTTTGCAATGTGATTTCACTGCTCAAATCACTGTGAATAGTCCATCTTCATCAAGGACTAACTCCTGGGTCCTCTGAGGCCCTTCATGAGATGATTTATTGCCCTATTGCAGGGAACCTCTGCTCTCCTCATGGTAAAAGCATCATCTCCTTCTGAATACAACATAGGCTTTTCCAAGTCTGAACTGCTGTTCATGTTGTTCTCATTGACTGCTATGCCTGCTGTGTAAATCTTACTCATCTTTTGTGTCTTTCTAATATGTCACTTACCGACTGAAATCTCCAGTCATCACAGTTGAGTGTGTTCTGTCTTCTCGGAAAACAAAACACTCATTTCCATTCTCCATGGTATCTATTATTTATTTCCTTGCACTGTAATTATTTATGTATAGCTCATCTTCATTAATAGCTTAACCTTTTTTAGAGATCAAGAAGTTTACTCATTTTTATATGTCCTCCTCCACCCCTACACCATAATCACGAGTGCACTAGCTTTGTCCATAGTAGGCTCTAGATAATTGTTAAATTATGTTCAAGAATAGATATATTAGTTATTAAACTTTTATCCTCTGAATAGAGTTGATGTTTGTATTAGGAAAAAAGTGCCTCTACTTGATAAGGTATTTGCATCTCTCTTTTTCTCTTCTCAAACATAAAACTGTTCGAATTCCAAATCGAATACTAGCATCCTGGCAGGAAATCACTGAAAAGCAAAGGTGTAAAGTGAGGCTGTTTAAACATTCCAGTCCTACACAGTCAAATAGAACTTCTAAGCATAGGAATTAGCTGTGAGATGCATTTAAATATGAATATACTTGCAATATTTGTGCAAAAGTAATGGAGATTGAATGTTGACTTCTAGGCAGGATTAAGATGGGAGTATTAAATGCACCATATTAGGGAAACTAAGATACACATTGGCAGGAACATTGAAACTCTTGTATGAATTTAAAATCTTGGGGCCAGATTATTTTTTCTAATGAAAAGTGTTGACTATTTCATAATGAAAACTGGAAAATATGATGCCACATATGTGTTAAGTAATGGGTTTATTTACCTAAAACCCTCACTGGTTGAGGTAAAATATATACCATAGAGTAGAAAAAATTATTCTGAATAGTTTAAGATCTTTCAGAAATTGCTGTCTGGGAAACTGATTTCATGTGAACTTATTGAAATCCACTCCCCATTCCACCCCCCGACACACGTGCACACACACACACACTCTCTCTCTCTCATATACCAATAAAATTAATAAATATAAATACAGTACACTTTCAATTACTTTACAGTTTGTGATCCAGTACTCTCTGGTCAATTTCCATTTTTCAATCATACATTCTTCTCATCACTGCCAGTTTCAGATAGACTTTTTTTTCTTTATATAATGTAGACACATTAGTAGCTATGTTTCTGGAAGTGAGTCTTCATCCCAATGTAAAGTTTCCTTTATTTTAAAAGTTATTTTTTTTCTAATGCCTTTCGGGTTTTAAGACACTCTCAAAAGCACAATTTCCATGCCCAGGTTATCTCTTTTCTCTTCCTACTAACAATAGTTCAATACTAGATCTGGTTATACAATTCCCCAGCTTTTAAAAATGATTTTAACACATTTTTTCAATAATATCTTCTCATCAGCTTTTACCATTCCTTACCATTTCTTTTTCCTATATCACATTTCTAGGTTTCTAACAATCCCTAGGAGATGTGACTCTTTTTGATTCTGAATTTGAAATTATTCCAATAGAGTCACATACTCCAGAACTTTGTGACAAGGAGATCTAATGTTTGGGGAAAGATTTTTGAATTTGCTTTATACCTAACTTACAGTCCCATATCTATCAGTAAGATAAGCAAAATTCTGAAGTTGAAAATATATTTTAAATGCAACACAATTTAGCTATAAATATAACGGACTGTTTTGCTAGAGTTCTTATAGAGAAAAGTTGTTGTTGTTGTTGTTGTTTACTTTTTCTTTTTCTTGAGTTATTAAAAGTTATCTTGGTATTGGACTTAGGGCTTAGCAAGGAATATTGTATACAATTTGTGGAAAACTGAGATACTTTAACATAGAATATTTGTCACCATAAAATGGTTTTCTGTATTTGAGGTTTCATCGATTGATTCTTACAGGTCTTGCTGAGCTAAAAAGTAAATATTGACAAATAGAACATCCCAATTATATTCCCTACTAAAACTAAAGTAGTGAGAACATTCTTACATAGGATACTGCAGTATGTTTTGTTGAGCAAAACCCTTTGAAATATGAAGAAGGAATGCAAAGGGTAAAACAGATGTACTAGATTACTCCAATAAGAAAGAGCAAAGAAATATTAATAGCTTAAAATAGCTCTGCATTTTTGCTGCTGTAGGGGAGAAAAAAAATACTGTTCCCTCCTAGCCCCCCTCTCTTAGGCCCTGTAAATTAGACTGACAAAAGCAAAAACAGATCAACAAGAGAAAACCAAACACCAATGTATTCACCTGTGCATCCTGCTTACACATGGGAGCATTCTGCAATGAGTAACTAAAAGGAGAACTTGGGCTGTAGAGCATCTTAACAAAAGAAAAATAAATATTTAGAGAAGTGATAAAACAAAGGAAAGAACTTGGAGCTTCTAAGGGCAGCAAAGTGTGGAAAGCAGCTATATGGGGAGACTAGTGATAGGTAAGACTTAGTGAAGTTTATTATGTAGATTCCTCTGGTGCCATCCCTGGGCTGATAAGGGTCTAGAGTTGTTTCTAGTGATTAACTTTTGTCTCTATAAGCTTTACAGGAACTGGCATTCCATTTTCAAATGTTTTATTGATGCTTTATGGCTATATAGAATTAACTGAGACTGGTCTCTTCCCAGAATGTAGAGTAGAATAGTTTTACGCCCAGGACAGCTAACTGGAACCCATGTACTTCTATATTCTTTGCAGCAGACACTGACCAGAAAAACAACAAAGAAATTGGTATTATTAAAAAATGGTTCCCCTGCCTCTGCTTTTTTGCTACTGATTATCAAGAAACATTGGTAGAAGAGAGGAGGATGCCCTACCAAATATTTTTCCACTATTCTTTGTAGCCATGAAGCTATCTCAGCAAATAAAGCATGCGGGAAAAAAAGAGCAAATTTTGCTCCCATTCTAAAAACTCCCAAATGCATAATGTAAACATCACTTAAAATTTATACTATCCATACTTTCTGTTATTGTTTACCTATTTAATGCCAAACAAATCATGTCCTACAAGCAATAAAAGTCACTGTATCCTTCTACAGATGCCAAGGAGTAAGTTGAGACAATTCCAAGATATACAGTGCCGAGCAGTGGACCTAGTGCCTAAATGTAAGCAATTCATTTTGGAAAAAAGGCATTATCCACTGTGAGTTATCATCACTGTATTATAGAAATGCCACCTGAGCAATTAAGTGTTTTACTGGGTCTGAGAATAGAAGCACTTTTATCCTTGAATTTTGTGTCCAGATGTCACACAGAGCTGCTTTCCAACATGGTAGCCATTGGTCATGTTGGCTTTTGAGTCCTTGAAATGTGGTTGGTCCAAATTGAGGCATGACATAATTATAATTCACACGCAAGCTTTCAAAGACTTTGTACACAAATTCTGTAAAATATCCCATAATTTTTATATTAATCGAATCTTGAAATTTAAAAAAAAACTTGGATATGTTGAGATAAATATATATGCTATTAAAAATAATTTACCTGTTTCTTTTTAATGTGACAACTAGAAACTTGAAGTTTACATATGTGCTTACAAAGACTCTCTTCTTTGGATAGAACCTTTAATCGAGCTCCTCTAAGTCCTCTACTTGACTCGGTCTGACCTCAGGCTTCCTTTTCTGTCCTTATAGAATATAGTTCAAGCAAGAATCTCAGTAAGTCAATTTAGGGAAAATCTCCCATGCTTGGTATGTAATTACTCTAGATATCTTATCACTCTGCTTTGCCTTCAGCATGGTTCTGTCAAGCCAATTTAGCTAGAAACCCCTTATCCCTGATGCTTCTGAGAAGAGAAAAGATCACCTCATGGCCATCAAGCAGACCCTCAGAGGCAAGACCCCTTATCTGAAGAATTCAGAAGTAATTAAACTTCCCTGTTATCTAAAGCTACATCTAGTACAGGCTTCTTTCCCAAGAATTTCTAAGTAACTAGAATTTCTATACATCTCTGGAATGCATGCATGCCAAAACTCATTGTGCAACCCTTGCTGATATCAAAGTACCAAAATGTCTAGGAATGTAATAACTGACCATCACTTAGGTGACTAATATGGTACAAATTACCCTAAAGTTCCTGCTTTAAGGGCCATAAACATGCCTAAAAAAATGCACCGAGACCTGCTCAGTCTTCTCTTGTTTAAGCGCCCCACTGTACTCTGCCGCAGCTTTCTTTCTAATAAAACTTTTCTTTTCAAACCTATACCACTGTTGGTAAATTATTTTACCATCCATGAGTCAATCACTCTCTGCCCCTGGGGCCCTGACACCTTGCCCAGAAGTTGCCTCTTAGTAATTTTGCATCCGCTGACATTTACCCAGTCTCTTGGTTGTAAATTCTCACTTGTTCTTACTGAAGTTGGAAGTTAAGTCCAATTTATTTTCCCTATTGCAGGATCCCACTGCAGTGGTGCCTACATCTATCATCATGGCTCCTCTTGAATAAAATCGGCCTTACCATCTTTAACAAATGTGTCATGAATATTTTTTAACAGTGTTTTGAATATTTCTATTGAATATTGCTGAGAGAAACTGAGCTATCCTTCTGTAAGATTCTCTTTCTCAAATTGATGTATATAGACATTTATAAACAACTCCTGATCATCATCAAAAGAGTTAGTGAGGTATTGGCAAAATCAAAGTTGGCATAGTTTTTTGCCTCTAAAAAATAATTTATTTTTTGTCTCTAAAGGTTTTAACAAGAATCTCCATAATAACCTAATGTTTGAGTTCATCATTAATTGTCACACAATTTCTCACCTTTCTCTTGGCGTGAATTCAACAGGTTCTTAACTTCTTTAATACGATGCATAGATAATACAAAGGCAATGGAGAGAGCAAACTATGTAGTGATTTCTTGGAAACTGACACAAAAGCCCTAGAGAAAACTGTGAAGGCCTCTCTATTCACCACAGTTTCTCTTTCAACTAGTGTAAACCGCAACTGTATTCTATCTAAATATGGCTCATGTTTTCCTCATTGTAAACCAGGCTTGTGGATCAAATAACTATCAGAAGACCAAGGAGTCAAGAAGACATAGCCACAGAAGATAGAAAGGACCAAGTTTAATCTTCCTGTAAATCCTAAATCCTGCAATGTACACGTCAGACTGAACATAAAAGATTAAAAGGTAACTGCCTCTACTGAAGAAGGGAGAGTCAATGGCCTTTGGAAAGATGCTCAGGAGGGAATGGGGTGGGAGAAGAATGAGAAAGAGAGACAATATTGATGAGAGGAACGCATAGTACACCGGATCCACTGGTTCAGAGATGTGTTCAGGATGTTGTCTCCATTCTTTCTCCTAACTCTCATATTGACTCATAAGAGGCAGTGACTCACGATAATAGCTTCGTTCGCTTTGGGAAAAACTCACATATTTATTCAAGAACCATGAACCATTTAGCTTTCTTGAGTGTGAGTTCTGATTCTTGAGAAGTCAGGAGTTCTCAATAGCTCAGGCTGCTTGAGTCAACAAAGTTCATAAGAAAAAAGAAGAATGTGAACCAGAAAGAATGTACTGTTGACTGGCTATTTTAATGCTACATATGTGGAAATACTGCTTAAGGATACTTAAGTTTAAGGACAAAAGTGATAAACATATGTAAGAATTGAAGTTTCCAATATTTCGCTTGAAGGATCTAAGTAGCAAGCCATGTAAGTAACAATGGGTCACTGGAAACAAATGTAAATCTGTGGTCCTCTGAGAATTGAGCTTATTTTTCTCTTAAAATTATTTTGCAGGATTATGGATGTCTCGGTAATGCTAGTGGCTATGTGACCAATATAACTTGGCAGATACAACTCTCTTTTTGTCTAGAATAATGTCCTATCAACTTGCCTCTGTAGATTCCGGCTTTTTTTCTATTCCTGGCACCCAGTGCTTGCTGTATTCCCACAACTGAGCCCTGTGTTTATTGAAAAAGAGATGATACAGTTTAACGTAGAAGGTCCCAGAAGCAAGCAAGCAGGAGCAGGTGTGTTTTATCTCAAGCCCAGCAGGCCATCTTCTGCAGCAGGCTCCTCCAGCAGCTTAGCCAGCTGTGCAGTACATATGGAGTAGCGTCCAGAACTATGGCTCAGTACATGTGCCTATATTAGTAACCACAACTACAAGCTGCCACTGTCAGCATCTACTCTTCTTGAAAATGGCTACACTGGAATGAGTTTTATTGCCTCATATCCACCAAAACACTCAAGGTCCCGATTTCTCCCTTTGTACATGCAGAGCCTTCAGACGTCTAGTCATCAAATGAACTGTTTATTTTGTGATAGCATTTATGGAATAAAAGAATTTATCCACATAGATTTACATTATATCAAATAACTTGCTTAGTTGATTTTCCTCTTAATTCAGGTTCTCCAGGGGTAGACTCTGAGACAAAGATCTCTCGCAAGTCGTTTATTTGAAAGGTGAAGAAATCACTTAGTAGGGTTTGGGAAATTAGATAAGGCACATTATTAAGCCAGCTACTCGCTGTGTGTCAGTGAAGCTTAATTCTGCTGGGGACACACTAGGAGCCAATGTGAAGATCATGCCTCTAAATGCCACGCAAGGGACATGGAGATTGGTGTATTTTTCTTATCAACTCCCTGTAGTATTTGGTTAAGCACTGCTCCCAAGTGGTCCTAATCTCCAGCATAACTGACCCCACCCTTAAGTTGCTGAAGCTTGGTGATTAGCCAGAGATAAACCTCAGGCAAAGGAAAAGAAACCTGTTTCTAGCAATTGGAATTCAAATAAGCCTGCACTAAAGTGGTAAAGACAAAAATAGATGAGTAAGATACCTACAATTTTTCTGACAGTTATTCAGTTGAACTGAATCTTTCAAGTAAGATACTCTCCGTACATTAAAGAATACACTAGACCGGTCTAGTCACTCTGCATTTTTTAAAGCCATATTGACTAGATGAGGAATTTTGAACAGATTTACCTACACTCCTCCTTTCGTCTCTGCTTCTCTTTGCTTGTCTACAGAGAAAACATATGGCTTAGAGGTGTATTTCTTCACTTTTTACAAAGAGAGTTTGCTTCCAAAGCTCTCCAGGTTTCTCTGATATAATTAATTAGCCCTTGCTTTTAGAATCTGATTGGCTAAAAACTAATAGCAAAATTATCTTAATACTTATAGCCAAAGCTATATTTTGTAAAATTTGTCTGATATCTCTCATTTACCCATTTTGCTTTTACCCTTCCTTGATCTCATCCCAAAGATATCCATATTTTGACTGTAGTTATTGACTATACTTTTATAAAATTTCTTCCTCATATAATTTCCCATTTTATGGAATTTCATTGATCTAAAAATACTTTGCATGCAAGGGTTAATGGTTCACAGACTTACAGTTATTTCTCCCATATATATTAGAGGATTCACATATACATAATATATATATATATCATATGTACACATACACCGTTGAAGTATGCCATATAAACATATGCACTATATATATGTATATTATATACATAGTTTAACTATTGACATATACCATGTATATATACACTTGAATAAGAACAGTGATGAGAGTTAAAAACTGCAGGAGAACTCAGTTATGGGGTCTTTTGTCTATATGTATATATATATACACATGCTATACTTCAGTATATATTGAAGAGAAATATATAGTGGAGAAATAACTGTGTAAGCATCTGTGAACCATTAACCCTTGCATGCAAAGTATTTTTGCACTGTAGCATACCGGCATGGTAACATACATTGGGATACAGGAAGTTTCTCTAGCATCTTTCAAATTATATTATTTAAGTGTTCTCTTTCACATGGCAGACATCAAAATATACTTCTTTGATCCATTTTTCTCATACTTGTCTGCACATAACCTGGTGTTTCTACCAGCTGTTTCATGGCATATATTTTATGGCATGTATTTTCTCTCTCTTTTTTTTTTTTTTTTTTTAGATGGAGTCTCGCTTTGTTGCCCAGGCTGGAGTGCAGTGATGCAATCTCAGCTCACTGCAACCTCTGCCTTCCAGGTTCAAGCAATTCTCTTGCCTCAGCCTCCTGAGTAGCAGGGATTATAGGCGCCAGCCACCACACCCTGCCAATTCTTTTATTTTTAGTAGAAACGGGGTTTCACCATGTTGGCCAGGCTGCTCCCAAACTCCTGACCACAGGTGTTTTGCCTTGGCCTCCCAAAGTGCTGGGATTACAGGTATGAGCCACCGCGCCCAGCCTATATCTCATAGTTCTAAATAAGATTCTTGCAAAATTAAATTTTGGAAACCTGCTTCCTATCTAAAAATATTTGTTTCCTTCTTAGATTTCTTTTTCAAAATGATTTATGGCTCAATTTTGAAAGCTTCATATTGAGTTAAGTCTGAAATGGGTTGATATGTGTATACTGCTTTGAAACAGATTAAGGAGCGAGAGACTAACAATGGAAATGCCATCGTCTCATTTATTTCACGTTTAGGTCATCAAATTGTTGTCCACACAGACAAGGCAATCACAATATTTTAAACCACACTTTCAAACTTTCCTGAGGCTCTTCCATTGAATCATTGTGGCCATGAGGAGCTGAATTTAAGAAAAATCAAGGAGAGTGATAATTAACAATTCTATGAATGAAACTTTTCTGCATTTCTTTTTTGCTCTGAATTATAACACACTCTTGGTAGATCCTAAAGTATTGTGTCTATTATGTCTGTTTCAATCTCCATTCCCTGGAGGTTTTCAAGTCTGCGTAAGGTCATCACAAAAACGAAAAGTTGAGTGTTTGAGTCCTTAACATTAAGAGTGGGGAAAAGTAAAGCCTGAGGAATCATATCTATGGCCAACGTGGGAAAAGATAACTATTAATCTCAGTAACATGGGAAGTAGTATTTATATTCATAATAGCCTAAAGCACATTCTCAAACATAAAATGCAGCAAACATCACTAGGTGAGTAACATTCTCCTAAGTTCCTCAAATATCTCATTAATCTATCATTGGAAGAAACAATGATATGCCTTAGGGATGCTCCTGAATATTTAGATTGATTTCTTTAAAAAACACACACACACACAAACGAAACCCTCAAAATGAAATATTTCATCTTTGGAGACAGAAATACAAAAAGTACATGACAGAGCATTTTTCCTGTTCTGCAGGTAAGGAGCTTGGAAATCTCCACTCTGTCCTAACAAGGAGCTAAACAAACTGAAAAAACAACTCTTTTTAGATTTGAAAAGAAGTGACATCACAGGGCAAAACACTGTTCCCAGAATTGAAGTGACAGACAGGCAGATGCATAAAATTACAACCTACCTGTACAGAAACCCTCCATGGAACCAGTGCCAGGGTAAGAAAACTGGAACTGTATTTGACGAATTGCTCTAGGCTCAGTGTGAACAACAATGAGAGTTAAAAACTGCAGAAGGACTCAGTCATGGGGGCTGGGGGACTTTCATCAGTTTTACCTCAAGAAACTTGACTGAGTCCTCACATCAGACATGAGGGGAAAAGGCCTTTGTGCTCCCAGGAGGCAGTGGGGAAAGGAATCATTTTTGATTACGCAGAGCACGCTGTTCTTCTTAAACACGTGTGCCCTCAGGAGGGACTAGTTAACCTGAGTCTAACCTACTGAATCTTATCAGAGTCAAACTTTCTCTAGGAGAAAGGAAATATCTAACTCTAGCCTCTAGCTTTCTATGTGAGTAAAAGCAAGTATCAAACTCCAGCTCAGTCTAGCTATCCTATTCTACCTAAAGATGGAGAGAAAAACCTCAAAACACATGTAAATATTCACAGTAATGAGGAATAGGCTCACTAAAAGACAGAGGCCTTATCACAGGACGATAGACTAATTTCTCTCCTCCCACACCTTAAAACCACATCACTAAAGACCTATTTCTCTACTAAAAAAAAAATACAAAAAACTAGCCGGGCGAGGTGGCGGCGCCTGTAGTCCCAGCTACTCGGGAGCCTGAGGCAGGAGAATGGCGTGAACCCGGGAGGCGGAGCTTGCAGTGAGCTGAGACCCGGCCACTGCAACTCCAGCCTGGGAGACAGAGCGAGACTCCGTCTCAAAAAAAAAAAAAAAAAAAAAAAAAAAAGATCTATTTCGAGTCACTCATTTTATATAGTACATCCTGTTCAGCTGTCTATCTTATCTATGTCTCTATCTATGTGTCTATCTATCTATCATCTATCTAAGAGATACACACACACACATACTCTAAATGGCATAAAAGAAACAAAACAAAACAAACAAACAAACAAAAACACAGTTTGAAAAGACAGACACATGGCAGAGATCTTGAAATTACCAGAACAGGAATTTAAAACAACTGGGATTAACATGCTAAAGGTTCTAACAGATAATGTAGGCAGCATGCAAAAACAAATAGGAAATGTAAGCAGAGAGATGAAAATCCTAAGAAAGTATCAAAAAGAGATGCTAGAGATAAAAAATAATGTAATTAGAAATGAAGAATGTGTTTGGTGAACTTATTAGCAGAATCCACATAGCTGAAGAAACACTGAGCTTGAGGATAAATCAATTGAAACTACGAAAACTGAAAACCAAAGGAAAAACAAAGACTAAAATAGAATAGAACATGAAACAACTGTGGCACGACTACAAAAGGTATAACCTACACATAATGAGAATGCCAGAGATATTAAAAATAACAAAAGACATTTTTCTCAAATTCTCTTTTATAATATCTTGCTAGTTTCTAAAGAGTTAAATCAAGTCTGATATTTTACTTAAAAAAGAAAACAGTAATGATACATTAATTCAACTGTATCAGCAGTCACTTTAAACAACAATATTCTAAATGTACCAATTAATAGACAGGGAATGTCAGAATGGATCAAAAAATAATATGCAACTCTAGATTGTCTACAAGAAACCCATTTTAAATATAAAGACACATATAGATTAAAATGAATTGAATGTAAAAATATATACAATGCTAGTACTAATCAAATCAAGAGTAGCTAGCTGTATTATTTTCAGACCAGAGCAGGCCAAAAAAAAAAAAAAATAGTTATCACAAACAAAGAGGGGCATTACATAAAGATAAAGGGGTCTATTATCCAACAAGAAATAGCAATTCTTGTAACAACATATCATTCTACCAATGCAGCATCAATATTCATGAGGCAAAAACTGATGGAACTGCACAAAGAAATAGATGAATTCACTATTTTAGTTGAAGGTTTCAACACCCCTCTATTAGAAATGAACAGATCCAGCAAGGAGAAAATCAGTAAAGATATAGTTCAACTGCTATGGTTTGAATGTTTGTTCTTCCCTAACCCCCCAAATTCAAATGTTGAAATCTTAATGCCCAAGGTGATGATATTTGGAGATGGGCCTTTGGGAGGTGTTTAAGTCATGTAAAGATGTTGAGAGAAGGCACAGTCTATAAACCTAATGGGATTAGTGGCCTTATTAAAAGGACTTTATAAATAGAAACTTTGCTCCTTCCACCTTGCGAGGCCATTGCAAGAACATGTGATGTGTAAGCCAGAAAATACACACTCACTGAATTTGCCAGGGATGGTTACTTGGAATTTGCAGCCTCCATATCTGTGGGAAATAAATTTCTGTTGCTTGTAAGCCACCCAGTCCATGACATTTTGTTATAGCAGTCTGAAAAGACTGAGACATGAGCCCAGCAACACCGTCAATCAACAGGATATATTTGACTACAATATACATACTATTTCATCCAACAAGAGCAGAATATACACTCTTCTCAAGCTTACAGGGAACATTCAATAACATAGACCACACTTGGGGCCATAAAAGAAACCTAACAAATTTAAAATAGTAGAAATCACACAATGTCTGCTCTTAAACCAGAGTGGAATTAAACTAGAAATTAATAGCAGAAAGGCAGAAAATCCCAACATACATGGAGCTTATACAACATACCTCTAAATAACACATGGGTTAAAGAAACATCTCAATTGAAAATTTAATATATCTTAAACTAAATAAAAATGAAAATATAACTTATCAAAATTTTTCAGATACAGTAAAAACTGTATTTAGAGGGAAATTATAGCATTTACCGCATGTATCATAAACAAAAAAATCTAAAATCAATTATCTAAGCTTTAACTTTAGGAAACTAGAAAAAGAAGAACAAATTAAATAATTAAATACAAATTAAGCAGAAGAAAATAAGTAATATAAATTAGAGCAGAAATAAATGAAATTAAAAAAGAAAGTCAATAGAGAAAAATCAACGAATCCACCAACTGCATTCCAGCCTGGGCAACAGAGTGAGACAGGGTCTGTCTCCAAAAACAAACAACAACAACAAAACTACAACAACAAAAACCTCCTGCAACTGGTAAGCTATTATATCAAAGTTGAGAGATGCATGCAAGGAATAATATACAAAAATCCATCAGCACATGGCATTTGAAATTAACAATGCAATACAACTCACATTAGTACCCTAAAAAATGAAATATTTATATATAGTCAAACAAAATACGTACAACATCTGTACAAGAAAAATGAAGAAACTCTAATGAAAAGAATCAAAGGAGAATTATACAAATAAGGACATACTTCATTTTCATTTATAGGAAGACTCAATATTGTCAAGATGTCAGTTCATCCCAACTTGTTCTGTAGATTCACTGCCATACCAATCAAAATCCTAGCAATTTACTTTACTTTACAAAGTACAAAAGACCCAGATTAGCCAATATAATAATGAGGGAGAAGAACCAAGTTGGAGGATTAATACTACCCAAATTCAAGACTTACTATAATGCTATAGTAATCAAAACAGTATGCTTTTAGCAAAATTATATAAAAAAAGCAGAATAAAGGGTCTAGAAATAGACCCATATAAATGTAATCAACTAATCTTTGACAAAGGACCAAAGGCAGTACAATGGAGAAAAGATAGTCATTTCAACAAATCGTACTGGAAGTATCAAATATCCACATATATTAATAATAATAATATCTCTACACAGATCTAACATCCTTCATACAAATTGACTCAAAATATCCCACAGACCTAAATGTAAAACACAAAACTATAACATTTCTAGAAGATAACATAGGAGAAAATCTGGATGACTTCATTTGGTGATAACTTTTCAGATATGTCACCAAAACTTGACCCAGGAAAGAAAGAACTGTTCAACTAGACATTATTAAATTTTTTAGAAAATCTGCTCTGTATAAAACTCTGTCAAGTAAAGGAAAAAAATGAGATTTAGACTAGGGGATATATTTTCAAAAGACATGTGATAAAGGACTGTGTCTTAGTCTATTTGTACTACTATAACAAAATACCACAGTTTTAGTAATTTATAAACAACAGAAATTTAGAAATTTATTTCTCACAGTTCAGCATCTGCTGCATCCTTCAGAAGGGACGAATGCTATGTCTTCATATGGTGGAAGATATGGAAGGGCAAGAGAGGATGAATGCTCTCTGAAGCTTTTATTGTAAGAGTATTAATCCATTTCCAAAGGCCCCAATTCTTAATATAACAAAAATGAGGACTAAGATTCAACATAAATTTCAGAGGTGACACCACTTCAAACCATAGCAGACTGTTATCCAAAACGTATGAAGAACTCTCAGAACTCGACAATAAGAAAACCAACTAACTGAATTTAAAAAAAAAAGGATATAAAACCTTAATAGACACCAAAGAATATAAAATGATGGCAAATAAGCACATAAAATAATGTTCTATATCATATTTAATCAAAGAAATGCAAACTGAAATAATGCGATACCACTACACATCTAGTGGAATGGCAAAAATTTACAACACTGACAACAACAAATGCTGGTGAGGAAGTGGAGCAACAGATACTCTCATTCATTGCTGACGAAATTGCAAAATGATATAACCACTTTGGAAGATAGTTGGGGGTTTCTTACAAAACATACACTCTATGATACAGCACTCTCACTCCTTGTTATACACCCAAATGAATTGAAAACCTATTTCCACACAAGAACTTGCACATGGATGTTTATAGCAGCTATATTTGTAATGTATTCATAATTATAAAAACATGTAATCAACCAGGATATTCTTCAATAAATAAATGGATAAACTGTGGTACATCCAGGATTATATGGAATATTATTCATCAGTGAAAATAAATAGCTACCAAACCATGAAAAGATGTGGAGAAAACTTTAATGCATATTACTAAGTGAAAAAACTCAATCTCGAAGACATATACTACATGATTCCAAATATATGACATTCTGGAAAGGGCAAAACACTGGAGACAGTAAAAGACTAGAGTTAGACAGAAGGGAGGCATTAAATAGGCAGCACACAGAGAATTAAGGCAGTGAAACTGTTCTATATGATACCATAATGATGGGTACATGTCCTCCTATGTTTGTCCAACTTGTAGAATGTATAACATCAAGAGTGAACCCTAAAGAGTCCTAGCCTTTAGATAACAACGATGTGTCTATGTGGGTTCCTCAGTTTTAACAAATCTATCACTGTGGTGGAGGATGCTGATCAGGCAGTAGACTATGCATATGTGGGGGCAGGGTGCATATGAGTATCTCTGTACCTTTCTCTCAATTGTTCTGTGTACTTAAACAGCACTAAAAAGATTCTATACCCACAGTCAACATTATATTGAACAGGGAAAAGTTGAAAGCATTTCCCTTGAGAAATGGAACAAGACAAGGATGTCCACTTTCACCACTTCTGTTCAACAGGGTACTGGAAGTTCTAGCCAGAGCAATCAGACAAGAGAAAAAAATAAAGGGCATCCAAATTGGTAAAGAGGAAGTCAGACTGTCACTGTTTGCTGATGATATGACTGTTTAACTAGAAAACCCTAAAGACTCCTCCAGAAAACTCCTAGAACTGATTTAAACAATTCAGCAAAGTTTCAGGAGACAAAATTAATATACACAAATCAGTAGCTCTGCTATACACCAACAGCGCCCAAGCTGAGAATCAAATCCAGAACTCAACCCCTTTCACAATAGTTGCAAAAAATTAAAATACTTATAAATATACCTAACCAAGAACGTGAAAGACCTCTACAAGGAAAACTACAAAACACTGCTGAAAGAAATCATGGATGACACAAACGGAAACACATCCCATGCTCATGGATGGGTAGAATCAATATCATGTAGATGACTGTCTTAGTCGGTTTTCACACTGCTGATAAAGACATACCAGAGACTGGGAAGAAAGAGGTTTAATTGGACTTACAGTTCCACATGGCTGCAGAGGCCTCAGAATCACAGTGGGAGGCAAAAGGCGCTTCTTACGTGGCAGCAGCAAGAGAAAATGAGGAAGCAGAAGCGGAAACCCCTGATGAACCCATTAGATCTTGTGAGACTTATTCACTATCATGAGAATAGCATGGGAAAGACTGACCATCATGATTTAATTACATCCCTGAGGGTCCTCCAACAACACATGGGAATTCTGGGAGATACAATTCAAGTTGAGATTTGGGTAGGGACACAGCCAAACCGTATCAGTGACCATACTACTAAAAACAATCTACAAATTCAATGCAATTCAAATCAAAATACCACCATCATTCTTCACAGAATTAGAAAAACAATCCTAAAATTCATATGGAACCAAGAAAGAGCCCACAGAGTCAAAGCAAGACTAAGCAATAAGAACAAATTTGGAGGTATAACATTAGCAGACTTCAAACTATACTATAAGGCCATAGTCACCAAAACAGCATTGTACTGGTATAAAATCAGCACACAGATCAATGGAATAGTATAGAGAATACAGAAATAAAGCCAAATACAGCCAACTAATCTTTGACAAAGCAAACAAAAGTGGGTAGAGGACACTCTATTCAACTAATGGTGCTGTGATAATTGGCAAGCCACATGTAGAAGAATAAAACTGGATCTTCATTTCCCAACTTATACAAAAACATGGACTCACAATGGGTCAAAGACTTTAACCTAAAACCTGAAACCATAAAGATTCTAGAAGATAACACTGGAAAAAACCTTCCAGATATTGGCTTAGGCAGAGACTTCATGATCAAGAACTCAAAAGCAAATACAACAAAAAAAAAAAAAAAAAAAAAAAAAAAAGAAAGAAAAAAGATGAGACTTAAAGGGTTTCTGGACAGCAAAAGAAATAATCAGCAGAGTTAACAAACAACCCACAGAATGGGAGAAAATCTTCACAATCTGTACATCTGACAAAGGACTAATAACCAGAATCTACAAAGAACTCAAAGAAATCAGCCAAAAAAACCCCACAAAATCCTATCAAAAAATGGGCTAAAGACATGAATAGACAATACTCAAAATAAGATATACAAATGGCCAACAGCATATGGAAAAAAATCTTAACATGGCTAATTTATCAGGGACATGCAAATCAAAACTACAATGCAATACCACCTCAATCCTGCAAGAATGGCCATTAAAAAAAAAAAGTTGGTGTGGATGTGATGATAGGGAACACTTTTATGCTGCTGGTGGGAATGTAAACTAGTACAACCACTGCAGAAAAGAGTGCAGATATTCTTAAGAACTACAAGTGGATCTATTGTTTGCTCCAGCAATCCTAATACTAGGTATCTACCCAAAGGAAAAGAAGTCATTATATGAAAAAGATACTCGCACATGTATGTTTGTAGCAGCACAAGTTGCAATGGCAAAAATATGGAACCAGCCCAAATGTCCATCAATCAATGAGTAGATAAAGAAAATGTGGTATATAGAGTCAGGAGAATTGCTTGAATCTGAGAGGCGGAGGTTGCAGAGAGACAAGATTGGGCCACTGCACTCCAGCCTGGGTGACAGAGCAAAACTCCATCTCCCAAAAAAAAGGGGGCCTGGCATAGTGGCTCATGCCAATAATCCCAGCACTTTGGGAGGCCGAGGCAGGCAGATCACCTGAGGTCAGGGGTTTGAAACCAGCCCGGTCAATGTGGCGAAACCCTGTCTCTACTAAAAATACAAAATAAGCCGGGCGTGGTGGCACACACCTGTAATCCCAGCTACTTGGGAGGCTGAGGCAGGAGAATTGCTTGAACCCGGGAGGTGGAGGTTGTGGTGAGCCGAGATGGTGTCACTGCACTCCAGCTTGGGCAACAAGAGCAAAACTCCGTCTCAAAACAAAAAAAAAATTTATATATATATATGTGTGTGTGTATATATATATTTTCCATGGAATACAACTCAGTCATAAAAGGAATGAACTATTGGCATTCACAGCAACCTGAATGGAATTGGAGACTACTAGTCCTAAGTGAAGTAACTCAGGAATGGAAAATCAAACATCAAATATTCTTGTTTATATGTGGGAACTAAGCTATGAGGATGTAAAGGCATAAAAATAATACATTAGACTTAGGGTCCTCAGGAGAAACGGTGGGAGATGGGGAGGGATAAAAGACCACACAATGGGTACAGTGTACACTGCTCAGGTGATGGTGCACCAAAATCTCAGAACTCACCCCTAAAGAACTTATTCAAGTAACCAAACACCACCTGTTCCCCAAAACCCTATTGAAATAAAAAATATTTTTTAAAAAAGTTCTGTATGTAAAATATAAACGTTATATATCATATATAATACCTGTTATATATATAAATAGATTATACATATCATATATATAATATAAATCTATCATGGTCACCTTACAGAACTTCATCTGAAAATCATATATATCATATATATGAGATATAAGATATATTCCTATTTATATATAAGCTATATCTTATTATATATGCATATACATATACATATTAGACATAATCAGATCAACTTTTGTGAGGTGTTTGTCTTAGTAACAGGGTACTGGAAGTTCTAGCCAGAGCAATCAGACAAGAGAAAAAAATAAAGGGCATCCAAATTGGTAAAGAGGAAGTGTCCATAATTAACACTTGCAAATATGTTCATGTACATACAGTTGTGTAAATCATGATCAGAGGTGACAGTGTTGAAATTTATCTCTGCCCTGTGATCCTGGAAAATGCAAAGGTTAAGAAATCTCTCCAACACTTATGGCTATGGAAACTCATTTGCTGCAAAGAACCACTCTGCCCCATAAGTTACTAATAGATAAGATTCACAGATGTCCCCCTTATTTACCTATGACATGTCTAGACATAGACCCTCCAAATTCCCATTTTTGCCTAATAAATGATTCGTTGAACTGGTTTGTCTCCACTGACTCATCAGAACAAAAGGTTTTGACAGAATGATTGTACAAATGGACAATAAACAGACCACATATAAAATTATAATGTTGTTCCAAAACCTGCATTAACCTAGCTAGGAAAGCAACCCTTAGCTACAACAAATAATCCAAGAAGTCAGCCTGCCATAAATCAGACTTTGAGGAAACCAGATTGCTTTCTCTAGTGAAAAGCAAGAAAATTATACAATAAATTTTGTAACAATTGGCTCAAAATGGCCAGGACCTGATTAAAAACTGACAGCTCCCCACTTACGGTCCCTACTTCCAACTCAGGACCAATGAGAGAAAGTCAAATTTGTGCCCCTAACCAATCACATAGGATGCCCAACTTCTAGTGAGCCTGCCTGCAGCTTCCCTAAGCTAACATCCTTCAATGAAGGTACACTTGAAGGCTTTCTTTTTTTCACTAGGTATAAAGCTTTCTCACTCTTCTGCCTTCCTCGCACGCTCTAAAATGATAGTGGCTGTTTTCCTCACTATAGCAAGCCTGTAATAGCCTTTGCTTTTCTCATTTGGTTAGTCTGTATTTCCACAATTTGTTATCCAAACTTTGTTAAAATGTTCTGTCCCCCAGGTTCCTGAACTTTCACCCACCTCAGCCTAACCCAGCATGCAAACTCTCCCTAAAAGTCCTTCCAAAAAATAGATTGGCCCAAGTGTAAAACATTCCCTTTTATCCCTCTTCCACACACAGCCTTTTTCTAGCTTTGTTTCTCTATATAAATGAAAAAAACCAAAATTTTTTTTAAATTTTTTGCCTATGGTTTGAGATGCTTGCAGATCTATGATCAGAGAAATAGCATCCTCCCCTATTACAATAGTCCCTTTCTCCCTCTCAATAATACATTCGTGTAAAGTCTTCTTACTAAGTCCAGATTTGTTTTGTTTTCAATTTGATGGAGGATTTGTGAAGAAGTTGCTTATCTAAATGTATATATTATATTTAAATTTTCATTTTAATTTAAATATAATAAAGAAGTTTGTTTATGACACTTGGTGGAACATTGCAAAGTGACTGACCAAGAAAATCAATGATTGTAGAAGCAAAGATTGTAGTCCACAATTCTGCTGAATTACATACTTGAAAAATGAGAAATAGAGATTACAAGGTCAGTCATTTCATTGAACTTGTCTTTGCTTGGTTTTAGGTAACAGGAACTAGGATGATGTACCGTCAATGTATAGGAAAGAGTGAATTATTTTTTCAAAAGGATATTAAGATTAGATATGAGAAAAGCTTTCATGCAGTGATTCTTATGAGTAAATTCATCTATTCATCTAGAGAGAAAAAGCTCAAGATTCAGGGAGAAAAGCTTTTGTTGGGTGTAGTTAGGTAGCCAATTCTTAACATTTTTCTTCAAATCTTTAGAAACCAAAGTATTATGTGCTGCGATTGAATTTCCATGAGAAAGAAAAGAAAAAAGTTTGACTTATCAGCCAGAGATGATCAGCTATTATTTTCTTGATAATCCAAGCAAAAAGGCCCATTGAGCAGGAAAGAGCCGTAAATGAAATATCCCATAGCACTATCAGAAATGCAGCAGAGTTCTACAGAGCCTCATTCAATCACCCTATCATGGTGAGTGACAGTCTTAAAAAGACAATCTACTTTTGCCATTAGCTAATCCTTCTTTAAATCTTCCTAATTACAATAATATCATAACATTTATTTAGGGCTTACTATTCGTCAGGCGCTATTCCAAAAGCTTTTTTTGTAGTGTTTTATTTAATTCTCACAAATCCCCTAGAATGTAGGTATTATTATTATCAACCACATTTACTGCTAAGAAAATTGAGACACAAAAGCAAGAACAACCATGCCCAAGATCACACAACTAGTAAATGTTACAGCTGAGAACTGAGCTTAAAAACCAAAAATAACATCCTAAGACCCCCAAATGACTGGACGGACACCCTCTTGGCCAAGGGGACCCCAAATAAACCTGAAAAACTGAATTCCCCGCCATAATGGGAAGGGAGTTCAGACATGCTTCATTATATTCCCTCATTTTTTGGAATTTCGGCACAACTGACAAACATTGAATTTAAAATAGAGATCATCACAATATAGGAGTTAAAAAGAGATTATTTAGGCAGGTAGTGAGGGTAATGAAGTCCTCAGTAACGTTTTTCTCTAATGAAAAGCAACCCCAAAATCATTTCTTTTCAAGTAAAGAGCAGTCGGTAAAATCGAGCTGCAGACATAGAAAAAACAAGCTGGAAGCTTGCACGGGTAAATGCTGGCAGCTGTGCCAATAGGACAAGGCTACCTTGGGGCTAGGCACGTTCAACATGGCAGCTCCATCTTCCCTTTTCCTGGCTAACCACATGCGCTGTAAGGAGCAGACAACATGGTGCCCATCAAGCACAAAATCCATTCGCATAATAAAAAGATTAGGGTGGGGTGGCCAGCTTCTTAATGCACTATGTAAATATCACACCTAGTCCTACCGATCTTTGGGCTCTATGTAAATCAGACACCGCTTCCTCAAGCTAGTCTATAAAACCCCACGCACTCTGCCACGGACTGGAAGTCCTACTCCGGGGCACCCCTCTCTTTACAGGAAGGAGAGCTATTCTTTTTTCTCTTTCTTTCACCTATTAAACCTCCCCTCTTAACCTCATTTTTGTGTGTCTCCGTCTTCAATTTCGTTGATGAAAGACAACGAACCTTGGGCATTTCCCCAGACAAAGGATGCTCCTTCAATAAGACTGACAGTACAGACTCTTTGTGGCAATGCTATACCAAATTCCAGTGTGATCCTGGTACAGCATCGCATGACAGCAGACCCTGAAGGAAGTCAAAATATTTTATCCCAAAATATATTTCTTTGACATGTTTTGAAATGATCCTGCAAATCTATCTCTTGTGTGAGAAATTTGCACCTGTAGAAAATACCATTAATGCAGCCAGACTTTTATTTTCTAGGTCTTTCCTGGATCTAGGAGAGATGAAATGAGATCCTGAGGTCTTCAAGGTCTGAAAAGACACATTTACCATCTCTTCTTTTTTTTTTTTTCTTTTTTATTATACTTTAAGTTCTAGGGTACATGTGCACAACGTGCAGGTTTGTTATGTATGTATACTTGTGCCATGTTGGTGTGCTGCACCCATCAACTCGTCATTTACAACAGGTACAACTCCCAATGCCATCCCTCCCCGCTCCCCATAATAGGCCCCGGTGTGTAATGTTCCCCTTCCAAAGTCCAAGTAATCTCATTGCTCAATTCTCACCTATGAGTGAGAACATGCTCTGGAAGCAGAACATCACACACAGGTGCCTATTATGGGGAGGGGGGAAGGGGAAGGGATAGCATTGGGAGTTGTACCTAATATAAATGACAAGTTGATGGGTGCTGATGAGTTGATGGGTGCAGCACACCAACATGGCACAAGTATACATATGTAACAAACCTGCACATTGTGCACATGTACCCTAGAACTTAAAGCATAATAAAAAAATAATAATAATTAAAAAAAGAAAAAAAGAAAAGAAAATGTGGCACATATACACCATGGAATACTATGCAGCCATAAAAAAAGATGAGTTCGTGTCCTTTGTAGGGACATGGATGCAGCTGGAAACCATCATTCTCAGCAAACTATCGCAAGAACAGAAAACCAAATTACCATCTATTCTTTCTGAAACCTGCTACCTGGGGGCTTCACTCACGTAACAAGAACCTTGGTCTTCACAATCTCCCTTATGTTACTTCAGGCACTTTTTCTACTGATTGCAAGTCTTTAAACAAAACTTAACTCTTTCAATCAATTGTCAAGTAGAAAATCTTTGAATCCACCTATGACTTGTAAACACACCATCTCTTCAAGATTTCCCATCTCTTTAGGCTGAACCAATGTATACCTTACATGTATTGATTTATGTTTTTGTCTGTAACTTCTCTTTCCCAAAATGTATAAAATTGAACTGTAAACTGACTGCCTCAGGCACACCTTCTCAAAACCTCTTGAGACTGTTCCCCAGGTCATGGTCTCTCATCCTGGGTCAGAAGACACTTCTTTAAATATTTTACTGTGCTTGTTTTTTCCATTAACCAGCTCATGGATTGACTTACAGACTTACCCACCCAATTATTGTGCTAAACTCCTCAGTTGATAAAAGTGCCCAGAATAGAAATGTTCATTACCATCTCTTCACCTGATATGTGGCATCCAGCCCAAAGCCTGCTTTCTCCATGACATTCCATTTCACATCCTCTATCCCCTCCTAGGAAGTCTTAGGATCTATATATTTATTTGGCACATATGAAATGTTTTTTGTTAAAAAAATTGTAAACAAGTCTTTATGAGCATAGTAATTTTACAGTTTTACTCTCTTGTTTTTAAGGATCATCTGCTCATTGTAAAAACTTTAAGAATTTAAAATTTATGAAAAAACACAGTTGTGATTCTCTCCAAAACAAAACCTTGTTAAGTTTTTCATCTGTATCCTTCCAGTGGGATAAAAATATGTGTGAGCAAATCAGTGTTTGACCATACTTTTATTACATACAAGAAATTATTCACTATACATTGTTTGTGACTTTTTCTTTTCCACGTAAAAATATACCTTAGACATATTTCATCATCTACAAATACTGATTTCCTTAATTCATTTCAATAATTACAGAGGTTTCTGTTGTATGCAGATAACATCCTTCACATAAACAATGATATAGTAATGAACATTTATATTATTTTTAAACTTTTTTCATTGAAAAAATGCTTCAATAAAGTCTTCACATAAATAACCTGACATTTTTTGACAGTGTATCCGGTGGAAAAATTTCCAGTAAACATTCAAAGGATGCATACTTTTTATAATAGATACTGACAAATTACTCTCCAGTGGCTTAAAAATTTATACTTTATCAACTGTGTGAGTGAATGACAGTTTCTCTGCAAATTCCACACCAGATATTAACTGTTTTTGACAAACAGGAAGCTAAGAAGTGTTATATTCTCTTTGTTTCTTGTTTGTTTGCATCTTCCTAATGACTTGTTTTTCGGCAAGATTAGTGGCCGAAGTGGGCAATGTAAGGTAATATGTGTGAAATGGAAGATCACATTATATAGTAAGAATGTCCCTACAGGGCAGAGCCAAGAATTGTGGGGGAAAATGGATTGGGACCTATTCATAAGGAGCAAAATAGAGGCCTAATGGAGAAATATCCCTACTCTCTGGGTAGCTGGATCTAACATTTCCCAGGAGATTTTCAGAACTAGTAGGAATAAGTCTTCTATGTACAACTTTGTCCCCTTTCCAAATGGGACTATCTTTGTAGACATCTGATAGTTGTTTTGCCTGGAGTAT
Organism: Macaca fascicularis; assembly: GCF_037993035.2. Taxonomy (NCBI): domain Eukaryota; kingdom Metazoa; phylum Chordata; class Mammalia; order Primates; family Cercopithecidae; genus Macaca; species Macaca fascicularis. Next base: position 15,918,567 of record NC_088386.1, read on the forward strand.
GAGAGAAAGACAACTTGGCTTTTTACTTCACAGGTTTTCAAAAAAAGAGAAGTTGCACATAGTCATGATGCAAAGCATGGAAAATCTGAGTCTTGAGATTATGCAGTTACTGGATGATACTTTTGATGTGTCTTGTTTGAGATGAGGAGTTTGCATGTGAGAGGGAAGTGAATGTTTATGAACAACAGGAAAGGCTCTGGAACATAGGACTATAGTTTACAAATCTTCATTTCCTTCCTGCAGTGGCTTAATGCATCTACACACTTTGCTGTTTTTCATGGCGGTGCTTCCTTGAAGAATATGTGGAGTATACATCATTGTTCCACCGGCTTTTGCATAGTGATAACTTGTTTTGGTCAATGCAATATTAGTAAAGGTAATATAAACGAAGGCTTTAAATATGTCTAAATTTGGTTTAGCATGGCCTCTTGGGTTTTAGCCATCTAAAATAATAGGATTATGCCTAATTATGCCTGAGTAGCTGCAGGTTTCATAGTGAAAAACATGGACCTGACTTAAACCTGAACCATATCTTAAGTAGAGCTATCCCAGAAGACTTGCAGAACTACGACCAATAAATAAATGATTGTTGACAGTATGGGGTTGTTTGTTACAGAGGGTTACATTGACAGAATTCTGACTAATATAAAACTATAAGATTTAAATTTCACATGGGCCATATTATCATTGTTTAAAGAAAGACTTAGAGCATTTAAGTGAACTGACCAAGATGGTATATTAATAAAGAGGTGGTCAGGATATCAACTCACATCAGAACACAAAAGTGGAAAAGTGCTTTTGTCCATTATATATTACTATCTTCCTATTTAGTCACTGAACTCAGAGGAGTGAGGACAGTAACAAGGACATTCATTAAGGAGGTAGGTAACGAGTGACTTAAATTGGAGTAAAATGAGAAAACAAGGGTTAGAACTGAAGACAAAAAAGAATGGAGTCGTATGTAAGAGATGATAAGGAGAAATTCACAATATTTGAAGTTTCTCCAAGATGTTCCTTTTATGGTGCTATGTCAAGTGTGACAAACTATTAAGCACGAAGGTAATAGGTGCTCTTCACTGTGGTAAATAAAGCAAAAATTTCGTGAAAATTTGTCTTCTTTCAGACAACTTATACCCATACATTAAAATCCTTGTAACCAATAGTTAGTGATTTTACTTTGGAGAAATGCATATATAGAAGCAACAGCAAATGTACTGAGTCCTACAATTTACTCCATCCAGCAGACATGCATTTATTTTAAAATTCTTGCTGCTTGTCTTTTATATGTGAAGTACTAAACAATTTTGTTTCTAGTAAAGAGTGATATAATTAAATGGACAATTACAAAAACAATGTATGTATAATAGTGACTGAAATAATTCAACATCATTTCTTTTTCCTGATGGTAGTGATAAAGGAGGCAGAATTATATACATAAGTATAGCAGAGTATATAAAACTTTCAAAAAATTACTTTAGGGGTTTATCTTCAAAAAACAAGTACTACAAACACATACAAACACAAACACACAAACACACACCTTTAATAATGGAATAAGTCCTCTTAGATATACTAGATTTTTATTAGCCTCATTGATGGCAAAATGTTCACTTTAGGGTGGGGCACCTGTAATCTCAGCACTTTGGGAGGCCAAGGTGAGTGGACGCTCAAGACCAGGAGCTTGAGACCAGCCTGGCCAACAGGGTAAAACCATGTCTTTACTAAAGTACAAAAATTAGCTGGGCATGGTGGTGCACACTTGTAATCCCAGTTACTCGGGAGACTGAGGCAGGAGAATCTCTTGAACCCGAGAGGTGGAGGTTGCAGTGAGCCAAGATCACACCACTGCACTGCAGCCTGGGCAACAGAGTAAGACTGTCTCAAAAAAAAAAAAAAGTGTTTAATAATTGTGTTATTACCAATCAATACTATGGAATAATAAGCTTTTAGTCCAAGTCTCTGCTAATAAAAGCAATTTGGTTCATACCAGCATGTTTAGATTTTCTATTGCTGAACATTTAGGATGTTAGTTATACATAATACATGTGTATCAGTCAGAGTCCAATCTGAATATATAAAACATACTAGGAATTTGAAGAGGGAAAATTTCACATACAGAATTGTTAACTAGGTAGTTGAAGATTAAAAGAAAACTCTGAGATTCACAGAAGTAGCAAGTGAATAAATCAGGTGCTATTATTTCTAGAGCTGAGGGAGAGTACAAAATGAAGGGTTGAACTTAGAACATCTCCCTACCTGCCGAGACCAGCTCAGTTGTGGAGACCCTAATCCAGTAGCACTAGAGGAATTAAAGACACATACAGAGAAATACAGATTGTGGAGTGGGAAATCGGGGGGCTGATAGCCTTCAGAGCTGACAGCCACGAACAGTTTTACCCACATATTTATTGACAGCAAGCCAGTGATAAGCATTGTTTCTATAGATTATAGATTAACTAAAACGGGAAACAAAGGGATGGGCTGAAACAAAGAAATGAACTCTGGCTAGTTATCTGCAGCAGGAACATGTCCAATAGCTCATGCTATTGTTTGTGGTTTTGGAATGCCTTAAGCAGTTTTCCTCCCTGGGTGGGCCAGGTGTTCCTTGTCCTCATTCCAGTAAATCCACAACCTTCAGCGTGGGCATCATGGCCATCAAGAACATGTCACAGTGCTGCAGAGATTTTGTTTATGGCCAGTTTTGGGGCCAGTTTATGGCCAGATTTGGGGGCCTGTTCCCAACACCTACCCCCATCTTAAATTCGGACCTCTTTGGAGAAAGTATGGCTGCCACAAGAACAACAGCCTTCAGGTGATGAGGAAGCCAGCCAGAGAGAGCAGGGCGGAGCTCTCACAGAGGTGTGGCCTACTGAGTGGGATATAGTTGCTGCTTGGTGAGAACCATAGCTAGTCTATGAAGGTCCTGAAGTGAGTATTATCAGACCTCTCATGTACTGATCTGCAGACTGTCACATCCTCAAAAACAGCACACTAGAAGTAGGGAACCCTCTCCCCTGTCAGTGTCCCTTTGGCTCTTTCTATTGACAAAGACTAACATTGAGACAGCTGCAAAGGAGAAACGTCTATGGGGTAAAGTTTCAGTATGACTACCTAGGACAAAGAAGGGGTGATTTGGAACTGAGAGGCAACAAATCAATGGGGCCATATGTATGATGTAGATTAGACATGCACCATGGTGCCTTCTTCTACTTCTTTTTTGAATGTTTTCCTTTTTGGGGACTAAGCCAAAGGTAGTTTCTTCTTGTCTTATGGTCACATTTTGAACAATTTAAAAACAAAATGTGGGTGGGCAGAAGAGAAGTCAAAAACCCTGTCAAAAGTTGGCTCAGAGGCAACCCCAGCAGCCTGACCTCGTCATAGCTGCCCTAGAGCAACTTTCGTATAGATGGGTGTCATCACAGTGTGGTCTTAGCCTAATTCATTCAATAACTTTTCATGAAGTTATCAGAAAGATGAGAAGACGTGAATGTCTTTTTGAGTCACGTGTTTCTGGAAATACTTACACTTGGATTTAATTATGCACATCTCTATGAAAAAGCAAGACAAATGAAGTGAAATGGAGTATTTGCAGCATTCTTCAGCCTGCTTTCATGGAATAGAGAACATTAATGTTAGATTAACTTCCTGTTTGCCTCATTTTCCTGTGATTAATTGTACAACTCTTCACCCAAACAGTTTGTTATATATCATGCCATGAGAATCAATGCAGATATCCAACCAATCAAGGTAGAAAGCAATCTGTCACAACTTACATTTTTCATTTTTTTCAAATTCAAATCAGCTCAAGTCCTTTTTTCCAAATTAATAAACTTTATTTTATAAAGACGTTTTAGGTTCACAGTAAAATTAAGTGGAAATTACAGAGTTTATACATACCCTCGTTCCCAAACACACACACACAACCTTCCCGACTACGGACATCCTGCACCACAGTGACTTGTCTTTTACCATAGATGAACCTATATTGATGCAACATTATCAGGCAAAGTTGAGAATTTCCATTGGGTTTATGCTTAGTGTTGCACATTTTCTGGAGTTTGACAAATGTATAATGACACGTATCTATCAATGCATTATCATACAAAATAGTTTCACTATCCTAAAAAGTCTCTATGTTTCACTTATTCATCCCCTTGACTCTTGGCAAACACAGATCCTTTTACAGTCTTCCCAGTTTTTTTCTTTCCTAGAAGATCTTACAGTTAGAATGTATATATTAATATTAATAGTTTGTAGAATTTTAAGTTTGGTTTCTCTCTTTTCATGATGTAAATTTGTTTCTTCCATCTCTTTTCATGGCTTGATGTCTTATTTCCTTTTGGTGCCAAGTGACTGGATGCATCACAGTTTATTTATTCTTTATCCTACTAAAAGACATTTTTGTTGCTTCCACGTTTTTGCAATTATGAATAAAGCTGCTACAAACATCTGCTGTATGGGATTTTGGGTAGACTTAAGTTTTCAATCCATTTGGGTAAATATTAAGAAGCATGATTTCCGGATCATATGACAAAAGGAAGTTTAATTCTGTAAAAAACCACTAAACTGTCTTCCAAAGTGGCTGTACCATTTTGCATTCCTGCCAACAATAAATGAGCGTTCCTATTGCTCCACATCCTCACCAGCATTAGCTATTGTCAATGTTCTGGATTCTGGCCATTCCAGTAGGTGCATAGTGGTATCTCACTGTTTTAATTTGCAATTCTCTAATGACATAAGATGTTGAACACATTTTCATATGCTTACTTGTCATCTATATATTTTCTTTGGTGAAGTGGCTATTCATATTCAAGTATTTTGTCCATTTTAATTTTTTTTTATTTATTTTATTTTATTTTATTTTATTTTATTTTTTTTTTTGAGACAGAGTCTCCCTCTGTCACTCAGGCCAGAGTGCAGTGGTGTGATCCCAGCTCACTACAACCTCTGCCTCCTAGGTTCAAGCAATTTTCCTGCCTCAGCCTCCTGAGTAGCTGGGACTACCAGTGCATGCCACCACGCCCAGATAGTTTTTTTGTATTTTTAGTACAGACGGGGTTTCACCATGTTGACCAGGGTATTCTTGAACTTCTGACCTTGTGATGCACCCACCTCGGCCTCCCAAAGTGCTGGAATTGCAAGGGTGAGCCACCATGCCGGGCCTACTTCTTATTTTTAAATTTGTTTTTGTAGAGACAGGGTCTCCCTATATTTCCCAGGCTGGTCTCAAAATCCTAGGCTTAAGTGATCCTCCCACCTCGGCTTCCCAAAGTGCTGGTATTATAGGAATGAACCACCATGTCCAGCTCTATTTTGCCTATATTTTTAAAATAATAGTGTTTGTTTTCTTACTTTAAAATTTTATCAATCAATATATCTTGTATAAAATAGATTGTCTCTGGTGTGCTCTACAATAGTATAATTTCCTTCTTATTCCTCCTGCTTTAACAACTGTATAGAATAAAAAAAAATGAATAAAGATAAAACATGTAGTATGTCATGTGAAATGGTCAATCCAAAGCATTTGCTGACATTTGCAGAGGACATACAAGTAAATATTAGGTACAACGACTCTGAATAATAACAATAATACTATTATTAACAATAATGGCAGCTATTGCTATTTATTGAATTGTTATCTTATGCTAGGCATCATACCAGTGGCTTCTTACACATTAACTCACAAAGTCCTAGTATATAAATACAATTATCCCTACTTTTTATTGAGAATATTAAGATGGGAATTCAGCTACTTTCCTGAGGTCGCACATTTAGAAAGCAGAAGAACTTATATTCTAGTATTTGTTTGTCTTGCCTCAAACACATGTATTTTTCACTCCACTGCCTAGTCAAGGGTTGAATTCTGTTATCTAGATTATAGATAACACATGAGTGAAGAGTTTTTAGCAGCCACACTTGTCCCCACTCCTAATTATTCCGAGAACCATTCGAAAGATACACATAATGCCTTTCCTCAAATCAACTCCTAAGCTCCCTGTTATTAACTTCTTGCACCTTAGCTTTTCTCTGTTCATTCCCAAACCTCTATCTTATTTGTCATTATCTGTTTAAGTATTCTGTTTATGCCTTGAGTGTGATGCATATCCTCATATTTCCTTTGGCATCTGTGGCAGAAGCAGTGATATTCCAGCAGCAGCATTCAGCTAAATATTTAATCAGATCAGGTACAAAACCGCTATCCAAAATGTGTGTGTTCTCAGGCTTAGATTGTCATTCTAAACAGGCACAGTTCACTGGACATACTAGATTTAAACTCTAGCCTTTCATCTTCCCTCATTATGAAGTGAATACCCATGCAATTACTTTTTGTGAATATACAGAACTTTTTGAAGTTGGGAAGCATTCTCTACCATACTCATACTGCACTTCTTTATATCACACATTTCACCTTCCCCACTCACAGATTTCCCCATTTTGATGATACTTATTTAAATCTTTTCCTTCTAATTTTACACTCTATCAATGTATCCCTTAAATGAATGTTTTACTTTTGCTTACTTTCAAACTATACATAAATGGAGTATGCAATTATACTCCTTTAAAACTTACTTTCTTCACTCAATAGTTTGTTTGTGATCCACATTTGTGTTACTCTACATAACCTTGGTTTATTTTGAAAATGTATTTGTGGCCGGGCGCGGTGGCTCAAGCCTGTAATCCCAGCACTTTGGGAGGCCGAGACGGGCGGATCACGAGGTCAGGAGATCGAGACCATCCTGGCTAACACGGTGAAACCCCGTCTCTACTAAAAAATACAAAAAACTAGCCGGGCGAGGTGGCGGGCGCCTGTAGTCCCAGCTACTCGGGAGGCTGAGGCAGGAGAATGGTCTAAACCCGGGAGGCGGAGCTTGCAGTGAGCTGAGATCCGGCCACTGCACCGCAGCCTGGGCAACAGAGCAAGACTCTGTCTCAAAAAAAAAAAAAAAGAAAATGTATTTGTATTTGTTGATTGATTCTACTATTGATTGGTACTTAAACTGTACTTCATCTATTTTCTGCTATTTATTAACAACAAAGTTATTAATATTCTTGGGTGTATATTCCAGTATAAATGGATGACTTTCTCTAAAGTACAGTTGTTCCATTTCAGCACTATAAAATATTTGGCTGGATAACTTTTGTTGGCATGTGTGGGAGGGTGTTGCTCTGTGCTTTATAGGATGTTTAGTAATATCCCTGGCCTGTACTCACTAGGTGCCAGTAACTCAGCCCCTCTCCGATTTTGGGTTGTCTCCCAATTGTGAAGACAATCAAAAATGTCTTCACACATTCCTATATGTCTTTTGAGGGACAAAATTGCACCCAGTTGAGAACCACTGTCACAAAAACATGAAAAACCCATGGAGAATTGTCACCTAATGCTTCATCTTAATGTTTTCATCTTCATCCTTGGTTACCTCTGAAGTAGGTATTGGAGAATAAGTCTTCCAGGGAACATGGGACAGGGAGTTGGAGAGGTTTTTGTTATTATTAATTTTGCTGACCAGATAGTTCACAATTCTCACCATGTAGATTTGTGGCCAGTTGTACTTGCTGACCCCTTGAGGTTGAGTGAGGTGTATGACTAGTTATGGCCATGAGTTGTGAAAAAAACAGGTCTTCCCTGGGCTAGAGCATTTAATGGCTGGTGCAAAACACAACCCCCATCCGACTTCTTTTCCTCACCTAGATTAGTGTCCTGCAGCATTCAAAATGGTAGCTGATTTGTCTGCTTAGGTTGTTAAGAGACTGCTATGAGTCAAATACACACACCAACACCCAACGGTCATATACGATGTGCAAGAACGAAATCTTCACTTTAAACAACCAAGATTACAATGATCACTTTTTATAGAAACTGTTACAGAGCGTGTTGTGAAAACTAGTACCTAGAATTAGGGTGGCATCATAATTTTTAAACAGAAACCTAAAACATATCACTGAAAGCAAGCAGAAAGAAAACTGTTATGGAGAGCTAAAAACATGACAATCCACGTTTTATAGAGGCAAAATATTTGACAATATTTTTGCTTGTGGTGAGTTAAAAAGCAGGTAATATACTTAGTACATATTATGACTTTAGGGTTAGAAGTTAGAAAAAGAATGGCAATAGCATATTCGCTTCTATTTGATTGTGTTTGTTATGGTTCCTCTAAGAAAAAAACAAATCTCGCATTTGCAACTATGAATTCGAGAGAATAGAAAGAGTTCTTGGGAATTTAGGAGCTTAGAGAGCTGGACATAGCAACTTCTCAATCCTAAAGAGTTAAATATAGAATTGAGAAGTATTCTCAGCAAGAGACGCCAATTAGAGCTCAGTATAATGGCAAACATAACATCTAAGTTATATTCAGACACCCATGGCTAAAATCTCCAAATGGTTTGAAATTTGGAGGAAATCTTAACAGCAGAAAAAAAATTCCCAAGGTTAAGGATATTGCTTTCCTATTACACTGATAAACTTAGAATATCCACACTAAATTAAGAGGAAAGGCATATGTAGAAAAGACCGATGCATATGATAAGGACACATTAAACTATTCAAGATCAAAGGGGTAAGAAGGTAAGTTTTTGAAGCCAGATTTTGAAGAATCTGTCTGCCAAAGACACAATGTACCAGAACTAAAAACGTTTTTGACTGTATGTACAAACATTCTTAGGATCTAAGCCTTTTACAAACAGGAAACATTTCCCCAACTCCCTGTTCCATGTTCCCTGGGGGACTTACTCTCCAATGCCTAGGTCAGATGTGGCCAAGGATTAGCATAAAAACAGAAGTGTGAGAAGACAACACTCCAAAGGCTTCTCGTGTTTCTTTTTGTCTTGCTAGTGGAGGCACTAACTGACATTGATTTGGACTATCTTAGCAAAGATATTTGTATAGCAAACAGCTTTGGAACATCAAAATAATGTCTCTTCAGGCAAAAGTCAGGAATGTTTTCTGTCCAGTACAATAAATATAATATCTTCCTCGGGATTAGACATTCTTACTGCCCATTATCAAAGACTTGAGTTTTCTAAATTCATGGTTCTGCTTCTGTAATACAACATGCTGTGTGTGCAGGAATCAGCTGTCTCTTTTTGTATCACTCTGTGGGAATGAGGACTCCAGGAACAGGAACAGGAAAATGCTGATATTCTGCCTAGTGCTATTGCTGTGAATAATAAGTTCTTTGTGTCTATCTCAGAATTCTCATGTTTTCTGCCAGCATCTATGAAACTGTGGCAGACTAACTTGTTAGTTTGCAAGTATGGTGCAATCTCAGACCCTTCACAGAAACATACATACACACACACACACACACACACACACACACACACACACACAAACTGAAACAGGAAATTTCTTGAAGAGAAAGGAAATTCAGTCTTAAAAAATTTGTGCTAATCACTAATCTCCGGGTAGGGAGGGAAGTCTTTGAAATATCTGCCCAACAAAATTTTGGAATTGAGACAGACATGAATTTTTTGTGTTCTCTATTACTCTTTTCTAAATAGCAGTGCTTAGTACTATTACACTTTCCCTAAACCACAATTGTATATTGCAACTGTGGAGAATATACAACTTGTATTTTTAGTTTAACAGGATTCATACCTGTAATTGAAGTTATAACCTATCATATCTCCCCCAGACACAATGGTGCTTAAGTGTGTTGATATAGCCAAATAGAACACTTAAAATGAGTATATTTTGTTAGTGAGAAGGGAAGTATATCAAATATTCGGTGACCAGAAAGAAGACCATGATAGACTTACCAAGTGTCTACATTTATCCCAGTGACCTCGTAGGTCCTATTTTGGTACATTGTTCTATTTGTATTCCTTTATAACTCCACTTTGTTGTAATTATTATAGCTTTATTGAAAGTCTTGAAATATAATAAATTCTTCCAATTTGTTCCTCAAATACATCTTGATAGCAAAGTCCTTTTTACTTGTATGTAAGTGTTAAAATTCAGATTATCAATTTAAACACATGCACACACACATACAGGCACATGAACACATCGATTGTCAGGATTTTTATTGGGATGATTTTCCATCTATAGACCAATTTTGGAGAACTGCCATGGTTACACTATTGGAATTTGTAGCCTAGAAATATTGTATAATCCTCCATTTATTTAGGCCTTATTTACTGATTCTCAATTATTTTATATGTTTCCATAAAAACATTCTTCATAAAATATATTTTTAAAAATCTTGCTTAAATTTATCTAGATATTCTTTGTTTTGATACTATAAGAAATCAGATCATTCCATTTCTGTTTGTTTATTTTATGTAGAAACATATTAATATCTTTAATTTATTGATTTTAGTTTCTTCACAAACTTCTTTACTTAAAATAACATTTAACCATAGTAGCTTTTAGATATTTTTTCATGCCGTCATATATTAATGACTTGTTATTGTTTTCTAATTTCTTTACTTTCATTTGTTTTTCATGTTTTATTCTACCTGGGCATGACTTAAAACTATTAAGTGGAAAATGTTTTCAGTTGTAATAGTAAGACACATTATATTGTCTATTTTCGCAAAGGGAGTACTGTTAATATGTCACCATTAAGTAAGATAATTGTCATCTTTTTTTTTTTTTTTTTTTTTTTTTTTGAGAGGGAGCCTTGCTCTGTCGCCCAGGCTGGAGTGCACTGGCACAATCTCAGCTCACTGCAAGCTCTGCCTCCCAGGTTCATGCCATTCTCCTGCCTCAGCCTCCCAAGTAGCTGGGACTACCGGTGCCCGCCACCGGGCCTGGCTAATTTTTTGTATTTTTAGTAAAGACGGGGTTTCACCATGTTAGCCAGGATGGTCTCGAACTCCTGACCTCGTGATCCGCCCACCTCAGCCTCCCAAAGTGCTGGGATTACAGGCGTGAGCCACTGCGCCCGGCCATACAGGTACACGCCACCACACCTGGCTAATTTTTTTTTGTATTTTTAGTAGAGATGGGGTTTCACCATGTTGGCCAGGCTGGTCTCAAACTCCTGACCTCAGGTGATCCACCTACCTCGGCCTCCCAAATTGCTGGGATTACAGGCGTGAGTCACCACGCCCGGTCTCATCTATTTTTATATTGCAAGTTATTACCGCCCAATTACAGAAGTAGATGCCTTTGACTTTATATTAACAAAGTATAATGTAGTTAATTAATTAGTTAAAATTGATTAAAATAGCATAGAAATATTTTCAGGGTATAGCTATATTTTGAAAACCACCTTTAGCACAGCTCCCTGACAAACTTTCTCTGATAGAAAGTTCTATACTATGCTGTTTATACTATGGCTATTGAGCCGTAAAATGTGCCTAGTGCAACTAAACCAAGTTACTATTTTATTTAAGTTTAATTAATGTAATTCAAATAGCCATATGTGGCTATTGGTTTCGATCTAATGGATATCACAGACTTAGAGTAATTATCTCAACCAAACAGTGGCTATATGTAGCACAAACTTACAACTAACAGCATCAAGATTTAAGAGAAAAAAAGAGTTAAAAAAGTCAAGAAACCTTTTTAAAATCTCTTCACTTTTCTCAAACAAATTTCCAAAATTTTAATCATTGCAAAGGCAGAAGGGAGAAATCTATCGTTATCCTCAAAACAGTGAGACATTGTTCACCTCCATGGTACACTGAGAACCCCAGAATTTTTCTCCTCTTAAATGATATTTTTGTGGCCATGCCTGTACGTAGCATAAAATGTTTCTGCTTTGTCACATACTTCATTAGAAAAATTCTTGGCCGGGCGCGGTGGCTCAAGCCTGTAATCCCAGCACTTTGGGAGGCTGAGGCAGGCAGATCATGAGGTCAAGAGATCGAGATCATCCTGGCCAACATGGTGAAACCCCATGTCTACTAAAAATACAAAAATTAGCTGGGCATGGTGGCGGGTGCCTGTAGTCCCTGCTACTTAGGAGGCTGAGGCAGGAGAATTGCTTGAACCTGGGAGGCGGAGGTTGCAGTGAGCTGAGATCACGCCACTGCACTTTAGCCTGGTGATACAGCGAGACTCCGTCTCAAAAAAGAAAAGAAAAAGAAAAAGAAAAGAAAAGAAAAGAAAAGAAAAGAAAAGAAAAGAAGAAAAGAAAAGAAAAAAATTCCTCCCGCATTTTGGTTGACTACTAAGGAATCTGATAAGCTCATCTGCTCAAGAGTAGTAACAGTTTCTGTAGTTTAAGAGAATGCTCCTCCAAACCTATTTACATAGCTTGGAACTTCCAGAAATCTTATCTTGTAAAAACAATGAATTTCACATAGCCTTCTGCCAAGGAAAATGTCTTTATGAAGGGTCAGTCGTTCACAATGCTGTAATAAACCATATATCAAGAAAGGCCCCAAGGATTGGAAGAAAACAAAGAATTCGAAGCCAAATTATATGTCCTTGCTAATATCCAACATTCAATGAGGCTTGCTACTCTCTGACTTCTGTTGAAAAAGAGGGATGTGGCAGAATAACCACAAGATTAAGCCTAGCATGGATATTGATGACCAAATATTCACTCATCTCTGCTTCTCAAGTATGGTTTCTAGTGTGTGTTTTGATTCTCCGTGATGTTTGCACCCCATTAAGTTCTCATTTTGGTCTTCTACTTAACAAGATTAATTTAATGGATCATATCTTACACTTAATAAAACCGTTTTTATTAAAATATGATTTACTATCTGACTTTTTGTCTGCCACTTGCTAGGATGGAAATGGAGCTTTAAGCTGTCCATCAAACAAACTTATGAGAAAAATACTTCAAAGAAATTGTGTGGGCTTTTGGAATTTGGCATTTTGGGCATGAACATAAAGAAACCTCTTAATCCAACCAGGCTTTCTTTGAAAGGTTGTGTAATATAATTTGATGAGATCATTAAATCTCCTTTTAGTTGTCCTCACCACATCTATCCACTTGTAGAATATTAACCTTTTATCTGAGGTGAGAACAGATTTACCAAACATAGTCTACCAAATATAGCCTATCTCTACAGAGATACCAAATATAACCTAACTTCAGGAACAAAAGGACAAAGAAATCCAGATGCTATTTCTATAAAGGTAGTTATTCATTTGTGTAAGTTAATTGGAAATTAAAATGAGAAGCCACGATACTGTCAAGATTTTAACCCACTTTCACAACAGTGTTTCTATTTCTGCAGATGGTACGGTTTTACTTCCTGAGAGATTAGAGAAGACAGAGTATACTGTAATGCCCTTGAAATATTTTGACTACATCTTGAATTTCAGATATCTTTAATGACTTGATTGGATGATTCTTAAAAAGCACTGATTTTATTCCCTTCATAAATTAAAAGAAAATCACATTAAGTAGAGAGTGAGGCAAGAAGAGAAGGAAGTGGTTTGACTTTTTAAAAGCAGTTTGGAAAGAGAAATGGGTGTCTGCTGACATCGAAGCAGCAGCTAGGACTTCATTCACTACTTCTAATTATACTCCCTATGCCAAAATCAGACAAGCTCAGACATTATAATGAACCTAGATTTAAAACATTAGGGGGGCAAAAACTAGTTGAACTCATAATTAAAGCCAAGACTTGTTGTTTGAAACTAGAAATCTCCCACTATGAATTTTAAAATTTGCAATATAAGCAAACTGAGTTTTATTAATTATTGCAGCAATAGGAAACACTGCACAGATAATTCTGGCAAGGTTTCATTTGAGAGTAAATTAGCAGGTTTTTTATTTGTTTGTTTGCTGTTGATGCTTTGGGCTTAGAGTGCCTAGGGCAGAATTACAGAACTAGAATGTGACTTTGAGTTGCTTCAATTATTAAGGTGAGAATCGGTGAAGAGAAGTTCTGAGTAAAGAAGAAAACATTATGCGAGTCATAAAACATTCTGCAATAGCAATCCCATAGTTGATGGATTTATGGTACTGGTTCTCAGTCTTTCCTAACTGATGAGAAGAGCTGTTCAGCCACTAAAGCAGCCATGTTCAGATGTATACCACTGTTGTGATTTCTAGATAACATTATCATCTCAGAAAAAATAGTTTGGGATTGGACCATGGACTTATCTTCCTATTCCTTTTACGGAGTGATGAGTTCGTTTCATTTGAGTTGAGCGATGGATCATTTGACACAAGAGCAGCTGCAGAACGGGACTGAGACTGTAGAGAATACATGCATGAGACTGGCAACACACAGTGACTAGTATCAAAATGACTTGGAGCCTTCCTAAAATACTTAGCGTCATAATCTGAATTACTAAACCCAGGTAAAGAAGAATCCATTTGCATCTGCCTTAGACAGCCAGGTGACTGTCTCCTTAAGTCTAAAGATGGGTTGTTTTACATGGACACTGATAGTTACCCAAGTGTATTGGTCAGCTCAGACTTCCATAACAAAATGTCACAGATCGGGTGGCATAAGGAACAAAAATTTATTTCCTTGCAGTTCTGGGGACTAGTTCAAGATTGATATGCTAGCAGGGTTGATTTCTGGTGCAGCCTCTGTGAGTTGTAGATGTCTCTCTTAGTGTTATGTCCTCATATGACTTTCCTCTGGGCATGGGTTGAGAGAAAAAAAAAAAAATCCCTGATGTCTATTCCTCTTCTTACAAGGACACTAATCTCATCAGATTAGGGCCCCATCATTATAACTTTATTTAACCTTAATCACTTCCTTAAAGACTCTATCCCCATATATAGTCATATTGAGGTTCAGGTACTTGAGCTATTTTCTATGTAAATATAATTTTTTTTGTCTTTGGCCAAGTGACCAACTCTAATGAGGGCAATCAAATCTACCATCTGGGCTATGTTAAGCTCCTTTAGTGAAGATATTCTAAGGGTGAACTGAGATCTATTATAGTAGAACCAGTCTGATAATTTCCCAAATTTCTCTATGCCCACGTAGCTACTTCATAATATTGTCTGTAAGTACTAAAAATTTATCTCTAAAATATCCAATTGGTACAGCATTTTTTGTCTGCAAGTCTAATTAATCTTTAGTTGGAAACTTAACATGTATAACCTTCAGCAAATATTTTTCCATATCATGTGCTTTTTTAAGCTTCTATTCTGTTAATGGTACCTCAGGAATAGCTACATTATTTCAGGTATTTTAATTACTTTTTATTTTTTTGCTGAACCAGACTTTAGAAATAGAAGGACCTCTCTACATGGTATTAATTGATATTGGTCAAATAAATTGAGATTATGCATTCCTAGGACTGTTGAAATTTATCAGTATATTTATGCCTATCCCATAGAGATTCAGATAAATTTTAACAATTGCCTTTAACACAGACCAGGATAGTATCTTCTGCCTACTAGGGCTAATGTCTTTGTTCGGCAGTCCAATTTTTAAGAAAATGTCAATTTGAGGCCCAGTATGTGCCTCTGTTGCTATAATACCAGCAGTTTGAGAGGCTGAGGCAGGTGGACTGCTAGAGCCTGGGAGTTTGAGACAAACCTGGGCAACACAGTGAGACTCTCATTTCTACAAAAAAAAAAAAAAAACAAAAACAAAAAAAACTAAAATTAGCCAAGTGTGGTAGTACATGCCTGTGGTCCTAGCTACCCAGAAGGCTGAAGCAGGATGATCGCCTGAGCCCAGGAGGTCAACACTGCAGTGAGCTGTGATCCCTGCCACTGCATTCAAGCCTAGGTGACAGAGTGAGACCCAGAAAAGAGGAAAAGAAGGGAAGAGAAGAGAAGAGAAGAGAAGAGAAGAGAAGAGAAGAGAAGAGAAGAGAAAAAGGAAAAGGAAAAGGAAAAGGAAAAGGAAAAGGAAAAGGAAAAGGAAGGGAAAGGGGAAGGGGAAGGGAAGGGGGGAGGGGAAGGGGGGAGGGGAAGGGAGGGGGGAGGGGAAGGGAGGGAGGGAGGGAAGGAGGAAGGTAGGAAAGAAAGAAGGAAGGAAGGAAGGAAGGAAGGAAGGAAGGAAAGAGAGAGAGAGAAAGAAAGAAAAGAAAGAAAGAAAGAAAGAAAGAAAGAAAGAAAGAAAGAAAGAAAGAAAGAAAGAAAGAAAGAAAGAGAAAGAAAGAAAGAAACAGAAAGAAAGAAAGAAAGAGAAAGAAGGAAAAGCAAGTGGTTATTTTCAGACATAATCAGAGAGAGAAGACAATTGATGGTTAGAAAAAGAAATTTGGGAGAAAAAGAGTAAAATTTTATAGTGTGGTAGCACAAAAAGCAAGAAAGGATACTGTGGGATAAAGAAAACGTTAAAAGAAAGAAGAATTTGGCAAATTAATAAATGAGACAGTCTTTAGAGTGTTATGTTTTTTTTTTTTTTTTAAATTAGCCATGGCCAAAGACTCCATTGTTATAGGTATTTTGGAATCAGAAGTCTATTTAGCATCTTCATATACCCTTTTAAAAACGCTTAGCACTTAATAAGGATGTTTCCCCTCCAGTTACTTCTAAGATAAACATTTTTACCTCCACTGAAAATTTTCAAAGGGGCCAGTATAATTGCAAATATTATTGATGTAATTGTGACATATGGTAAGATATTTTAATAATTTCTGCTATATTAAGAATACTTATCTGGAACAGGTGTCTAGTCTGGTAGAGACATGACCTAGGCCAAAATTTTTTAAAGCCCCTAAAATTGTACAACTTTCTGTTGAATGTATTCCTTCTGCACTTTACTAGGCCTGACCCCTGACTAGAGGGTTTGATATCTGTAGCCCGCGTTATAACTATCCATGAGTCTGAGAAGACAGATTTTTGGGCAATTTTGCTTCCCAAATCAACTCTTAGGAATACAAAGGCAGAATCAACGGAACTCACATAAGTTTTTTGGATAGTGACCTAGAGCAAAATTTATCCACTAAAAGGCATTAACGTGATAGAAACTGAAACTTGTTAGGACTTACAGATGATTCTAGTTGTAGATTTATTGAGAATATCACTCGATTAATCATTCTACAGGTGTTTTTTTTTTTTTTTTTTTTTTCCATTTTTAGGAAAACATTTTTGACAAAACAGAACAAGACAAATGTGAGATTAGGTGAAAAATGGAATGTCACCAAGAATTTTTAAACAGATAATTCTAATGAGAAAATGTATTCTGAAAGTTAAACTCTAGTTTTTCAGGGACAAAATAAAACTAATGGTTTAAGAATTTTAATGTATTTGAGACTCATTCTCACCTTGGGTCAGGATCGTCAAGCACAAGAGATTAAATGGCCTCAAGAGATATTCTTAGAAGCTGTCTGTTTAAATGGTCCAAGCCCGTGTCATGAATATTCACTGCTGACTCTCAATGCTTCTCCCAATTATAAAAATCCCCTTTCTCAAGTAAAGTATCCCATTATATTACAATCACTCTGAGTTTAATTTGATTTCTATAGCAATGAAAAGCACCACACAGGTAATTCTGAAATGGTATCATGTTAAGGGAAATGAGTATACATTTTTCTTCCTTATGGGTTCCTCAAAATTTCTTCAAGTATTGCTTGATTTCTTAAGACGAGATTGTTTCCAAGTAAGAAAAGGTTCCAAGAGAAGGTTTTAGGCAAGCCACAGGAATTCTGTGGTGGTAATTGCAGAGCTAATGATCACACTTCTTCCGTCTTACACCACTGGTGAGGATGTTTGCTTTGGAACCCAACACAAACATACTAAATAAATAAGGTATACTGAGAGCTGGCCAAATGAAAAACAGTTACCAAAACTTAAAAGGTGAGAAGTAAATTAATGAAGGGATGAAGCTGGAGAGAAAGAAAGAGAAAATATAAGAGAAGAGGAAAGAAGTAAGGAGAAAAGAAAAATAATGGAAAGAAATGTTTTAAATCCCACTGAAATGATAATCAAGATAAAAACAGTAGCAGAGTATTATTTAAAACATAAGAGAAAAACACAAGAAGTTCAGAAACACTGAGGAATTCAAGCTGCACAGAAATCTAGAGGGGAGACTACTAACTTCTAAACATACATGGCTTTTCTCAACATTCATTGCTTTGAAGAATTCTGCATGCACTCTGACTGTCACCCTTAACTTTTTTTCTTACTAAATCCATAATCAATAGAAAGGTAAAGAAAATTGGAAGAAGGTGGAAAAATTAAAGAAGTATATGTAAAAAATAAAATGGAACTATCCTTAGGAAAAAAATGTGCCTTGGAGAAAAGGAAGAGGAGGATTAGAATACCTTGGAAAGGGTGGGAGTAGGCTGGTGGCTGTTGTTAGAATTTTTTTTTTTTTTTTTTTTTTTTGAGATGGAGTCTCGCTCTGCCGCCCAGGCTGGAGTGCAGTGGCCAGATCTCGGCTCACTGCAAGCTCCACATCCCGGGTTCACACCATTCTCCTGCCTCAGCCTCCCGAGTATCTGGGACTACAGGCGCCCGCCACCTCGCCCGGCTAGTTTTTTGTATTTTTTAGTAGAGACGGGGTTTCACCGTGTCAGCCAGGATGGTCTCGATCTCCTGACCTCATGATCCGCCCGTCTCGGCCTCCCAAAGTGCTGGGATTACAGGCTTGAGCCACCGCGCCCGGCCTGTTGTTAGAATTTAAAGGTTTTGTTTGCTTTTTTATTTATAAATGAGCATATTATCAGATGTTTTGCATTTTTCCTAAAATGAGTTTATTTGCTTTATAATTAACTTTTTTGAAAATGAAAGTAAACAAACAGAAGTACTTTAAAATCTCTAGGATTATTGGGCTAGGAAAAAAAGGAAACAAAAGGCAGGAGAGATGTATCTGCTTTGGCCAAAATGTGCTGGGTACTTTGCTTAACTATATATATATATACACACACACACATACTACCTTATTTTTATAAGACTACTAAGTATTTACACAATTTTGTGTACATTACATGCAGAAAAGTGCGTCTTTTTTTTTTCTTTTCTTTTCTTTTCTTTTTTTTTTATTATACTTTAAGATCTAGGGTACATGTGCACAATGTGCAGGTTTGTTACATATGTATACTTGTGCCATGTTGGTGTGCTGCACCCATCAACTCATCAGCACTCATCAACTCATCATTTACATCAGGTATAACTCCCAATGCCATCCCTCCCCCCTCCCCCCTCCCCATAATAGGCCCCGGTGTCTGATGTTCCCCTACCAGAGTCCAAGTGATCTCATTGTTCAATTCCCACCTATGAGTGAGAACATGCGGCGTTTGGTTTTAAGTGTTCACAAAGTGATCATATCTATTTAACTATCACCTGGCTCAAAGAACAAAATATAATCAGCATCCTAGGCCTCATTTCAATTTTCTCTCTTTGACTTATAACAATAAACACATATTAGTTGATTTCACAGATGAGGAACCTGAGATTTAAAGATAATATGGCCAGGCGTGGTGGCTCAAGCCTGTAATCCCAGCACTTTGGGAGGCCGAGGTGGGTGGATCACGAGGTCAGTAGTTCAAGACCACCCTGGTCAACATGAAAAAAAAAAAAAAAAACTAAAAATACAAACAATTAGCCAGGCACTGTGACAAGCATCTGTAATCCCAGATACTCAGGAGGCTGAGGCAGGAGAATCGCTTGAACCTGGGAGGCAGAGGTTGCAGTAAGCCAAGATTGCACCACTGTCCTCCAGCCTGGGTGACAGAGTAAGACTCATTCTCAAAAAAAAAAGAAAAAAAAAAAAGAAAAATGATAATACAAGACCACATCATTATTATGCAAGATATTCAAATAATGATATTCAAATCATATTTTATGTTCTTCTATGATCTGGCCAATGACTACCTTCTGTCCAATTTTATTTGCTCAAAAATCCTTACTGTTTTACAATAAACGTAGGCAAGCTCTTGCCTAGAATCTTTCTAATTGAGTTTACTTCTACCCAGACTACATTGAGATATTTGTGTGGCTTACTTTTCTCATACAGGTCTTTGAGCAATTGCTGTCTCCTCAGAGACCACTGTTTATAAAACTGTTGCTCTTGGCCTATCTTCTAAAACTGATTTTTCTTTCTTTACATTACTCATCACTTCCTATATTATATTATATACTTTCATGTTTATCTGCTTATTATCTGCTACCTCACTAGAATGTAAAGTGTAGGTAGTTCATCAGTCTTGTTATTGGTCTAGCAATACATAGAATATTGTCTGATGCAGAGCAGGTGGCTCAGTAAGTATTGGTTAATTGAATTATTAAGAAGAACAGTGGCAGTCACAAATCAAATCAAAGTCAAGGCAAGTAAGAGAAAATAATGAGAAATTGCTTATAAAATTTTGTCTCTCTCTAATCAATTAGCTGAATTCAAGAATGGGTCCTAATAGTCACTTTTTTCTTTTTTTCTTGAGACAGAGTTTCGCGTTCTACTCTTGTTGCCCAGGCTGGAGTGCAATGGCGTGGTCTCGGCTCACCGCAACCTCTGCCTCCCGGGTTCAAGTGATTCTCCCGCCTCAGCCTCCTGAGTAGCTGGGATAACAGGCATGCACCACCACACCCAGCTAATTTTGTATTTTTAGTAGAGATGGGGTTTCTCCATGTTGGTCAGGCTGGTTTCGAATTCCCAACCTCAGGTCATCTGCCCGCCTCGGCCTCCCAAAGTGTTGGGATTACAGACATAAGCCACCATGCCCAGCGATAGGCATTTTAAAAATTTCAACTTAATATGATATCAAAGCTAAAATGGCAACAAAAATGTATGCATAAGCTACCTCAGAAGGAAGCAAACATAATAGCATTCTTTGTTTGAAAGAATATATGATAAGTACCCACAAAGTTGTTCTTACCATACATTAATATAAAAATGGCAGAAATCAAGAGAAGGCTAAAGGAAGTCTTCTGGAAATAACAAAGTGAAACAAGGAAACTTGTAAGCCTGGAAAGATATAACTTAGGTTAATATTATATGTCACAGTGCTTTGTCCCATTGGAAAGCAATCATCACATGAAGGGGAAAATTATGAGGAAATACACAACTGAATATACGCTATTTGAAAATATCTAATTTAAGCTTTCACTTCAGTGAGGTAGATTGAGTTCAGAGTCAGCAAAAATCTCCGTCCTCACTGGCCTGTCAAGGCACTGCACCCTGACAGCTATCTAGTTCAAATATCCTCATTGTGGAAGGTCATGACCAGCAGTGGTCATATCACACACAGATGGCAATGGTGAAGGAGGCCAGTGCCTTCAGAAAATCAATGTACTGAGAACAGACAAGAAAACGTGGAGAAGTGAGGAAAGAGACTAACGTTGACTTCTGTATTTCTCGCCTTCTTTAGGTCCTTTTATTTACGTCTGCCCTCAGGGTACATTTTTAGCTCCATTTTGGGGGAAAGTTGACTTGAGGGGTATCACCTGACTTTCCAAGAATGACCAGTAATTGAGAAGAAAAGAAAAATTTCCAGTGCCAGTGTCAGATATTATCTTGCACCTTTCCCTGAAGCAACGTCTTTAACCTGGAATTCCAAAAACAAGTGCCTCAACTTGTTTCTGTGTTGGTATTATTAACAGACGATTTTTTTTTCAAGTTTTAGATTCACAGAGAAATTGCGCAGAACTGTAGATTTCCACTGTGCCCCTCATCCATTATTTTTCCTATTATTAAAATGGGACACTTGAGTGGTACATTTGTAAATAATCACAGACTGATATTTATACATTATAATTAATTAAAATATATAGTTCATTCAGATTTTCTTAATTTTAACCTAATTTCCTTTTTCTGTTCCAGGATCCCATCCAGGATATCACATTGCACTTGGTAATCATGTCGCCTTAGGTTCCTCAGCATTGTGACAGCTTCTCATACTCTGTTACTGATGGCTCTCACAGTTTTGAAGAATACTTGCAAGGTATACTGTAGATGTCCTGCTAATACAGTTTGTGTGACATATTTCTCAGGATTACACTGGAGTGATGTGTTTCAGAAGGGAGGCTACGGAGATAAAGTGTTATTTACATCCTATAATATCAAGAGTACATACTATCAATATGGATTATGAGTACTGATGTTGACCTGGATCATATGGCTGAAGTAGTACTTGCCAGATTTCTCCACTGTAAAGTTACTCTTCTATTTCTTTTCTATGCTGTACTCTGAAATGCACAGGCCACACCTAAGAGATGAGGAGTTATGCTTCCTATCTTCTAGGCTACAGTAGGTACATAATTACTTTAAAATATTTCTGCATCAGAGATTTGTTCCTTCACCATTTATAATTCAGTGATTGACACCATTATCCTTTGTCTATATTCAGTAACAATTACTGTATACTTTTTTTTTATACAAGTTCTAGGGTACATGTGCACAACGTGCAGGTTTGTTACATATGTATACACGTGCCATGTTGGTGTGCTGCACCCATTAACTCGTCACTTACATTAGTTAAATCTCCTAATGCTATCCCTCCCCCACCCCCTCCCCACAATAGGACCGGGTGTGTGATGCTCCCCTTCCTGTGTCCAAGTGATCTCATTGTTCAATTCCCACCTATGAGTGAGAACATGCGGTATTTGGTTTTCTGTTCTTGCGATAGTTTGCTGAGAATGATGGTTTCCAGCTGCATCCATCTCCCTACAAAGGACACGAACTCATCCTTTTTTATGGCTGCCTAGTATTCCATGGTGTGTATGTGCCACATTTTCTTCATCCAATCTGTCACAGATGGACATTTGGGTTGATTTCAAGTCTTTGCTATTGTGAATAGTGCCGCTATAAACATACGTGTGCATGTGTCTTTATAGCAGCATGACTTATAATCCTTTGGGTATATGCCCAGTAATGGGATGGCTGGGTTGAATGGTATTTCTACTTCTAGATCCTTGAGGAATCGCCACACTGTTTTCCACAATGGTTGAATTACTTTAAAGTCCCACCAATAGTGTGCAGAAGCTCTTTAGTTTAATTAGTTCCATTTGTCAATTTTGGCTTTTGTTGCCATTGCTTTTGGTGTTTTAGACATGAAGTCCTTGCCTATGCCTATGTCCTGAATGGTAATCCCTAGGTTTTCTTCTAGGGTTTTTATGGTTTTAGGTCTAACGTTTAAGTCTCTAACCCATCTTGAATTAATTTTCATATAAGGAGTAAGGAAAGGATCCAGTTTCAGCTTTCTGCTTATGGCTAGCCAATTTTCCCAACACCATTTATTAAATAGGGAATCCTTTCCCCATTTCTTGTTTTTGTCAGGTTTGTCAAAGATCAGATGGTTGTAGATGGGTGGTATTATTTCTGATGGCTCTGTTCTGTTCCATTGATCTATATCTCTGTTTTGGTACCAATACCATGCTGTTTTGTTTACTGTAGCCTTGTAGTAGACTTTGAAGTCAGGTAGCGTGATGCCTCCAGCTTTGTTCTTTTGGCTTAGGATTATCTTGGCAATGTGGGCTCTTTTTTGGTTCCAGATGAACTTTAAAGTATTTTTTTCCAATTCTGTGAAGAAAGTCATTGGTACCTTAATAAGGATGGCATTGAATCTATAAATTACCTTGGGCAGTATGGCCATTTTCACGATATTGATTCTTCCTATCCATGAGCATGGTATGTTCTTCCATTTGTTTGTGTCCTCTTTTATTTCACTGAGCAGTGGTTTGTAGTTCTCCTTGAAGAGGTCCTTTACATCCCTTGTAAGTTGGATTCCAAGGTATTTTATTCTCTTTGAAGCTATTGTAAATGGGAGTTCATTCATGATTTGGCTCTCTGTTTGTCTGTTACTGCTGTATAAGAATGTTTGTGAGTTTTGCACATTGATTTTGTATCCTGAGACTTTGCTGAAGTTTCTTACCAGCTTAAGGATATTTTAGGCTGAGACAATGGGGTTTTCTAAATATACAATCATGTCATCTGCAAACAGGGACAATTTGACTTCTTCTTTTCCTAACGGAATACCCTTTATTTCTTTCTCTTGCCTGATTGTCCTAGCCAGAACTTCCAACACTATGTTGAATAGGAGTGGTGAGAGAGGACATCCCTGTCTTGTGCCAGTTTTCAAAGGGAATGCTTCCAGTTTTTGCCCATTCAGTATGATATTGGCTGTGGGTTTGTCATAAATAGCTCTTATCATTTTGAGATACGTTCCATCAATACCGAATTTATTGAGAGTTTTTAGCATGAAGGGCTGTTACTGTATACTTTCAAATTGATTGAAGTTTAACAAGAATAAATAAATATATAGCTGAACTCAAAAAAATAAATAAATAAAAGAGAGAGAGAGAGAAAGCCCAGTTTCCAGAACTAAAAAGATGAAAGAAAAAAAATGTCCTTTAACATATAAAGGAAGTTCCCTTCCATTTCTAGTTTTCTGGATGTTTTTATCATGGAAAGGTGTTGAATTTTGGCAGCTGTCTCTTGTCAATTGAGATGATCGTATTTTGTTCATTTATGTTTTTCCCTCTTTCATTCTATTAATGTAGAGTATTACATTGATGTTCTTATATTGACTAATCCTTGAATCTTGGAATAAATCCCACTAGGTCATGGTGTATAATCCTTTTACTATACTGTTGGCTCCAGGTTGACAGTATTTCATTCAGGGCTTTTGTATCTACATTCATAAAGAATATTGTCCAGTAATTTTCTTGTGATGTCTTATCTGGCTTTAATATCAGGCTAATGTTAGGCTAATAGTAATGAGTTGGAAAATTTTCCTTCCTTTTCTGTAATTTTAAGCTTTTCAGAAGGATTGCTGTTCATTTTTTATTAAATGTTTGGAATGATTGATAAAATGTACCAGTGAAGTTATCTGAATTTTTTTTTGTTGAGAGGCTTTTAATTACTAATTCCATCTATTTGCTTATCATAGATCTGTTGTGATTTTCTAATTCCTCTTGGGTGAAGTTAAGTAATTTATATGTCTAGGAATGTGCCCATTTCATTTAGGTTATATAATTTGTTAGCATACAATTTTTATAGTAGTGTCATAATTTTTATAACTTTAAGGTCAATAATATTTCCACTTTCATTTCTGATTTGTGTCTTCTCTCTTTTTTCTTTGTTACCCTAGCTAAAAGTTTGTTAATTTTATTAATCTTTTAAAATAATCAAATTTTGGTTTTATTGATTCTCCCTATTATTTTTCTATATTCTATTTAATTTATCTTTGTTGTATTATTTATTATTTCCTTTCTTCTGCTACCTTTTGGCTTGTTTATGCCTCTTTCTCTAATTCCTCAGAATGTAGAGCTAGGCTATTGCTTTTAGATCTGATTTCTTTTTCAATGCAGGCATTTATAGCTATAAATTTTTTTCTGTGCACTTTCTTAGCTGCATTCCTTAAATTGTGGTATGTTGTGTTATCATTTTTATTCATTTTGAAAAATTGACTTATTTAATATGTGATTACCTCTTTGACCTTTTTTTTTTTTGCTTTTCTGTTTAAGAGTTTGTTGTTTAATTTACATGTGTTTGTGAATTTTCTGGTTTTCTTTCCGATATTTATTTGTAATTTCACTTCAATGTGCTCATAAAAGATACTTTGTGAGGATTCCTGGGCAAGATGGCTGAATAGGAACAGCTCCACTCTACAGCTCCCAGCAAGATCAATGCAGAAGGTGGGTGATTTCTGCATTTCCAACTGAGGTACCCCGCTCATCTCATTGGGACTGGTTAGACAGTGGGTGCAGCCCACGGAGGGTGAGCCAGAGCAGGGTGGGGTGTCGCCTCACCCGGGAAGTGCAAGGGGTTGGGGAACTCCCTCCCCTAGCCAAGGGAAGCTGTGAGGGACCGTGCCATTCCAGCCCAGATACGACACTTTTCCCACGGTCTTCACAACCTACAGACCAGGAGATTCCCTTGGGTGCCTATACCACCAGGGCCCTGGATTCAAGCACAAAAATGGGCAGCTGTTTGGGCAGACACTGAGCTAGCTGCAGGAGTTTTTTTAAATATCCCAGTGGTACCTAGAACACCAGTGAGACAGAACCTTTCATTCCCTTGGAAAGGGGTCTGAAATCAGGGAGCCAAGTGGTCTAGCTCAGCAGATTCCACCCCCGCGGAGCCCTGCAAGCTAAGATCCATTGGCTTGAAATTCTTGCTGTCAGCACATCAGTCTGAAGTCGACCTGCAATGCTCAAGCTTAGTGGAGGGAGGGGGTCCACCATTACCGAGGCTTGAGTAGGTGGTTTTCCCCTCACAGTGCAAACAAAGCTGTCAGAGGTTCAAACTGGGTGGAGCCCACCACTGTAGCCTGGCAAAGGCACTGTAGCCAGACTGCCTCTCTAGATTCCTCCTCCCTGGGCAGGGAGTCTCTGACAGAAAGGCAGTGGACTCAGTCAGGGGCTTATAGAGCAAACTTCCATCTCCCTGGGACAGAGCGCTTGGGGGAAGGGACAGCAGTGGGTGCAGCTTCAGCAGACTTAAACATGCTTGCCTGCCTGCTCTGAAGAGAGCAGCAGATCTCCCAGCACAGCGCCCAAACTCTGCTAATGGACAGACTGCCTCCTCAAGTGGGTCCCTGACCCCAGTGCCTCTTGACTAGGAGATACCTCCCAGCAGGGGTAGACAGACACCTCATACAGGAGAGCTCCAATTGGCATCTGGGAGGTACCCCTCTGGGATGAAGCTTCCAGAGGAAGGAAAAAGCAGTAATATTTCCTGTTCTGCAGCCCCCACTGGTGATACACAGGCAAACATTGCCTGGAGTGGACCTCTAGCAAACTCCAGCATACCTGCAGAGAGGCCTGTTAGAACGAAAACTAACAAACAGAAAGGAATAGCATCAACATCAACAAAAAGGACATCCACACATAAACCACATCCAAAAGTCACCAACATCAAAGAACAAAGGTAGATAAATCCACGAAGATGAGGAAACACCAGTGCAAAAAGGCTAAAAATGCCAAAAACCAGAACACCTCTTCTTCTCCAAAGGATCACAACTCCTCACCAGCAAGGAAACAAAACTGGATGGAGAATGAGTTTGACAAATTGACAGAAGTAGGCTTCGGAAGGTCGGTAATAATAAATTCCTCCAAGCTAAGGGAGTATATTCTAACCCAATGTAAGGAAGCTAAGAGCCATGAAAAAATTGCTAACTAGAATAACCAGTTTAAAGAAGAACATAAATGACCTGATGGAGCTGGAAAACACAGCACGAGAATTTTGTGAAGCATACACAAGTAACAATAGCTGAATCGATCCAGCAGAAGAAAGGATATCAGAGATTGAAGATCAACTTGATGAAATAAAGCATGAAGACAAGATTAGAGAAAAAAAAATGAAAAGGAATGAACAAAGCCTCCAAGAAATTTGGGGCTACGTGAAAAGACCAAACCTATGTTTCATTGGTGTACCTGAAAGTGACGAGGAGAATGGAACCAACTTGGAAAACACTCTTCAGGATATTATCCAGAACTTCTCCAACCTAACAAGACAGGACAACATTCAAATTCAGGAAATACAGAGAATACCAGAAAGATACTCCTTGAGAAGAGCAACCCCAAGAAACATAACCATCAGATTCACGAAGGTTGAAATGAAGAAAAAAATGTTAAGGGGATCCAGAGAAAAAGGTCGGGTTACCCACAAAGGGAAGCCAATCAAACTAACAAAAGATCTCTCTGCAGAAACCTTACAAGACAGAAGAGAGTGGAGTCCAATATTCAACATTCTTAAAAAAGAGAATTTTCAAACCAGAATTTCATACCCAGCCAAACTGAGCTTTATTAGCAAAGGAGAAATAAAATCCTTTACAGACAAGCAAATGCTGAGAGATATTGTCACCATCAGGCCTGCCTTACAAGGGCTGTCAAAGGAAGCACTAAAAATGGAAAGGAAAAACTGGTACCAGCCATTGCAAAAACATACCAAATTGTAAAGGTCATTGACAGTATGAAGAAACTGCCTCAGCTCACGGCCAAAATACCAGCTAGCATCATAATGACAGGATCAAATTCACACATAACAATATTAACCTTAAATGTAACGGAATAATGCCCTAATTAAAAGACACAGACTGGCAAATTAGAGACTCAAGACCCATTGGTGTGCTGTATTCAGGAGATCCATCTCATATGCATAGACATAAGTAGGCTCAAAATAAAGGGATGGAGGAATATTTACCAAGCAAATGGAAAGCAAAAAAAAAAAAAAAAAAAAGCAGAGGTTGTAATCCTAGTATCCGATAAAACAGACTTTAAACCAACAAAGATCAAAAAAGACAAAGAAAGGCATCACATAATGGTAAACAGGTCAACATGACAAGAAGCATTAACTATCCCAAATATATATGCACCCAATACAGGAGCACCCAGATTCATAAAGCAAGTTCTTAGAGACCTACAAAGAGACTTAGACTTCCACACAATAATAGTGGAAAACTTTAACACCCCACTGTCAATATTAGATCAACAAGACAGAAAATTAACAAGGATATTCAGGACTTGAACTCAGCTCTGGACCAAGCAGACCTAACAGACATCTACGTGACTCTCCACCCCAAATCGACAGAATATACATTCTTCTCAGCCACACATCGCACTTATTCTAAAAATAATCACATAATTGGAAGTAAAACACTCCTCAGCAAATGCAAAAGAATGGAAATAACAACAAACAGTCTCTCAGATCACAGTGCAATCAAATTAGAACTCAGGATTAAGAAACTCACTCAGAACCATACAACTATATGAAAACTGAACAACCTGCTCCTGAATGACTACTGGGAAAATAGCAAAATGAAGGCAGAGATAAAGATGTTCTTTGAAACCAATGAGAACAAAGACACAACATACCAGAATCTCTGGAACACAGCTAAAGCAGTGTTTAGAGGGAAATTTATAGCACTAAAATCCCCATGGGAGAAAGTGCAAAAGACCTAACATCAATACCCTAACATCACAATTAAAAAAATTAGAGAAGCTAGAGCAAACATTCAAAAACTAGCAGAAGACAAGAAATAACTAAGATCAGAGCACAACTGAAGGAGATAGAGACACAAAAATACCTTCAAAAATTAATGAATCCAGGAGCTGGTTTTTTGAAAAGATTAACAAAATAGATAAACTGCTAGCCAGACTAGTAAAGAAGAGAGAAGAATCAAATAGACACAATAAAAAATGATAAAGAGAATATCACCACTGACTCACAGAAATACAAACTACCATCAGAGAATACTATAAACACCTCTACGCAAATAAACTAGAAAATCTAGAAGACATGGATAAATTCCTGGACACATACACCCTCCCGAGACTAAACCAGAAAGAAGTGGAATCCCTGAATAGATCAATAACAAGTTCTGAAATTGAGATAACGATTAATAGCCTACCAACAAAAAAAAAGCCCAGGACCAGAGGGATTCACAGCTGAATTCTACCAGAGGTACAAAAAGGAGCTAGTACCATTCCTTCTGAAATTATTCCAAAGAATAGAAAAAGAGAGAATCCTCCCTAACTCATTTTATGAGGCTAGCATTATCCTGATACCAAAACCTGGCAGTGACATAACAAAAAAAGAAAATTTTAGGCCAATATCCCTGATGAGCATCAATGCGAAAATCCTCACTAAAATACTGGCAACCTGAATCCTGCAGTGCACAAAACCTTATCCACCATGATCAAGTCGGCTTCATCCCTGGGATGCAAGGCTGGTTCAACATATGCAAATCAATAAATGTAATCCATTACATAAACAGAACCAATGATAAAAAACACATGATTATCTCAATAGAGGCAGAAAAGGCCTTCCAAAAATCCAACACCCCTTCATGCTAAATTCTATCAGTAAACTCAGTATTGAGGAAACATATCTCAAAATAATAAGAGCTATTTATGACAAACCCACAGCCAATATCATACTGAATGGGCAAAAGCTGGAAGCATTCCGTTTGACAAACGGCACAAGACAAGGATGCCCTCACTCACCTCTCCTATTTAACATATAATATTGGAAGTTCTGGCCAGGGCAATCAGGCAAGAGAAAGTAATAAAGGTATACACACAGGAAGAGAGGAAGTCAAATTGTCTCTGCTTGCAGATAACTTAACTATATATTTAGAAAATACCATCATCTCAGTCCAAAATCTCCTTAAGTTGAGAAGCAACTTCAGCAAAGTCTCAGGATACAAAACCAATGCGCAAAAATCACAAACATTCCTATACACCAATAATAGAAAAACAGAGAGTCAATACATAAGTGAACTCCCATTCACAATTGCTACAAAGAGAACAAAATACCTAGGAATACAACTTACAAGGGATGTGAAGGATCTGTTCAAGGAGACCTACAAACCACTGCTCAAGGAAATAAGAGGGCACAAACAAATGGAAAAACATTCCATGCTTGTGGATAGGAAGAATAAATATTGTGAAAATGGCCATGTGGCCCAAAGTAATTTATAGATTCAATGCTATCCCCATCAAGCTACCACTGACTTTCTTCACAGAGTTAGAAAAACTACTTTAAATTTCATATGGAACAAAAAAAGAGCCCATATAACAAAAAAAATCCCTAAGCAAAAACAATAAAAAATAAAAATAAAAGGCTGGAGGCATCATGCTTTCTGACTTCAAACTATACCACAAGGTTACAGCAACCAAAACAGTATGGTACTGGTACCAAAACAGATATATAGACCAACGGAACAGAACAGAGGTCTCAGAAAAAACACAAAACATCTGCAACCATCTGATCTTTGACAAACCTGACAAAAGCAATGGAGAAAAGATTCCCTACTTAATAAATGGGTTGGGAAAACCAGCTAGCCATATGCAGAAAACTGAAATTCCTTATACCTTATAGGAAAATTAACTCAAAATGGATTCAAGACTTAAATGTAAGACCTAAAACCACGAAAACCCTAGAAGAAAACCTAGGTAATACCATTCAGGACACAGGCACAGACAAAGATCTCA
This sequence comes from Macaca fascicularis, assembly GCF_037993035.2. Lineage (NCBI taxonomy): Eukaryota > Metazoa > Chordata > Mammalia > Primates > Cercopithecidae > Macaca > Macaca fascicularis. The sequence continues at coordinate 15,949,271 of NC_088386.1, forward strand.
TGACTAAAACACCAAAAGCAATGGCAACAAAAGCCAAAACAGACAAATGGGATCTAATTAAACTAAAGAGCTTCTGTACAGCAAAAGAAACTATCATCAGAGTGAAAAGGCAACCTACAGAATGGGAGAAATTTTTTGCAATCTACCTGTCTGTCAAAGGGCTAATATCCAGAATCTACAAGGAACTTACATAAATTTTCATGAAAATAAAAACAAACAACCTCATCAAAAAGTGGGTAAAGGATATGAACAGACACTTCTCAAAAAAAGATATTTATGCAGCCAACAAACATATGAAAAAAAGCTCATAATCACTGGTCATTAGAGAAATGCAAATCAAAACCACAATGAGATACCGTCTCACACCAGTTAGAATAGCAATCATTAAAAAGTAAGGAAACAGCAGATGCTGGAGAAGAGGTGGAGAAATGGGAATACTTTTACACTGTTGGTGGGGGTGTAAATTAGTTCAACCATTGTGGAAGACAGTGTGGCAATTCCTCAAGGATCTAGAATCAGAAATACCATTTGATCCAGCAATCCCATTACTGGGTATATACCCAAAGGATTACAAATCATGCTACTATAAAAACACATGCACATGTATGTTTATTGCAGCACTATTTACAATAGCAAAGACTTGGAACCAACCTAAATGCTCATCAAAAATAGACTGGATGAAGAAAATGTGGCACATATACACCATGGAATACTATGCAGCCATAAAAAAGGATGAGTTCATGTCCTTTGCAGGAACATGGATGAAGCTGGAAATCATCATTCTCAGCAAACTAACAAAGGAACAGAAAACCCAACACTGCATGTTCTCACTCATAAGTGGGAGTTGAACTATGAGAACACATGGACACAGGGAGGGGAACATCACATACCGGGCTTGTCAGGGGGTGGGGGGCTAGGGGAGTGATAGCATTAGGAAAAATAACTAATGTAGATGATGTGTTGATGGGTGCAGACAACCACCACGGCACGTGCATACTCATGTAACAAACCTGCACAGTGTGCACATGTATCCCAGAACCTAAAATATAATTTAAAAAATTTTAAAAAGAAAGCAAAAAATACACTTTGTATGATTTTAATATTTTTAAATGTATTAAGAATTGTTTTGTGGTCTAAGATATCATCTATAATGAAGAGTGTTCATATGCACTTGAGAAGAGTGCATATTCTGCTGTTGGAAAAGATTTTAAGTTGAAGATTAATGTTTGATACAATTTTGATAAGGAGGGAAAGTGAGGTGGGAAAGGAGTTTTTGCTGCCCATATAATAAATAAGAGAGATAATATGAACAAAGATGTGGACACAAGAAATAGGAACATAGATAATGGGACATAAGTAAACTGCTTTGACTAGAAATTGAGACAACAAATAGGTGAGCAAGAGAAAATATACCTGTAAATGAAGGGTAAAGCAGTTTGAGAATTGACTGGAATTGTCATATAGAAATTTAGATAATTTTCTGCACTCAGTACTGAATTGTGAGCAGTAGCAAAAGCAGTATTTTAAGAAAATTACTCTGAACAGTAATTTTCAATAAATTTTACATGAAGGCAAATACACAAGTAAAGGCGATTGCAATATTCCTGAAATGAGAGTATTTCACTCCAACAAAATTGTGGTATTTTTGATATCTTATTGCAGAGTTAATGAAAAGTATTAAGAAAAAAATATTGATAATTTATTTCCAAGCAAGGAAAAATAAGTCTTATGGACTGAGCCCTAGCAGGGTGAGAGGAAAGGAGAAGGCAAATAGAAACTCTAGTTCACTACATTATAACAGCTGGAGATTAGTAGCTTTGGAAACAAAACAATTCAACTTAACTCATGTGATGCATAAAGTGAACGTGGTAAGGCCAGTTCTGCTTTCCAGTTCCAGGCCACTTCCACTAGAATGTAGACATAGAATAAATCTGAGTCTCTAGAATTTTAGGTACACTGAACTATTCAGAAAGTAGCTAAGTTAGTTGGAATTAAATCTCTCAAGTGTGCTGCTTAAAACACATCATAAAACCATTCTCATTAAAAGATAAATATTCTATGCTATGCTCCAATTAGAAATTAATTATAAATGAATTATTACTTGAGTGTTTCTTTTCTTCTGGATGATTGGCTTATTATAAAATGTATTGTCAAATATTCAAAGAATGCCACTCTTCCCTGATGAGTAACCTGAGTCATTTCTGCCTTCTCTATACCAGATGATCTTGGATAGAGTCTTTCCTTAGAGAGTTTCATGAGCACGGCATTTAACCCTGTGATTAAAACCATTAAAAATAATTTGAGCTTTCTTGCTTAATTAATTTTATTATATATTATTATTGTAAATGTCACTACCTTCACTTTAAATAAGTTAAGAAATTAGAGGAAATTATGGATTATATCTTAGACTACAAAATATTTAAAACAAAGCCAGTAAGTGAGAGAGGGAGGAAGGGAAGAAAGGAAAGAAGCAAGGGAGGGAGAGAGGGAGAGAAGGAGGGAAGGAAAAAAGGAAGGAAGGAAGGAAGGAAGGAAGGAAGGAAGGAAGGAAGGAAGGAAGGAAGGAAGGAAGGAAGGAAGGAAACAAGCAAGGAAGAATCAGGAGGGAGGGAGGGAAAGAAGGAGGGGAAAAAAAGAAGGAAGGAAGAAAGAGAAGTATAAATAATTTTTAACTCTCTTTTGACATAGGGTTGTCTCTTTCCTATTTTTATTGTATGGTTCTTACTTTAAAAAATGACAATTTTTTTGTAAGGATAGAACCCAATGTGGAACCTGAGTATAGGCCAAAATCTATTTCTATTGACATGGAAGTGGTTTTCTTCAGTTTAAAGTTGATTAGAGTTTAAGTAAACTATTTAGGTATCCAGAAAAAACAAACCAAACCAAACAAAACAAAACAAAACAAAAACAAGAAAAACTTTACTAAGCCAAGAAGAGTAGTAGGTACAAGTAAAGAATTATTAGAGAAAAATATGTAATTAATCAGAATGGTTGGGGAAAGAAAGCCAGTTGTCCCGAGGTATTAAACCTCTTTACTTGAATGTTTAAATTTCTTAGGTAGTTTGAACTCAAATGTCTCTATAATCTATTATTTAAGAATGGTGTGTGTGTGTGTGTGTGTGTGTGTGTGTGTGTGTGTGTGTGTGTGTGAAGTGTAATTTTAGAAAAATGGGACTTTGCCTTATTTAATTTCTATTTTTTCTTTTGAAGATAACAGGGCTAGAACAAAGAACTGCCTATTGTTATATGTCCTTTAGAGCAAAAAGATATTATGCTGCACCTAGATGTCCTATTTCTCTAGTCTTTTAAAATCTGGAATCTTTTTTCAGTCTTTCTCTTTTTCTTGATTTCCAGGAAATGATTTCTCACATTTTCAAAAATTATAGACCAATAATTTTCTAGAATGTTCTTTAATGTGAATTTGTCCAATACCATAGGCTTCATTCTATCTTTCCTCCTTTCCGTATTTGCACCTCACTTCTCCAGCAAATGAGAAACCTGGCTCCATTATCCATTGTTAATCCGATATGTTTAATCGTTGGCTCGATCTCCTTCACTGCAGTCAATCTTTGGAACTTATTTTTACTCTGCTTTGAAGTCTGCCTTGGGTGGGTCCCAGCTGCCACAGCTACCTCGTTCTGACATTCTCCTTGCTTGGGCTTTGGCCACCATCAGGTGCCCTATTTGAGCTACCTAATGTCTTTTTTAAACCTTTCGTAATAAACATTCTTTTTTATTTAAAATAGATTGAAATTTACAACAAATTTTGCATACAGTAGACACAGTCTTCATATACCCCATACCAAGTTTCCTCTATTACTATTACCATACATTAGTATAGAATATTTCTAATAATGAACTAATATTGATATACGATTATGATCTAAAGTTCAGACATTATTTAGATTCCCATAGTCTTCAGTTAATGTCCTTTCTTGTTGTTTTTGTTCTAGAACCCTACCTTGGACACCATCTTATATTTAGTCATCAATCGTGTCTTCATAGGTTCCTCTTGGTTATGATGGTTTCCCAGACGTCTCTTCTTTATAATGTAATGTACAGTTTTAAGGAATATTGATCTGATCAGAGATTGGGTTGACTGTTCCTCAGTTGGGATATATCTGATGTATTTCTCCTGATTATACAGGAGTTACAGCTTTTGAGAAGGAAGACCAGAGAAACAAAGTGCCATTATCATATCATATCAAAGGGTACACACACAACCTGCCTTACTACTGTGGATGTGAACTTTGATCACCCATCAGGAATAGAGCTTTCCAGGTTGCTTCACTGTAAATTTACTTTCTTTCCCCATCCATATTATAGTCTTTGGAAATAATTTATTATGTGCATTCCACACTTAAAGAGTAGGGGTTATAATACATCTCCTTGCAGGTAGAATATTTACCTAAATTACCTAATGGCTTTTTGACTGAAAAGGAAAGAAGGAACAAAGAAATCAGGAAGGAAAAGCTTTTCTTCAACTATTAACAACTGACAAACGTGCGACCTAGAAACAACATCATTCAGTCTAGTAAAATGCTATATAGAGATGCCTTTATAGTGAAAATCACACTAATTAACATATGAAATGTCCTTTCAATAATTTCTCAACTACTAAAGGAAATAAGTTACATACTCAGATGTCTAAAATATAAGGTACGGGCCGGGTGCGGTGGCTCACACCTGTAATCCCAGCACTTTGGGAGGCCAAGGTGGGCGTATCACCTGAAGTCAGGAGTTTGAGACCAGCCTGGCCAACATGGTAAAACGCCATCTCTACTAAAAATACAAAAATTAGCTGGGAGTGGTTGTGTGTGCCTGTAAACCCAGCTACTCGGGAGGCTGAGGCAGGAGAATCACTTGAACTCGGAAGGCAGAGATTGCAGTGAGTTTCAATGAGCCAAGATTGTGTCACTGCACTCTAGCCTGGGTGGCAGAGTAAGACTTCATCTCAAAAATAAAATAAAGTATAAAGTAAGACTTGGTAAATAATATAAAAGTGATTCAGATCCAATGTTCTGTGTGTTAACAAGTTTATTTCCCTGGCAAATATGAAAGTTTGTAAGTCATTGCCTAGTGCTACATTATTAAGGAAAAATGATATTAAATTTAGATCTGATATTATCCCTAACTTGTAATCCTTATGCAGTTGGAAAAAAATTCATAGAAAGGGGGTGACTGACCTGGCCAAATACTGATCTTTATTACCAAAAGGAGAGGGTTTTGTTGTTGGTGGTGGTGTTGTTTGTTTATCTGTTTGTTTTTGAGATAGAGTCTTACTCTGTTGCCCAGGCTGGAGTACAATGGTGCAATCTTGACTCACTGAAACCTCCAACTCCCTGGTTCAAGCGATTCTCCTGCCTCAGCCTCTCAAGTAGCTGGGATTATGGGCACCTGCCACCGCACCTAACTAATTTTTTGTATTTAGTAGAGATGGGGTTTCACCATCTTGTTTAGGCCGGTCTTGAACTCCTGACTTCAGGTGATCTGCCCACCTCAGCCTCCCAAAGTTCTGGGATTACAGGCGTGAGAACTTTGTTGCTGATCCACAATGGTGGCAAAGAGAACTATACGTGGAACCATGAGATGCACATAGGGGCTCATTATACATCTCTGAGCAGTATTTCTGATGAAAAAAACAGTGGCTTCTCAATAAAAACAATACTCATCAAGAACCTGAATCATTAGGTACAGAGTATATTGTTAAAATTTTGGATTTTTGCTACTTTAGCAGTTGAGAAACATTAAATATTTAGAGTTCCATTCTAGTATAATGGTAGAGTGGAAACCAGATTTCAAAATATTTAGAGAGAATAGATATCAAAACATTTTGAAAGTGAGTTTAAAGAGTACATTCTAAATATATAATAGGAATGGGAAAAAAGAGTTGAAGGTTTAAACATTTGGCCTCAAGAAGCTGGGTCATGGGAATTACCAGGCATGGGACTTCAAAGCTGTTCACTTTCCTCCTGACACCTAATTCAGCTATTCACCTCTCCCGGGTCCCCAAAGAAAATACTGGCAGAGCTTTTCTCCCTCATAGGCTGAACAAATAATTTGAGAATACTGCTAGAGCTCCAAAGGTCAAAGTAACTGCATACCTCCCGCCCCAAAGAATATGCTGGCTTTCTCTGACAAACAAAAGGCAAATTTTAAAAAGAAAAATAGGCAAAAATCAGGAAGTCTTCCTTGTTTTGAGGTGGAACAAGATGGTAAAAATAATAAACTCATGAAAAAATTAACTAATACCCATTAGTTCATACTGATATAAGTAAACAACTGAATAGATGGATGGATGGGTGAGTGGATAGATAGATAGATAGATAGATAGATAGATAGATAGATAGATAGATAGATAGACAGACAGACAGACAGACAGACAGGCAGGCAGGCAGGCAGATATAGACAGACAGACAGACACAAATCTGTGCAGATAAATTCCAAATAATTTTGATAGATGCTTTGCCTTTAAGTAGGTGGAACATACCTTCCCATTTATTAAGTGTGGATTGTGCATAGTAACTTGTTTACAAAGAGTACAATATTGTATGTAAAGGGGAAGGGAAGAGTAACTTTACAATGGAGAAACCTGACAAATACCACCTCAGTCAGGTTATCTAGGTTAACATCAATAGCAAGTCATACTGATGTACTCTTGGTGTAAAGACAGTGACACTTTTTTACCTCTGATCTTCCTCCCCAAACCCATAAACCCAGTCTAGTCATGGGCAAAAGCATCAGACAGACACAAATTGAGAAGCATTTTCCAAAACAGTCTGGGAGCACTTTTAAAAGTTGTCAAGGTTATCAGACACAAGAAAAGTTTGAGATATTGTAACAATCAAGAGGGGCCTATGGAGACTTAACAACTAGATGGAATGTGATATACTACTGGGTGGAATCAAGGAACAGGAAAGGAACATTAGGTAAAGTCTAAGGGAACCTAAATAAAACATGAATTTTAGTTAATTATGTATAAATACTGTTTCATTTACTGTTTCAATTGTAACATACTAATGTGAGATGTTGATTATACTCTCTATACTTCAGAACTTTTCTGGCCACTTAAAAATATTCTAAAATTTCAGCTTTTAAAAAAAGTATCAGAGAAGAAGCAGCAGATGATATTGAGGAAAAGACAAGTTAGTACGTTACGTTGGTCAGAAAATTGAAAGTACACAAGAAAGAGTGTCTTGAAAGTACACGGTTTGCATGCGGTTCAAAGTGTATATGACATGGAAGAATAAAATAAATGGCAAAGGGCATCAACGTCATAGCAATGGAGTAACTGGACACTGAAAAGATAGCACACAGAGAGTGTAGATCTCTGCAATGTTCATATAAATATGGACAAATAACAGAAAGTAACAGAGAAAAAATGTAGAAGTGGGACAATGACCTAGCCATTCCTAATGAGCATAAGACCTGTTATCCTTAATGAAAAAGAAATGCTGCTCAAAACTCCACTCACACTGCCTTCTAGTTCTGGTAATAAGTTGTTGATATTCAATAATAGACCTTCATAAGAGCACTCATCAGACCAGTAGAACATAAGTTCTTCAAGGACTGACACTGTATTCTTTGAAATGTAGCATCTAGCATCTATTATTATGTGAGTGTTTATTATTAAATGAATGAATGAATCCTTACACATTTATTACACCTACTTTCTCCTCTTTCTGCACCAATCTTGCCCCAGTGTGTGTAGGTGCTAGATCACTTCATCATTTAGGTCATCATTCAAGTATCTTCTTAGAGAGGTGTTTTCTGATCTCTGCATAAAATACATTGTCTATTACCTACAGCTTTCTCTGTCTCTATCCCTTTAACCTTCTGCATTTTCTCTTTAACACACATCATATCTGACATTTTTCATTTATATATTTCTTTGTTTATTGCCTACTAAGATGCAAGCTCCTTGAGGGCACAGACTGTATGTCTAGTTCACTGCTAAATTCTTAGCATTTAGAAGACCAGTGAGCATACACAAGTCACTCAATAAAAATGTGTTAGATAATTAATGAATCTACAACATTTTAGTAATATTTCCAATTACTTATCAGGATAGTGTACGTAGCATTAAATTTGACTTCAGGCAGACTCTGTTACCAAATTAACACTGGCCAAAAACCTGGTCGGACGAAGGCTGTCCAGATTCTCTCTCCATCCTCACTTCTTCACATATGAGTAAGAGGACATAGGGCTATATGATTATTGTCCTGAATAGAAGCAGTTACAGTGTTACCATAATTGCAAATTATTTTATATAATTTGTTATATATAATAACAGACATTTTATTTCAACACCTACTGAAATTAAGTCTTGAACAATGTAGGGTCTTCTCTTCCAATTAATTGTAATCAGATCAAAACAAACTCCTATCAGCTCTGTCCACTCCTTTATTCATGAACTCTCTCTTCTTTTACATCTGAATCTATTCATTTAACAATGATATTCATGTCCCTATTATGAACAAGTAATCTTCTTTCTGGATTTGTAATGATGCAGAAAGGTACTATTCTGCTTCAAAGAATTAGAATATGGAAACATTTTATTTGTTTTGTTTCACAGAATAACATTCAGAAATATCAAAAATAGACTTGATAATCAAGAATGATAATGTTTGATAGAGTGAAAAATAAACATTTTTCAGAAAGTTAAGGAAGTCAGTAAACTTAAAGATATAAACATTCTCCATATTGTATAAGAGAGACATACTACAATCAACTTCAGTTTTTATGCAATAAAGAAAGACTTACTGTAAGTAAGGAAGTAAATGTCCAGTGTTATTCTATAAATTTGTTTGGATACAACAAGATATAATCAACAAGTGCTAAAATAAAATATTTGACAATAGCTTCATAAAAGTTGCTGCATCTAATCAGAATCTCTAATTATCCCTTGAATTTTTTTCTCTTACTTATCTACACACCCTTCCTTTGTGGGTATCATCTGTGTCACGGCTTTAAATATCTTTTATTTACTGACACCATTCAAATGATTGTGTCTCATTCCCTCAATTCCAGACTCAAATCTTCAACTACTCATCTGACATCTCCACACAGATACAGAATATTCAATCTTCAATATATTGAATATTTCAAACTTAACATGGTCGGAAAGAAACTGCTAATTCCTCTTGCATCCAACATATGTGTAGCTTCTCACTTAGCCCATCTCAGCGAATGACAACCCCTCCTTACATTTGTCCAGACCAAAAACCTTGGAATAACCCTTAATACCCCTCTTTTTGTCACACTTTGTATTCAGTAAGTCAGCACATGCTAGTGTCTACAAAATGTATCCAGAATCAGGCAACTTCCCAATACCTCCACTAGGATGCTTCTGATCCAAGGTGCCATCATTTCACTCCCTTCTGATCCAAGGTGCCATCATTTCACTCCTTTGTCACTTTGGTTGTTTCCTAACTGGTCTTCCTGTCTGTTATCTTGGCATCTTTTAGTCTGTTCTTCTCAATACAGCAGCCAGAGTTGTCTTGTTAAAATATGTCAGATCGTGTCAGAGCTTTGCTCAATATTCTTCAGTGACTTCTACCTCTCTGACGTCAAAAGACAAATCCTTCAATTAACCAGGACCCAGCTGATCACCTTTCTGATCCCCACTCCCATCACCTTCCTCCAGCCACGCTGACTTTGTTACTTCTTAAACCCATCAACATGTTTTCTTTTCACATCTGTGAATTTGCTGTTCCTTCTCCCTGGAATGATCTTCCCCTCAGATACGTGGTTGGCTATCTCATATCTCCTCCAGATTTTCTACTCAAATGTTATCTTCAGTTAAATTATAATTCCTCCCACCCAAATCTCCTTTCCAACATGGCAGCACATATCACTACGTAGCATATCAAATATTTAGCATATCTATATTTATTACCTGGCTTCTTTTACCAACCTTTGTGAAGGTATAAATTTGTGTCTATTTTGTTCACTAATTACTCCTCAGCATCTAGAACTCTGACGTATGATAAATGCTCAAAATATGTTTTATAAATTGAATTATTATTAAAATGATTAAAAGTTTATTATAAACAGTTCCAGACAAAACTTTCAAAAAATAAGAGTAAACAAAAAACTTGCAAGTATTGCAACTATCAGGGGCCATTTTTTTCATATAATTGCCTCAATTTTCCACACCAGCTTCCATGAAGATTTGTAAAATATTGATAATTTATTTTTTCTTACTGTTACTGATTTGTAAAGCCCATGGATTGTCTTTGTTGATCTTCAAACCATTAAACTACAAAAACTTGCCAAGGCAAAAAGGAATAAAGTAATACTTCTGTTACGGAACTGAAAACGTTTGAATAAGAGGCTCTTAGACAAAAGAAAAACAATTAGCAGTAGGCATAGTGTGTTCATATCAAGGAGCCTCAGTAAAGAATACAGGCTGTATTACTCTTCTCAGGCTGCCATATCAAGATACCATTAACTGCCGGACTTAAACAACACAAATTTATTTTCTCAAATTTCTGGAGGCTGAATGTCCTAGACCAAGTTGCCATCAGCGTTTATTTCTGGTGAGGTCTCTCTTTCTGGTTTGTAGACAGCCACCTTCTTGCTGTGCCCTCTCATGCCCTTTCCTTTGTGTGCACAGAGAAAGAAAAATATCTAGTCTAGGCCGGGTGCGGTAGCTCACGCCTGTAACCCCAGCATTTTGGGAGGTTGAGGTGGGTGGATCACTTGAGGCCAGGAGTTCGAGACCAGCCTGGCCATCATGGTAAAACCCCGTCTCTACTAAAAATTCAAAAATTAGTTGGGCATGGTGGCATGTGCCTGTAATTCTAGCTACTTGGGAGGCTGAGGAACAGGAATCACTTGAGCCCGGGAGGCGGAGGTGGCAGTGAGCTGAGATCATGCCATTGCACTCCAGCCTGCATGACAAAGGGAAACTCTGTCTCAAAAAGAAAGAAAGAAAAGAAAAATACCTAGTGTAGTTTCCTCTACGTATAAGGGCACCAGTCGTATAGGATTAGGAACCCACCTGTATGACCTCATTTAACCTAACTGGCTTCCTAAAAAGTCCTATCTCCAAATAGCCACATTGGGGGTGAGACTTTAATATCTGACTTTTGGGGGATACAATATCTTCATAATTTGCACATGTCCACTTTTTGTATGAGTCAGGATGTTTCAAGTTGCAAGAAATAGAAACACTTTACCTCAGTAAATGGAGATTTATCATAAGATATCTTTCAGGACATAGGGTTCCACTATTGCTTCTCTGTCTTCTGTGATGGCCTCTCTCTGTGTCTCATATTCAAAAGTCAGGAACAGGGCTAAGATTGGCTTCATGAGTCACAACAGAGATGTGCCCTGTTACCGCGGGCCTGTTGTGCAGAGCTATTTTACAAGACCATTTTTTGGTATGAATTATTCACCTGTAAATGTCCACCTTTCTGCCTTGCACTGTTCTCTGGACAAAGGGCTATGATAATTTTATGGGGATTATGCACTAAAATATTATCCCAAATGAGAAGATTTCCTTTCTTGATTATCCTTCCAAACAATTCTACAGCAAGCAAATTCTAGCTGATTCCTTTCCAGGTCAGCTATGAATATAATTGATCTACTATACTTATATCTAGTTATTAAAAGGGATCAAAAGTCTCTTAGTCACATGACAACGATCACATACCTTCTAACACTGAACAGGCACCACTGAGTCCACTGCGAGCCTGCAATGCTTAGCACATATTCTATTTGCACCTCTAAATTTTCAATCACCCTAGAGAGCAATGATGCTTGGCCCTAGGACTGTGCTGGAAAGTAAATGTAAGCACATTTACTTACATATTTTTACTGACTCGAGTCAGTAAAAATAATCCTATAGGCAAACAAGTATTGTCCTCTAGTCTCTCCTTCTCTTTTATGACAACCAAATAGGCCAATTGTTTCGTAAAATGGTGGAGGCACAAGGTGATAGAACATAGCATAAGCAAGAAAAAGCTTCCCTTGCCAGCCATCAGTGCCATGCATAGTCTTGTTTATAAAACCTCTGATATACTGGTATTGTTTGTAATGACAGCATAGCCTTTCTGTCTGGGTTAATTATTAATAAGAAGCAGAAGGAAAAAGGAGGAGGAGGAGGAGAAAAGGAGGTGAAGAAGATAAGGAAGAAGGAGAAGGAGGACAAAGGAGGACAAACTACAGAAACAAACAAAAGAAAAAAGCTTCAAATGTATGCCCTTAGCTTAATTGTTAGGCTTAGTAATTGAGAATAATGGTGAAAAAACTAATACAAAACCCTGAAAAGGCAGTGATCCAAGTAATAAAATGGCAAAATATTAGGTAATACTGTCGCCTGTGGAAAATTGGAAGGCAAGTCATAGATTAATGAACCTTTAGCTATGGACAAATAGCTTTGCAAAGAACATTAGTAGTGGGCTTTATTTGTTTTCAGCTGCATCAGGGAGGCACTGCAGGAAAGAGCTGAACTCACAGAAGGATTGTCAATTTTCTGACCAGAAATGAAAGGGACTAGAGAAATCTCGGAAATTAGTGAAGTTGCACTATCAGAAATGCCACTTTTTTTTTTTTTTTAATTTTACTTTAAGTTCTGGGATACATGTGCAGAACGTGCAACTTTGTTACATAGGTATACATGTGCCATGGTGGTTTGCTGCACCCATCAACCTGTCATCTATGTTTTAAGCCCTGCATGCATTAGGTATTTGTCCCAATGGTAACTTTCAATGACAAAGAGGTAGAAACTAGAATGAGAGTGACTTTGAGTAACAAATATTTAGCAAAATCTTCCAATTAATTAAATTGCCTCAAAGCAAAGTTCATACTAAGGAGTGACATCCAGTAAATTTTTTCAGTTTAAAAAATTAGAGGAAAAGTTTATGATAGTGATGTGGCTCTTTTAACTCTTCTGGTTATATAATCTCAAGGTGCCTACCATTAATTCCACTAAGTGAGTGAAAAAGGCAAGGGGAGGGAGAAGAAGGAGAAAGTGGAAAATGAAGAGCCAAACATTATATTCATCATGAGAAATATAACTGTAACGAAATAGTAGGTTGGCCAGGTGCAGTAGCTCATGCCTGTAATCCCAGCCCTTTGGAAGACCAAGGTGGGCAGATCGCTTGAATTCAGGAGTTCAAGACCAGCCTGGGCCACATGTGAAACCCCAGCTCTACAAAATATACAAACATTAGCTGGATGTGGTGGCACACACCTGTAGTACCAGCTACTCAGGAGGCTGAGGCTGGGGAATGGCTCGAGCCCGGAAAGTTGAGGCTTCAGTGAGCCACAATCCAGCCTAGGTGACAGAGGGAGACCCTGTCTAAAACAGGAACAACAACAACAACAAAACCTGTAGGCATAGTTACTGGTACATGATGCGGATACAATAGAATACAAACAAATCACAGTAACCAGGCTTTAGAGTCTGGATTAAAAGACACTGTAACTAAGCAAGCATTGAGGCCCCAGGTTTTTATGGCAAAGAGAAAGCTACACAACATGTAAGAAGAGTTTATTTCCCAAAGTCAATGTCAGTTACGATAAAGAGAGAAAATAGAGAAAGAAGAATTTCAGAAAGGAAAAAACTGTAGATAGTGAAGTCACTCTCAGGGTGAGGGTCTGATGAGCGGTTTCCCTCTCCAGGGTGGGCGCAGACATGACATCTGCCCAGTGTGCTTTCAGAATCTGTATGTACTTTTTTCCTCTCTAGTTAGATGTATTCATTGTAGCTACCTCAATCCTATTATTGTTACACATTAGATTTGGTGGGATGACTTCCTTTTTATTTTTTAGGCTAATTCACCTTGAGACCAAGAGAAAACAATGGTAATGACAATGTAGGGACTCTCCATCCCTCACCTACGTATGCCAAACTTAGAGCAAGATAAGCAAAAACATCTGGGCTCTATCCCTTGAGGAAGGGTTGAATGTGTTCTATGAAAAGACAGTCAGGGGAGAGTTGGTGAACAGAATGGCAATAAAACAGAAAACAGAAACAATGATGTTCCCCCTTTATTTCATTTGGTATTTTTCTGCCACCTTGCAATTTGGCAAAGCCATGTGATAGTTTCCACCCAACAGGCTGTCAGGAAACATGACTTGAGCTAGCTACTAATTGAATTAATAAAAGTCCCTATATGGTTTTTATTTCTTAGTACAGCCTGAGTGAACAATACACCATTGCTATATTTAAGGCCTTCGGGATTTTGTGGTTAATCTTTTGTAGTTTTTCTCTCTTATTAGCATTTATTGGCTTAGACAGGACTATCGGAAAAGTGGTATTTTTTTGAGACGGAGTCTTGCCAGGCTGGAGTGCAGTGGCACGATCTCGGCTCACTACAACCTCTGCCTCCCTGGTTCAAGCGATTCTCCTGCTTCAGTCTCCTAAGTAGCTGGGATTACAGTTAAGCACCATCACGCCCAGCTAATCTGTGTATTTTTAGTAGAGACAAGGTTTCACCATGTTGGCCAGGATAGTCTCGATCCCCTGACCTCGTGATCTGCCTGCCTCAGCCTCTCAAAGTGCTGGGATTACAGGCATGAGCCACCGCGCCTGGCCCGATATTTTAACTTCTAACAGCTTCTCCTATATGCATGGCAGTGCACATTTTGTTTTGTATTGTTTTTGCATCCTGCCTGGGACTTTAAGGCAGGTGTGAATCAACCAGATGCATGTGATAGGTACAATTCCACTCTTTCCTCCCATAGCTGGTAGTCTATTAATTCTCCAGTGTTGAGAAGTGTGGGTCACCACTGGGACTAATTTGCATTAGTTAACCCAAGAAGATATTAAAGCTATAGAGAGCTGTTCACATTAACACACTGAACAGTCTGTCATTTCCCCATGCATTTCCACCAAGCAAGCAACCAATCATCTCAATGTAATATTTACCTATTTGCTAAGCTTTTACATCAGGAATCGTTAATTCCTAATCGTTGTATTTACCTAATTGTTTAATGGCTTGCTTTAAAAGTTTATATACAATTCTTGCTAAATTTTTTTGTTAATCTGATTTATTGACATTGTTCCCAGACTCATAGGGCATTCTGATTTGCTCTAGTTGTAGTGATATATTAAGAGCTGATGGGATTCTCCAACTTCTCATACACTTTCAATTCTTCCTGAGGAATCTCATTCAAATTTCTAAGTGTCTGACCCTCACTATTAGAGATCTTGACCATGACCTTGACCAGGAAATTTTATCACCTTTAGACTTCAGTGTTTTGGGTTGTTTTAATTGTGCTGTGCATGTCTTAAGTGTTAGTTTAAAGCTAGCTTACAGCACCAGTTACAAGAAAATATAAAATAATTTTATATAACACAAGTATTTTTCTTCCTTTTTTGTAGTTTTCCTTATGTAGTAATTTAGAGGTGTGAGAAGCAAACTTTTATTTCTACTGTGCCTACATTACTTAACACATTGAAAGAATTCCAAAACTGTAGTCAAAACTTTGCTTTGGCAGGGACATCTTTTATGTAAGAGATCATCAGCTTCACAGACAAATCGTGGGCTACCACTTGCTCTCCCCTCCACATTTGCACCATTGCTATTTCCACAACCTCCAACCTTTTCTAAAGATCTGTTACTCGAAAACCACCTGAAATAGCTACTTTTGATGATTTTTTTTCAAGCTACAAAGAACACGGACTTGTTTTGGTTGCTTCAGTTAAAGATGGTTTAAGAAACACAGAAGACAAACTTTCAAAAGTTGTGTAACAAAGGTTCTTAAATTAGAGACTCTCGGTTTACAAGACTATCCTAGCAGTTCTCTTTCCCAAGGATGTAATGGCTAAACTATGTTTCTGTCTCTCTTTTAATGTCACACATACTGATACAATACATGCACACCACATACACACACATATACACACAAGCATACACACATCATTCTCCCACTCAATATTCTTATTTCATTGCCTTTCCAGTGGATTTGCTTGGATTCTGTTGTCAATATTCCTGACTCCCTTTCACAGTAAAACTCCCAAAGCAGTCCTAATTGTTTTAGTGTAATGTGTCATTATCAAATATAGAGTAGTTTTACTGAGCAGAACCTTTGTTTAAGAAATCTCTTGGTCGGGCGCGGTGACTCAGTTCTGTAATGCCAGCAGTTTGGGAGGCTGAGGTAGATGGATCACAAGGTCATGAGATGGAGACCAGCCTGGCCATCATAGCGATGATGGCCAACCATCTCTACTAAAAATACAAAAATTAGCCAGGCGTGATGGTGTGCGCCTGTAGTCCCAACTACTTGAGAAGCTGAGGCAGGATAATCTCTTGAACCTGGGGAGGTGGAGGTTGAAGTGAGCCAAGGTTGCACCACTGCACTCCAGCCTGGGCAGCTGAATGACGCTCTGTCTCATTCACACACACAAAAATCTTATTCCTGGCCCAACTGTCAAAATAGCTGATTTGGAAATAGTAACACATGATGTAAAACATATGACAATGCAAAATGAAACACCTGAACCTGCTTTTCTTAGGTAGCCTACCAGGAGGGTAAATGTGGAAGAAGGTAGGCTTTCCTAGAGTGGTTTAAAGTGAAGGTGGTGAAAAGATATTATGGTGTAGATATATTTTGAGATCTTGCTGATGAATAAGATATATAAGGTGAAGAGAAATAATTACTGATGAATGACAGATTTTTGACCTGAGCAACTGGTGATTTTCAGTTCAATTTATTACAAGGGAGATGATGGGAGTAGAAAAAAGATTAGAGGAACAGCATCAAATTTTGCTTTGAACATGTTGAGTATGAAAGTCCCCCATCAGATATCTCAGTGGACATGTTAAGTCAGTAGTTGACTATATGCATTTAACTATAATGAGAGAGTTTGGGAATGAAGAGATAAATTTAGGCGTTACCAGCATCCATTTAGAGGCTGTGAAATGGAATTTATGACTGTTAAGATTGGAGGAAACAGGTTTATGTTACCATATATAGAAATGTATGGTAAAATTGTAGATGATAAAATAATAGCAAGAGCAATAAAGTGCTACCTTCCCTTTATAAAACACTTTATAATTTTTCAATGGGTGGTCATAGCAATATTTCATTCTTATAAGAACCATGTTATAAAAAGGTGAGTTATTACTATCTGTTAATATGAAGAGACTGAAATACTGACTGTTAGAGTTTCTTGTAGTAGTTACACATGTAGACCTTAGCAAATCTGGGACTAGTGTTTGGATTGTCCTCACAAGCCTATACTTCCTTCCTCTGTATCTTATACTTAACAGTAAACAAAGATGTCAATGAAGAAGAGAAATAAATCTTCAACTCTTACCAAGATGTTATATTCTATAAACTTACAAAAAATTGTTTCTCAGAGCTTCCGGATAGCTGGACAATTGGAGGTTTCTGGAGGATGGTGCACCCATGAAAGGCACGGAAGCTCTGTGCTCATTCCCCTAAAAATAAAAATTAAAAAAAAAAAAAAAGACACTTTTCCTAACAGTTTTCTACTATGCGTAATGAAGATACCATGGGAAATTTTCTCACACTTCTTAACCTGGAAGAGGGTTTCTAATGTGGAAGAGATATCTGTTTATGATGTTCTTCAGAAAGTGTGATATTTGCTGAGGCATTAAGGTAACATGCTGAGGTTATATTCTGTCTGTCTGTAGAATTGATATTCCACCAGCACACAATACCAGGTTTTCTTCCCTGTGCAAATGGCCATTGCAATTCCTATAATATTTACACTGATGATATAAAGCTGCAAAGGCCAAATGCTGGGAAAGGTGAAAACATGTTTATTGAAATGATGTGTGTGTTTTTTCAAAGGCAGTGCAAAGGACAGGGTACAATCTTGGCCACAGAGATATGAATTGAGAACATCTTGTAAGCAGGAATTTGAACTTTAATTTTTTTCTTTTCTATTTTTTCCTTTTCCTTCCTCATCTCTAAACAATACAATTTATTGATTGGTAAAGAAAAGGTGAAGATACTAAAATAGGAGTTTTATCAACACTGATGAACATAGTTGCCTATTGTCCATTACCGTTTCTTTCATTTTTTTTGTTGTTACGTGCACCTCAGTTTTCCTTTTTTCTTACTTTTTTTTTTGTTTTTCTTGAGACCAAGTTTTGCTCTCGTTGCCCAGGCTGGAATGCAATGGCACGATCTTGACTCACCGCAACCACCACCTCCTGGGTTCAAGCAATTCTCATGCCTCAGCCTCCCAAGTCGCTGGGATTATAGGCCTGCACCACCACACCTTGCTAATTTTTGTATTTTCAGTAGAGACGGGGTTTCACCATGTTGATCAGGCTAGTCTTGAACTCCTGACCTCAGGTGATCCACCCACCTTGGCCTCCCAAAGTGCTGGGATTACAGGTGTGAGCTACCACCCCTGGCCTGCACCTCAGTTTTCTAATGTAGAATGCCTTCTTTCTCTTCACTCAGTTCATGTGGTTTGTGTATAGCTAATTTCAACTATACACAATTTAAGGAGAATCAAGCCTACTCATTCAGGGCATATTATTCCTTTGAACACAACAATTGACCTATGAACCATGGATGGTCTTGTAACTCAAAAAGGCCAATAGCACTCAGTTTCAGGCCTTTGCTGGAGCTATTAGGAAAGATCATTTCTATCCTCACCAGGGTTGCTAAACTAGTTGGCAGAAGCCTTGAGATGAGTCTCATAATGTTGAGAAATGCTGTTAGAGAAGAAAGTAAAGATAGAATATAAAAAATCCAATCCATAAAGAGATGGACTATATCCCAGTGACTTTGCTTGGATCTCTGCACATTGTTATTAGCCAGCCTTTATTTTCCCCTGAAGTCTGTTTAAATCGTTTATGGTTTTTTTTGTTTGTTTTTTGTTTGTTTGTTTGTTTTGAGATGGAGTCTTGCTCTGTCGCCCAGGCTGGAGTGCAGTGGAACGATGTCAGCTCACTGTAAGCTCCACCTCCTGGGTTCACGCCATTCTCCTGCCTCAGCTTCCCATGTAGCTGGGACTATAGGGGCCCGCCACTACGCTCGGTTAATTTTTTGTATTTTTTAGTACAGACGGGGTTTCACCGTGTTAGCCAGGATGGTCTCGATCTCCTGACCTCATGATCTGCCCGCCTCGGCCTCCCAGAGTACTGGGATTACAGGCTTGAGCCACCGCGCCCACCCGGCCTTAAATCGTTTTTATGTTGCTTGCAACTGAAATAGCCTTGTCTAATAAGTTGACACCCAACAATTAGCTGTCAGTAACAACACGTAGTTGGTTACTATGATAGTATGGCCTACCAGTTGTACCAATACTAATGTTCAAATAAAATAGCGGAGATTTTTAAAAAGAGATTTTAGTGAAGGCTTTCACTTTAGAGAAAAGGATGAAGACATTAGTAGGGATTTGGTTCATGGAGAAGCTAGTCCATAGAATGGCCTTAGTTTCTTACCAAGTCTCTTGAAAGGGTTTCAAATTCTTATAAACTGAGGGTTAGAGATCTAAGATAAAGAAATTGTTTCCATTGATAAAACCTTGGTTGTGTGTGTTTGTGTGTGTGTGTAAGCAGGAGTAACCATTAAGGATTAAATGATAAAATGTGGCCAGATACCTTACACTTATTTGTGGAACTGTTTTGGCAACTTCTAGGTAATAGAAAGGAAGCACACTTGGTCATAATCCTCTGGAAAGCACCAATGGCAGTGAGAACAGTGAGGCATCCTCCAGTGACTCTCTGAGTCAAGAGTATCAACAAGAAGGAAACCAGAACTAAAAAGAAAAAAAGAAAAAAAATAATAAGGAACTTTTTGTGTTCTGTACCTGATTGATATTTGTTAAAATAACCTTAAGGATTTCAAGCAATATTAAATTGAGTGATTACAAAGTTTAGATTCTATTCTAGAAGCTTGTGGAAAGATCATGAAATTTAGATTGTTAGTACTAATTTGAGTTTATATCCACCAAGTGTTTGCTGTGAGGACATCAGGATGACGTTTATTTGAATTTTCTTTTCTTCAACCTCACAGTTTAATTCTTTGCTCTTAGCAAAATATTTGTCTGGACTGTGCTGATCTTTAAACATAGCCTATTTATAAAATTCTGGAACACCAGAATTTAAGAGTTGGGGAAGAGCTCAAAAATACCCCTATAGTTCTACATCTTTTATCCTTATTTTGAAAGGTTAATAAGATATTTTTACGGATTCAACAAGCCTCAAAAATTACCCCCATAGTCGTAACTTCTGCTTTATTTGAAATGGTTTGATATGTTTTGTGGCTTTAACCTCCTTAGACATTACCTTTACAGTACTTACAGGTTTTCATTTAGAATGTTAAGTAATGAATTATGGCAAAACAAACGTTCAGTAAATTGTTACTAGATACTTGTACCACCCAAACGTAAAGATTTGTTTACTGCTATATTCCAGGAGCCCTCTGTATGCTTGTCTTTAAAGAAAAGACACTATAAATTAATGATCTCTGTTGGAACCCCCAGGCCCTCTCAGTGCCAAAAGTCTTCCTGCTTCAATTTCCTTACTCGTGACTTCTTATCATTATGGGCTTCTTCCTGCCACATTTGACCCAACAATGAGGTTAATTCCTTGTTTTATTAATCTCAACTCTAATCTACACCAACAAAACCTTAGATACCAAATCTAAAAAGTCAAGTTTAATAAACATGCATTAGCAGTACAAACTGGGCATATGACACTAGGAATACTCAGCATACTACATTAATAAATATATGAAGGATTAAAATGTATTATGATCCTGCAGAAATTAACTTGTTAAGAAAATACAAAATCTAGCGTATTTATGAATATGCCTAATCAATATAAATTTATTGTTGACTTTTCATATTTGCCTAGTACTGTGTTACACATCACAGATGTTCAATAGAGGCAGCAAAATTCATGATAATCAAAATAACAGGCTTTGGTTGGAGAGATCAAAAATAACTTTAAAGTAATAATTTTTTCACCACTTCATAATAAATGACTTACTGGATCACCTATATAGAAATAAAAATCTATGCTCCAGGCACTATGTTAAGTCCTTTTGTATATCATATCTTATCTCTTTTAGTATAACTGAAGTTTATATTTTCAAATCACTACAATGTTATACTGGACATTCATAGTGATTTTGAACGTCATTGCTTCAGTTCATTTATTTAACAAATATATTGAGTATCATAATGTATAAAATTCATTGTTCAACACTAAAAACCTGTTAACAAGATAATGGATAAAAAAGAACTATTAAAAGCCCTAGGAAAAACTGTTATGACAAAGGAAATGGCTCTTATACGGGTAAAATATTTACAAAGTACCCTTAAGTATCAAAAAGGGAATAGAAGAAAATGAACGAGTTCATTGATATTCTAAACTCGTCAGAGAGGAAGCTTCAAAGTTGAAGGGAAGGCATTTAGAAGACAGGTGAGCAACAAAAGAATAGCCAAGGGTTCTATAGCATGAGGGCATTCCTTGTTTGCCCAAGCAACTAGACACACACTGATATTCTCCATCCCTAGTAAGCTAGTACTAGATAATCCAAGATTTGTCTTATCCCTTCTGCTCTTCAAAGAACTTTGTTTCTTCTTGCTCTCATTATTATCATCTTCCTCCACCCTATTTCCTAATTATATCAATGATTTCATGTTAATGTAAACATGTATCCTTTATAATGTTTTTTTTAATTATTATTTCTATTGAGGCCTTCTAGAGACAGTGACTTAACCTAAAGAAACAGTTTTAATAGTAGGATTTATTATTATTATTATTATTATTATTATTATGCTTTAAGTTCTGGGGTACATGTGCAAAATGTGCAGGTTACATACATATTCGTGTGCCATGGTGGTTTGTTGCACCCATCAACCAGTCTTCTACATTAGGTATTTCTCCTAATGCTATCCCTCTCCCTGCCCCCACCCCCTGACAGGCCCTAGCCTAGTGTGTGATGTCTCCCTCCGTGTCCATGCGTTCTCATTGTTCGACTCCCACTTATGAGTGAGAACATCTGTTTTTTTTTTAAGATCAGAGAAGAGAGACATTTTAATCATGTGGATGTTATAATACTCCCCAAACCACACTGGAAAATCATTTACTTATTCTTTTTCAGTTGAGGGTTGACTTCCTTTTTAGGGCTCTTCACTCTCACTTAGCATTTGGATTATGGGTTGACATAGCCTGGAAATGTCACCCAGTTGCTTTGAAGAGAAACCAAGTTTTTATGATGCCAAACACCCTTGTCCAAGTACCCCAAAAGGTTTCTGCGAACTCATGATTCTCCTTAGTCATGCTGGTCCAAAATTTGCATTGCTATATGGTAAAAATTTACCTTTGTATTACTGATAAGGGAAAGAGCTAGTTTTGTCTTTGGTTTATCTTTCCAAAAGCACTATGGAAAATAAGAGTTTAAATTAAGCCACAATGAAATATTTAACTTTATTAGGATAAACTTACCCAAAATTATAATCTCTTCAGTAAAGCTGGTGGCCTCAGAATCTATTGGAAATAATTTGCAAAAATAGTTAAATATAATCACTATTTATGTTTGAAAGTGATAAATTTCAATTTGTTAAAAAAAAAAAAAAATCTGAGATGGTAGAAATGGTTTCTGTGTTAAGGAGTGAAAATGAAAGAAAACAACTTTTTGTTCCCAGATAATCCTCTGTGGAGATAGGATAAGAGATCAAGGGATAGTGTCAACCATAGATTTGGCCTTCATTTTTTCTTTTATTTGTTTTTGGGGTTGGTTTGGACAATCTCTGAGACATCTATTATGGCAGTCTCACGGCTTCTTTTTGCTGAATTTACTTCAACCTCCATCTTTCCTCTTTTATAAGCCTATGAACTTCCTCCCATATGAAACCTTTTTAATTTTGTTTTCGCTTCATTTGGCTTAAGTCTTATTCACAGCATGCTATTTTACTTAAGCCTCTCTTTTTTTCTTCTTTCTTTTCTTATCTTTCTTTCTGGTCCTTTCACATTTTATGCAATTTTTATTCCACATTTTTCCACTTGCTTAAAAATTCAGATATGTGGATATACATATAAAACATAAATTAAATAAGATACAGCTTCAGCTTGAAGTTACCCGTGATAATCATGTTTTTTACTTTGACATTTTAGACTCAGTATGATGAATTTTTATTTTAAAAAAGACTGGACCTAAAGGATTGCGTTTGATAGCTTATCTGTTTATGTAAATTATGTGCTTTCACTAATCTATTTTTCAAAAAAAATGTTGCTTACATTTAAAAAATTGTATTTTTCAGACTAATCTTCCATCTGGAATCTGATTAAGTGGGGAGTCTACCATTTTCACACACAAGTCAATCAATGAGCTCAATTGTATTTCCAATTACATTTCTAAGATGCAGCATACAACTTTCCTGTTACAAATCACAATTTTTACTCTATTTGTAAGTGTTTCAACTGCACATGAATTTATACATCATATCTTCAGCATATGCGTTTCAATGTAGTTTTCACTAATTCAAGTAGGTCTCTTACTAAATCAAAACACCTTTAAAGAGTGCTTTCTGAATGTCAATCTTAACTAAATCTCAGGTGGAAAAAGATGTATACAGATGATGTCTTTACTCAAGGATATCACAGATTGTATTTGCATATTTGAGTTTTATTTTGAGCTCTTGTGTGAAAACATCAGCTCCCAAAACTTGAGTTATGCTGCAAATTGAGTAGTTTTTTCATTATATCTGATTGAATAATGCTATTTTTTCAAAGAAATGATTTCTACTTTCATATGAAAATTTGACGAAGTGGCAAAATTCTGGTATAATTTAATTTCATTAACAGTGGAGAAAAACACCCACTTTTAGACAGCAAAAAGTCAGTCCACATTTAATCTGTTTATCCTTTCTTTTGAAGCATTGTTCTGGAAGCTAAACTTATCTAAATAAAAATAATAATAATCATATAAAGTCAATTGCTTCCATGAATAGTATTTAAAATATTTAATAACAGGTAAGTCATGTTCACCAACTACTCAAAACTTACTCCTAGAGGATTAGGAAAAATAACTATTGGGTACTAGGATTATTACCGGGGTGACCAAAAAAAATCTGTACAACAAACCCCCATGACACAAGTTTGCCAATATAACAAACCTCCACATGTACCCCTGAACTTAAAATAAAAGTTAAAAAAAAAAAAACAAAAAAAACTCTTGACCAAAAGGACAGATATAATTTAAAACTAGCAGTAATTTCCAGTGCAATATTGGCACTAGTTTTAGTAAATGAAGATTGGGCAAGCCAGACATATTCGCTATTTTCTCTAATAGATACTGCTTTGGGAAGAAGAATTTTGGAAAGATGTGGCAGGAGCATGGTTTTAAAATGTCTCTGAACATTTGAGTAAAAATAAACATATCTATCAGGAAAGTAAAAGAATAAACGTGGATAACATCTAGAAAAATATTAAGTGACAAAGCATGCTCATAATCTCCAAAATACAAGTAGAATAAATACCTCAATTTAAATTAACTGTGTAGTATTAGCAGTGGTATAAAAGAAAACAGAAGAAAGATGATACAGTTTGGCTCTGTGTCCCCACTCAAGTCTCATCTTGAATTGTAAATCCCACATGTAAAGGGAGAGACCACGTGGGAGGTGATTGAATCATGGGGGCAGTTTCCTCTATGCTGTTCTGGTGATAGTGAGTTCTCACGAGATCTGATGATGTTTTAAGTGGCAGGTTCTCCTGCTCTTTCTCTCTCTCCTGCCACCTTGTTAAGAAGGCACATGCTTCCCCTTTGTCTTCCGCCATGATTTTAAGTTTCTCGGGGCCTCCCCAGCTATGCAGAACTGTGAATCAATTAATCCTCTTTCCTTCGAAAATTATCAATTCTCATATATTCTTTATAGGAGTATGAAAATTTACTAATACAGAAAATAAAGGAAATTCATAAGTTACTGAAAACTAAAAATCCTAAATCATCAACAGAAACTCATTCTAGTGTGCAGTGGAAAAATACGAGAACAATGTTCTCAATGGAGACAATGGGTCGAGGGTTCCACGTTCTAATGAATGGGTGAATTGAGGATTCTGAGGAAAAGTGAAATTGTGCTGAGGTATTTAGGGATCTCTGAACTCTCCAAATGACACAACAAACGTTTTCTTTCAGAGTAAAGCCCCTAAATTAGGAGAGACTGTTGGGATTCACTTATAATGAATCATTAACCTATGCATGATTTTCTAACATCATAAATTGATCATTTGGAAAATATTGGCTCACTTAGTTCTGCAGGTTTTCCAGATATTGACACCTTTTGCCATATAATATTTTTTAATCACATTTTTAATGTATCACTAATCTCATTCTAAAATCCTTAAATGTTAGGAAGCTGTCAAGATTTTGGTGAAAGATATCAAGTTTTTAAAATTTTAATGCTCACTTGAAAGTACAAATTTTTATGAGTAGCAAAAATAATCAGTTGTTTTTCTTGAAGTTACAGGCTAACTTACTTAATTTTCAAAAATATTTCTATCAAATACCCAAGTATGAATGGCCATAATTTCCTGTCATGGTTTTTGCAAGTGAAAATGGTGATCCATTAAAAAGTAATTAGTTAAGCTTGCAACTTACACAAAGTCAAAAGTGCTTCTCCTCAAGAACACCATTGTACTTTGATATGTAAAAGTGTCTCATGTATATCACTCATTTAATCACATAGAATATTAGAAAGGTATGTATTAACTGGTTGACATTTAATAATATTCATATTTGTTATTGTTTCATCAAAGACTTAAACAGAATTTTGGCTGGGCGCGGCGGCTCATGCCTGTAATCCCTGCACTTTGGGAGGCCAAAGCAGGTGGATAATGAGGTCAGGAGTTCGAGACCAGCCTGGCCAACATGGTGAAACCCCATTTCTACTAAAAATACAAAAAATTAGCTGGACATAGTGGCCGGCATCTGTAATCCCAGCTACTCAGGAGGCTGAGGTGGGAGAATCGCTTGATCCCGGGAAGGGGAGGTTGCCATGAGCTGAGATTGCACCACTGCATTCCAGCCTGGCAACAGAGAGAGACTCCATCTCAAAAAAAAAAAAAAAAAAAAAAAAAAAAAAGAGAGAGAAAAAGAAAAGAAACGGAATTTTATTATTATTTTTTATTTTAGTAAAGTATGACAGTGAAGAATACACTGGCTACTAGTTCTGTTTGTGTCACTGCCTTGATTCTTGCTGAAATGCCAGCATTAACATCCCCCCCCCAACCCCAACTGTTTTGCACTATGAGTACAAATGTTAACAGTTATTCTTGGATAAATTATGAGATGATTTATGATATATCATGATTTATCATGAGATTATATATGCATATATGTAAAGTAAAATAGCAACAAAGCAGATTAAGGTTGGAATGTAATATTTTAAAATAAGCTTAAAAAGTGACAGAAAGATTGAAGCAATAACATACATTAAAACTAAATAAACATAGTGAAGCAATTGCATATAAGAATTAACATGACAGGACTGAAAGAATTTAAGAAATCTTTAAATATTAAAAGAAAATATTTCAGAAATGAAGATTGGAGAAAATACAAAAGTGAGTAAACAACAGGAATGAAATTTTTTAAAATAAAAAGACATAAATGTGAGTTATATAACATAAACAAAAAAGATTCAATTAATATTTAATAATAATTCCTGAAGGGGAAAAAAACTGAAGCAAAGGGAATTTACTAAATTTATACTACAATTTATCATTTAAAATCTACTATTAACAGACACGGTGAATTTGGGAAAAATCACCCCAAATGGCCAAAATAGACACAAATTCTGACAAAATTATACAGCTTAAAGCAACAGGAAAGAAAAAAATATTGCCCTGGCATTGAGGCCCCTAGTTACCATGCAACAATTTTATAAAGCAGAAATCACAGAAAACATAAGAGAAAACAGACAGACACAAGTTAACAATCTGAGACTTTAGTACATTCCTTTCAATCTAAGACAGATATGAACAAACTATTAAGAACATAAAGTATTTAACAACTTAATAATAATGTAGTTGTTACAGACATAAATAGCTATATCTAGATACATACATTTATATAAAGAGACTTTTGTATATAATTCATAATATATATTCAACCAATGAAAATAAACTAGGCAAAGCAATTGGAGAGAGGTACAAGAATTAAAGGGAAAGAGGTCAAACTATATTTGTTGTTATTATATATCTAAACACTTTCCAAAAGAATCAAGAAAAAACTGTCATTAAAACTAGGTCAATTTAGTAAAGTAGCTGGTTAAGAAAACAACAAAACTACATATATTTTTATATACAAAGAAAAAACAGCTAAAAGAAAGAAAATAATCTATTTACTAAAAATAAATAGAATGAAAATATATAAGCGAAAACAAGACATATGGAAAATCCATATGAGCTAAACTATGAAACACTTCTGAATGAAACATAGATTGAAAATTCCTGTGTTCTTGCACAGGGAATATCAGCAGTATAAAAACATCACTTCTCTTGAAGTTAATTTATATATGTAATACAATCCATTAAAATAGGGAATAGTATTATTGCTACATTATTTTTGTAATTTAGTAATATGCAACAGTAAAAAGCATGAGGAACCTATCTTTATAATCCTATGAAGTTATCTTCAGGATCTATTTTTGAATGAAAAATCAAGTTGGAGAAAACAATCTTAATATTGCACTGTTCATTTAAGTAGCTGGAGGTGAGTACTAATCTATACATACTTTGTCAATCCATACTATTTAAAAATAAAATACATAAACGTTATTTTGTAAGTGCCATATATGGGTGAGGAATGAGTAGAAGGAAGTAGAATAGCATCTGTTTTATATTCATTTTTTTATAGACTTAATTTTTAAATCATGCAAATATTTTATTTTATACAACAAAATTGAGTATAGAGCTTAAATATTTAAAAATATAAAACCAATAATTTTAACTTTCTATGGAGTATAAAATATCATCATATTGAAGGAATTTTTTTCCCAAATAATTTTAAAATATGGTAATTTGGCTCTGTACTCTAAGGATTAGGAAAAAGTCTGAAGCTAACTTACTAATTATATTATCAGTGATAAAGTTATGATTTTTATTAGATGATAATGTTGAATTGTGGTTTGAAACCAATGAATAACTTGTCAAGAACTGCACTTAGTACCAAACATAGAGCATATTTAAATTATTTATAAATTATTATTGAGCACTCTTATTGCTTAACTTATAATGTAATTTTATAATATAATTTTGCATTGTAAAGAACCATAGATCCAAGTCTGTGGCAAGGAATACAAAGAAAGCACAGCCTATTTTGTCATATAACAAATGAAGTTTTAAGAGACTACCTAGATTATCTCAAAAGGATACAAAAATATTTTCTGAAAAATATTAGGCAACTGAATTCAATAAGGTTAAAAGAAATTATACACCCCAATCATTAGCATTTATCACAAGTATGCAAGCCTGGACCAATGTTTGAAAATCAATTAATATAATTTGCCACATAAATAGCCAAAAAGTAAAAGCACATCATCATATCAATAGGCACAGAAAAAGCATGTAAAAAAAAAACAAAAACAAAAATGCATTTATGATAAAAACTCTCAGTAAACCAGGAATAGGGGAATCTTCTTTAACTCCGTAAAGAATATCTACAAAATCCTATAGGTAACAACATCCCTGACTGTCGGAAACTAGAAGCTTTCCCACTGAGGTTAGGAGCAAGGCATGGATATGTCCTCTGTCCATTGCTTTCAACACCATACTGGAAGTCCTAGATAATGCAATAAGACAATGAAGTCAGAAAGAGAAGACCCTTTCATACTCAACTGTGTAGGCTAGATC
This sequence comes from Macaca fascicularis, assembly GCF_037993035.2. NCBI lineage: Eukaryota > Metazoa > Chordata > Mammalia > Primates > Cercopithecidae > Macaca > Macaca fascicularis. Next base: position 15,978,073 of record NC_088386.1, read on the forward strand.
CGAAAATGATGACGCACCAGCCAATAAGAACAGTAAGGTTGTGTCTTTTGATCTGTCAGCCATATTTAAAATAGGTCAACACTTCTTTTTCAAAACAATCTCCTCTCAGCTTCAGTGACACATGCTCTTCTTTCTTTGTCTAAAATATTGGCCTCTTTGTTGCTCTCCTTTACTAGCTCCTGTGGTTCTCTGTTTGTCTTCTGAATATTGAAAAGACCCAGGGCATGCTCACTAGCACCCTGCCCCTCAATCTGTATTGTTGTCCTAGCAAATATGATGTAGCCTCAAGGTAAAATATAATCGAAAAGCTGATAGTAACCAGATTGAAAGATATAACCATAACCTCTAAAAGGAACCAAACCTATCCACCTGACTGTCTATTTATGACTACACTTCAGAAGTAAAAAGTCATTTAAAACTTAAAATGGTCAAAAGTGTTGATATTTTCATCTGTTCTTTGCCATCTGCTTTTCTCCTAATTTTTTTTTCTATTCCAGTAAGTGGCAGCTGTATTCAACCAATTGCTCAAATCAAAATTCTACACAAGATCTTCAAGCCTAGTCTTCCTCTTATCCTGAGCATCCTATGTGTCAGGAAGTACTGTTGGCTCTACATCTGAAATAAATCCTAAAGGTACCTACTTCTCTCCATCTCCACCACCAGTATTTTATTTAAAGCCACTATTATCTCTTCTCTGAATAACTACATGGTTTTAAATTGTTTTTCTACTTCCATTCTTTTACCGTTTCAATTTATTCTCACAGCAGCTGACCTGTTGTTATTATTAAATACAAATCAAATCATATCATAGCCTTGCTTAATACCTTTCAATAAGTTCTCATGGACTTGAATAAGAACTAAATCCCTACCTTGTTTATGAAGACATGCATGAACCTCGTTCTGGCTACCTGTCTACTCCATTTTATAACATCTTCCCTTTATGCACATGACCCAGCTCCTGAACTTTCTCAGATCCTTAAACATTCTAAATTCTAGCTGTGAAATCCATGAACTAGGTCTCCAAGTTCACGTGAAGCATTCTATAGGATATATTATATGTTGGGCCATTAAACAATAAATATTACAGTGACTATAAGCAAAATATACAGTAGATAAGCAATAGATGAAATCAACAAAATGAAAGGTTGGTTTTAATAAACATAAACCAAGTATACAAGCCTTAGCTAGGCTGAACAGTAAAAAAAGAGAAAATTGAAAATGAAGAAGACATTACTGTTGACTTTATAGAGATAAATAAAAGGATTATAAGAAAAAAAAACATAAAAAATTGTATACCAACATGTTAGGTAACCTATATCAAAGACATAAATACCTGAAAAGACACAAACTATCAAAACATTTCAAGAAGAAATAGAAAATCTGATCAGACTGATAAAGAGAATACACTAAATTATTAATTTAAAAAAATACCATAAAGAGAATTCTAGACCAGAGATGTATCCACTGGTAAATTATATGTATGTTTTAAATATTTAAAATAATTAACATTTGATTTTAAACAATATTTAAAAGCGTTGTATAAGCTGTTACAAAGGTTAAAGAGGAACAAAACTTTCTCTCTTATTCTATGTGGCCAGTATTACCCTGCTACCGAGATGAGACAAAAACATCTTGTGAAAAGCCAACTTCTCATGAATGCAAATCCAAAAATCATCAAAAAATAGTAGTAAACTGAATTCAGAAGATTAAACACTTTGTCTGATTGGTTATAGCAATGTACATTTGGTTCACTATGTGAAAAATCCCCTACTATATCATGTTAATAGAGTAAGAATTTAAAAACATGAGATGAGGACTACAAACAACTGAATCATTTCAATATATGAAGAACAAGCATTTAACAATAATTTATTGTCTTTGTATGATACAAACACTTGACAAAATGATTAAAAAAAAGAAAACTTCCCCAACCTATTAATGGGCATGTATGAAAAACCCAGTTAAAATCACAGTTAATAATGAAAGACTGAAATATTTGCCTCTAAAATCAGGAATAAAACAAGATTATCTCCTCTTATTACTTTTATGCAGTATTTTACTAGAAGCTCTAACTAGACTCTAAACAAAGTACTTAGGCAAGATAAAGAAATAAAATGTGTCTATGTTGGATACAAAGAAGTAAGTTTGTCTATTCACAGAGGGCATAATTTTGTATGTAGAAAATCCTAAGAAAGCAGTAAGAAAAACACTAAAGCTAATAAATAAGTTCAATAAAATTGCAGCATATGAGATTAACATACGGAAGTGAATTACATGTCTATACAGTAGCAACAAATCCTCTAAAATGAAAACAATTTATATTATCATTAAAAAGAATAACATAATTAGAAATAAATTTAACAAAATAATTTCAAGAATTATATAGTGAAAACTACAAATTTTTATTGAAAAAATAAAGAAAAAATAAATTAATTAAAAGATATTCTGTGTTTGTGGATTGGAAGACATTGTTAAGATATCAATTAGTCTATTTCATCTATGAATTCAAAATATATTTGTCAAAGTTCCATCTGCCTTTGTGCAGAAACTGACAATCTAATCTTAAGTTCCATATGAAAAATTCAGAGGATCCAGTCAGAATAGCCAAAACAATCATGAAAAAGAAACAGATTTGGAGAACTCAGACTTTCCAATTTCAAAACTTATTAAAACTATAATAATTAAGAATGTGTAACATTGGCATAAGTATAGACATATTGATCAATAGAATATAATTGAGGCTCCGGAAATATATTATTACATTTGTGGTTAATTGATTTGCAATTAGAAGGCCAAGATAATTCAGAGAAAACAACAATCTCTTTTTAACAAAGAGTTCTGGGACAACTGTTTATTAAGAAAGAATAAATTTAGATGTCCATGTCACATCATATAAAAATAACTCAAAATGGATTAAAGTCCTAATTGTAAAAGCTAAAAATATGAATGTCTTCAAAGTAAACATAGGAATACATTGTTATGCCCTTGGAATTAGGCAATGATTTCCTGGATGTAATATTAAAAGCAGAGGCTATGAGAAAAACAGATAAAGTAAACTTCATCAAAATAAAAGTTTGTGCTTCAAAAGACTGTCAAGCAAATGAGAAGACTCATAAAATGTGAGAAAATATTTGCAAATTATATATCTGATAAGAAATTTGTGTTCAGAATATTACAAAGACTCTTAAAAAGATTTTAACAAATTAAAAATGGACAGAAATTTTTATGGGCACCCATGCACAGCATTCAGAAGCCTGATGATGGGTCTGCCCATTAACTGTCAATGTGTGTGCTATCTAGGGGTCCAGGTTCTAGCTCACCCAACCCTCTGCCATATGGGTCAACCATGCAAGAGCCCAAAGAGTGACCCTCTGCCACTGCTGCCACTGCCAACATAATGCACACCTCCAGGGGGACTAAGAACCTCACAAATAGCTCTCCCTGCCACCATCAGCACACAAGCATGCTACCTAGAGGTCTGAACCAGCCACGTGAAGCCATCGCTGCTGGCACCCACGTATACACTAGGGTCATGAGGACTGGCCTTCCTGGCCTGACACTATGACCACTGGTGCCCTAGAACAAGCCCACATGGATTCCTCATCCTCAGCAAAGATTCAGCACATTCTCCATTAAGCCTAAGCCACAAAGGAACTCACAGATGTTAGTGATGTTGATTACAGCTGAATAAATCATATGAAGCTTACACTACTGCAGGTTACATGCATCCAGAATCAAAGTCAAAGCACACTACCAAACCAGTATTATAGATACATCTAAATAAAAAAGTCTTTACTCACAAAAGTCAATCCATAAAACTGGCAGAAGAGGCTGTCATACCAGATGTGGACATATTAACCTAAGAACACAAGAAACATAAAAAAGCATGAAAACATTACACCTCAAAGGAGTATAATAATTCTCCATTAACAGATCCCAATGAAAAGAAACTATCAACTACCTAAGAAATAATTTGAAATAATACTTTATAAACTCAGTGAGATACAAGAAAACACAGATAAACAATACAAATAAATCAGAAACAATTTTTCTATTTCAATAAGAAATTCAACAAAAACAGGTATCACCAAAAAGAACAAAAAAGAAATTTGAGAAGTGAATAATTCAAACCATAAAATTAAAAAATACAGTTGAAAGCTTCCATAATCATCTAAATAAAGCAGAAGAAAACAATTCTAAATGTGGAGACATGTCTTCTAAAATAAACCAGTCAGACAAAAATAAAAAAATGAAGAAAGCCTACATGACATGTAGAACATTATAAAGCACCCAAATACTCTATTTTGGGGAGTTCCAGAAGAACAGATAGGCAAAAGCATAGAAAACCTATTTAATGAAATAATGGTTGATAGCCTCCAAGTCTTGCAAGAGATAGAGACATTCAGATATGGGAAACTCAAGGAAGCCCCAAATAGATTCAACGCAAAAAGGTTTTCTAGAAGACACATGGTCAAAAATCAAAGACAGAATTCTAAAAATAGTAATAGGGTCAAGTCACATATAAGGTAGTCCCCATGATACTAACAGTGAATTTCTCACCAGGACCTTATAGGCCAGGAGAGCACAGGATATATTCAAAGTGCTGAAAGCATAAAAGCTGCCAGCCAAGAATACGATACCTACCAAAGCCAACCTTCAGAAATGAAGGAGAAATAAAGTCTTTCCAAGAAAAACAAAACCTGAAGGAAATCATAAACACTAGAATGACTTTAAAAGAAATGCTTAAAGAAGTTCTATATGTGGAATAAAAGGATGATTCCTAATATCAAAAAAAAAGAAAATAAAAACTCACTGGTAAAACAGATAATCAATTGAGAAAGAGAAAGGAATCAAACACTATCAGTACAAAAAAATATAAAAGCAGGAGTGGTGAGAGGGGGCATCCCTGTCTTTTGCCAGTTTTCAAGGGGAATGTTTCCAGTTTTGCCCATTCAGTATGATATTGGCTGTGGGTTTTTCATAAATAGCTCTTATTATTTTGAGATATGTTCCATCAATACCGAATTTATTGAGAATTTTTAGCAAGAAGTGCTGTTGAATTTTGTCAAAGGCCTTTTCTGCATCTATTGGGATAATCATGTGGTTTTTGTCTTTGGTTCTGTGTATATGCTGGATTACATTTTTCGATTTGCATATGTTGAACCAGCCTTGCATCCCAGGGATGAAGCCCACTTGATCATGGTGGATAAGCTTTTTGATGTGCTGCTGGATTCGGTTTGCCAGTATTTTATTGAGGATTTTTGCATCGACGTTCATCAGGGATATTGGTCTTAAATTCTCTTTTTTGTGTTGTGTCTCTGCCAGGCTTTGGTATCAGGATGATGTTGGTCTCATAAAATGAGTTAGGGAGGATTCCCTCTTTCTCTATTGATTGGAATAGTTTCAGAAGGAATGGTACCAGCTCCTCCTTATACCTCTGGTAGAATTTGGCTGTGAATCCGTCTGGTCCTGGACTTTTCTGGTGAGTAAGCTATTAATTATTGCCTCAATTTCAGAGCCTGTTATTGGTCTATTCAGGGATTCAACTTCCTCCTGGTTTAGTCTTGGGAGAGTGTATGTGTACAGGAATTTATCCAGTTCTTCTCAGTTTTCTAGTTTATTTGCATAGAGATGTTTATAGTATTCTCTGATGGTAGTTTGTATTTCTGTGGGGTCAGTGGTGATATCCCCTTTACCATTTTTTATTGCACGTATTTGATTCTTCTCTCTTTTCTTCTTTATTAGTCTATTTAGAAAACCCTATTGTCTCAGCCCCAAATCTCCTTAAGCTGATAAGCAACTTCAGCAAAGTCTCAGGATACAAAATTTATGTGCAAAAGTCACTAGCATTCTTATACACCAATAACAGACAAACAGAGAGCCAAATCATGAGTGAACTCCCATTCACAATTGCAACAAAGAGAATTAAATACCTAGGAATCCAACTTACAAGGGATGTGAAGGACCTCTTCAAGAAGAACTACAGAGCACTGCTCAATGAAATAAAAGAGGACACAAACAAATGGAAGAACATTCCATGCTCATGGATAGGAAGAATCAATATCGTGAAAATGGCCATACTGTCCAAGGTAATTTATACATTCAATGCCCTCCCCATTAAGCTACCAATGACTTTCTACACAAAATTGGAAAAAACTACTTTGAAGTTCATATGGAACCATAAAAGAGCCCGTATTGCCAAGACAGTCCTAAGTCAAAAGAACAAAGCTGGAGGCATCACGCTACCTGACTTCAAACTCTACTACAAGCCTACGGTAACCAAAACAGCATGGTACTGGTACCAAAACAGAGATATAGACCAATGGAACAGAACAGAGTCCTCAGAAATAATACCACACATCTACAACCATCTGATCTTTGACAAACCTGACAAAAACAAGAAATGGGGAAAGGATTCCCTATTTAATAAATGGTACTGGGAAAACTGGCTAGCCATAAGTAGAAAGTTGTAACTGGATCCCTTCCTTACACCTTACACAAATATTAATTCAAGATGGATTAGAGACTTAAATGTTACACCTAAAACCATAAAACCCCTAGAAGGAAACCTAGGCAATACTGTTCAGGACATAGGCATGGGCAGGGACTTCATGTCTAAAACACCAAAAGCAACGGCAACAAAAGCCAACGCTGACAAATGGGATCTAATTAAACTAAAAAGATTCTGCACAGCAAAGAAAACTACGATCAGAGTGAACAGAGCACCTACAGAATGGGAGAAAATTTTTATAATCTACTCATCTGACAAAGGGCTAATATCCAGAACCTACAAAGAACTCAAACAAATTTACAAGAAAACAATCAGACAACCCCATCAAAAAGTGGGCAAAGGATATGAACAGATACTTCTCATAAGAAGACATTTATGCAGCCAACAGACACATGAAAAAATGTTCATCATCACTAGCCATCAGAGAAATGCAAATCAAAACCAAAATGAGATCTCATCTCACACCAGTTAGAATGATAATCATTAAAAAGTCAGGAAACAACAGGTGCTAGAGAGGATGTGGAGAAATAGGAACACTTTTACATTGTTGGTGGGACTGTAAACTAGTTCAACCATTGTGGAAAACAGTGTGGTGATTCCTCAAGGATCTAGAACTAGAAATACCATTCGACCCAGCCATCCCATTACTGGGGATGTACCCAAAGGATTATAAATCATGCTGCTATAAAGACACATGCACATGTATGTTTATTGTGGCACTATTCACAATAGCAAAAACTTGGAACCAACCCAAATGTCCATCAATGACAGACTGGATTAAGAAAATGTGACATGGCCGGGCGCGGTGGCTCAAGCCTGTAATCCCAGCACTTTGGGAGGCCGAGATGGGTGGATCACGAGGTCAGGAGATCGAGACCATCCTGGCTAACACGGTGAAACCCCGTCTCTACTACAAAATAGAAAAAACTAGCCGGGTGAGGTGGCGGGCGCCTGTAGTCCCAGCTACTTGGGAGGCTGAGGCAGGAGAATGGCGTGAACCCAGGAGGCGGAGCTTGCAGTGAGCTGAGATCCAGCCACTGCACTCCAGCCTGGGCCACTGAGGGAGACTCCGTCTCAAAAAAAAAAAAAAAAAAAAAAGAAAATGTGGCACATACACACCATGGAATACTATGCAGCCATAAAAAAGGATGAGTTTGCGTCCTTTGTAGGGACATGGATGCAGCTGGAAACCATCATTCTTAGCAAACTATTGCCAGAACAGAAAACCAAACACCACATGTTCTCACTCATAGGTGGGAACTGAACAATGGGAGCACTTGGACACAGGGTGGGGAACATTACACACTGGGGCCTGTTTTGGGGTGGAGGGGTAGCATTAGGAGATATACCTAACGTAAATGATGAGTTTATGGGTACAGCTCACCAACATGGCACATGTATACATATGTAACAAACCCGAACTTTGCACACATGTACCCTAGAACTTAAAGTATAATTAAAAATAAAAATTTAAAAAATTTAAAAATATATAAAGGTAAATAATAGAAGAGGAAATAAGGGTATGTAACCAACTGGGCAACAATTTAAAAGGTGACAGGAGTAAGTCTTCCCCTATCAATAACAATGTTGAATGTAAGTGGTTTAAGTTCCCCAGTTAAAATATACAGACAAATTGAATGGATTAAATATATAAATCCAATTATATGCTGCCTGCAGCAAACTTACTTCACTGATAAAGACACATCCACACTATAAGGATGGAAAAAAGATTTCATGTAAAAAGAAACCAAAAAGCTACAGGAGTACCTGTGTTTATATCAGAAAGAAAAAATAAGATATTAAGTCAAAAATAATAAAAAGAGAAAATCATTATACGATGATGAACAGACCAATACACCAAGAAGATGTAACAATTATAAATATCTATGCACCCAATAACAGAGTACTGAGTTACATATATCTAAATTAGCAGAGCTAAATAGAAAAATAGACCCTAACTTAATAATACCTGAGAAACTCAATACCCGACTTTCAGCATTAGACAGAGAATCTATACAGGAAATCAACAAAGAAACATAGTACTAAATCTGCACGATAGACCAAAGGGACTAAACAAACATTTAGAGAACATTTTATGCAACAGCTGAAGAATATTCATTCTTCTCATCAGCACATGGAACATTCTCCTGGATGTTTCAGACCAAAAGTTAGTCCACAATACAATTCTCAACACATTTTTAAAAATAGATTTAAGTATTTTCTTAGATCACAATGAAATAAAACTAGAAATAAATTACAATAAAAAATTGGAAACCATACAAATAAATTAAAAAGTTGGAAACTATACAAATAAATTAAAATTGAATAACCATCAAATTAATGAAAAAATAAGAAAATAAAAAAAATCCTTAAAACAAATAAAAATGAAAACGCAGCATACCAACATTTATGGGATACAGCAAAAGTAGTGCTAATAGAAAAACTATTATAGCAATGAACAACTACATCTGAAAAGCAGAAAGATTTTAAATAACCTATTAATGCTCCATAAGGAACTAGAAAAGCAAGAGCAAACCAAACCCAAAATTAATAGAAGAAAATAAATAATAAAGATTAGAGCAGAACTAAAGAAATTAGAAACAAAAATACACAGAATCAACAAAATGAAAAGTTGGCTTTTAGGGCATTAGGAAAAAGAGCTAATGCATGCAGGTCTTAATACCTAGGTGATAGGTTGATAGGTACAGCAAACCACCATGGCATATATTTACCTATGTAACACATTTGTACATCCTGTACATGTACCCCAAAACTTAAAAAATAAAAGAAAATAAAAATTAAAAACTAAAAACATCGATAACTCATTAGCTAGACTAGTGAAGAAAAAGAGAGAGGATTCAAAATCAGAGAAGAAAAAGATGACATTGCAACTTAACCCACAGAAATACAAAGGACTATTAGAGACTATAATAAACAGTATAAGCTAACAAATTTTTAAAAATTAAAGGAAAGGGATAAATTACTGGACACATACAATCCACCAAGATTGAACAAAGAAGAAGTAGAAAAGTTGAACAGACTAATAATGAGAAATAAGATTAGATCAATAATAAATTCTCCCTAAAAAGCAAAACCCAGGACCAAATGGCTTTACTGATTAATCTACTAAACTTCTAAAGGAGACTTAATACCAAATCTCAAACTATTTTAAAAAATTAATGATAGTGGAAATTTTCCTAAATCGTTCAGCAGGGTTAACATTATTCTGTTAGACACAAAAGGAACATACCTCAAAATAATAAAAGCCATATATGAAACCCACAGCTAACATCATGCTGAATGTGGAAGTGCAAAAAGCTTTTCCTGATTTGGAACAAAACAAGGATGTTCACTTTCACTACATTTATTTAATATTAGAGCAAAAGTCCTAGCCAGACCAATATGGCAAGAGAAAGAAATAGAAGGCATCCAAATTGGGAAAAAGGAAGTCAAATTGTCCATCTTTGCCAAAGACATTATTTTATAGTTAGAGAAAGCTAAAGTCTCCACCAAAAAAAAATAAATAAATAAAATTGGTAAATTCAGCAAAGTTATATGATACAAAATCAACCTTTAAAATTAATAGCATTCCTATACATCAAAAAAAAAAAAAAAACTAGCTAAAAAAGATATCAAGAAATCTATGTTATTCACAAAAGCTGCAAACAAAAAAAGTAAAATACCTATTAATACATTTAATCAAAAGGGTAAAATACATCTATAATGAAAAGTATAAGCCTAGGTGCGGTGGCTCATTCCTATAATCCCAGTACTTTGGGAGGCCAAGGTGGGCAGACTACTTAAAGTCAGGAGTTTGAGACTAGCCTGGCCAACATGGTGAAGCCCCATCTCTACTAAAAATACACAAATTAGCTGGGCATAGTGGCACGTGCCTGTAGTCCCAGCTACTCAGGAGCCTGAGGCAGGAGAATAAACCCAGGAGGCGAAGGCTGCAGTGAGGTGAGATCGACCACTGCACTCTAGCCTGGATGACAGAGCAAGACTCCATCTTGAAACAAACAAACAAAAACTATAAAACAGTGGGGAAAGAAATTGAAGAAAACAATAAACAAATGCAAAGATGACTCTTGCTCATGGACTGGAATAACTAATATTGTTAAAATAGCCATACTACCCAAAGAAACATATAGATTCAATGCAATCTCTATAAAATACCAATGACATTCTTCATATAAATAGAAAAAAAAATTGTAAAGTTAGTATGAAAACACAAAACAGCCCAAATAGCCAAAGCAATACTAAGCAAAAAAAAAAAAAGTTGAAGGCATCACACTCTGACTTTAAAACATACTACCATAGTAACCAAAACAGCATAGTATTGGCATAAAAACAGATACATAGACTAATAGAGCAAAACAGAAAATCCAGAAACAAATCCACGTATTTTAGTCATATATTCAGTCAACTAATATTTGACAAAGGCACCAAGAACACATGTTGAGAAAATAACATTTTCTGAAATAAGTGGTTCTGAGAAAATGGAAAATTCATATGCAGAAGAGTGACACTAGAACCCAATCTTCCACCATATATAAAAATCAACTCAAAATTCATTAGAAACTTAAATGTAAGACCTGAAACTATAAAACTATTGAAAAAAAAAAACAAGGAGAAGTGCTTCAGAAAATTAGTCTAGGCATAGAATTTAAAGCTAAGTCTTCAAAAGCACAGGCAACAAAAACAAAACATAGACCAATAAAATTACATTAAACTAAAGAGCTTCTGCACAGCAAAGGAAATCAATCAGCAGAATGAAGAGACAACTTATAGAATGGGAGAAAGTATTTACAAACTATTCATTCAACAAGGTACTCATATCCAGAAAATACAAGGAACTCAAAACAACTCAACAGAAAAGAAAAAAAAGAACCAAATAATCTAATTTCAAAAATGGGCAAATGAGCTACATAGGCTTTTTTCAGAAGAAGAAATACAAAACACGAACAGGTATATGAAAAATACTCAGCATCATAATCATCAGAGAACTGGACATCAAAACCACAGTGGGATAGTATCTCGCCCCAGTTAGAAAGGCTGTTATTAAAAAGGAACGCTATTCATAGAAATTTTTTAAAGAGTGTGGAGACTTTGCAAAAAACTAAAAATAACACGGCTATATAATCTAGCAATCCCATTACGGGGTATTTATTCAAAGGAAAGGCAATCAGTACACCAAAGGGATACCTGGTCCACCATGTTTATAACTACAACACTGCTCATAATAGCCAAGATATAAAATCAACTGAGGCCGGGCGCGGTGTAATCCCAGCACTTTGGGAGGCCGAGGCGGGCGGATCACAAGGTCAGGAGATTGATACCATCTTGGCTAACATGGCGAAACCCTGTCTCTACTAAAAATACAAAAAATTAGCCACGCGTGGTGGCGGGCACCTGTAGTCCCAGCTACTCAAGAGGCTGAGGCAGAATGGCGTGAACCCGGGAGGCAGAGCTTGCAGTGAGCCGAGATGACGCCACTGCACTCCAACCTGGGCAACAGAGCAAGACTCCGTCTCAAAAAACAAACAAATAAACAAACAAGCAAAAAACCCTGAAATGTCTATCAACAGATCAACAGATATAGAAAATGTGGCATATATACACAATGGGATACTATTCAGCCATTAAAGAGGAATACAATCCTGTGATTTGCAGCAACATGAGTGGAACTAGAGGTTTTTATGTTAAAGTTAAATAAGCCAGGCACAGAAGGAAAAATATCACATGTTCTTGATCATACGTAGGGGCTAAACAAGTTATTGCATGGAGGCAGAGAGTAGAATGATGGTTACTAAAGACTGGGAATTGTGGGGGAGGGATAAAGAAAGGTTGATTAATGATAGAAATATAGAGTTAGCTAGAAGGAATGAATTCTACTATTTGATAGCACAGTAGGGTGACTATAGTTAATAATTTATTTCATTTTTCAAAATAGCTAGAAGATTTGACCTGTTCTCAAAGCAATTATAAATGTTTGAGCTGATGGATATCCTAAGTACCCTGATTTGATCATTATACATTGTATGCATGTGTCAAAATATCACATGTACTCCATATGCATGTAAAAGTTAGTATCAATAGAAAAGCAAGGTGCCAAGCAAAAAAAATAAAATAAAATAAAAATGGGCAAAGATTTTCATTACACATTTCTCTGAAGATATATAAATGACCAGTAATCATATACAAAGATGCTTAATATATTTAGTCACTAGGGAAATGTAAATTAAAACCACAATAAGATACTTAACACCCACTAACTAGGATGGCTACAATAAAAGAAACGTGGAAAATAACAAATGTTGACCAGATATGGAGAGATTGTAACCCTCATACATTGCTACTGGTAATGTAAATTAGGGCAGTCACTCTGGAAAACAGTTTTGAAGTTCCTAAAAAGTGAAACATAGAGTTGCCCTATGACCAAGTAGCTCCCCACTTGGGTACATAGCCAGGACATTTGTAAACATATACACACAAAAACCACAAATAAATGTTCATTGAAGCACTATTCATAATAATAAGAGACAGAAACCCAAATATCTACCAACTGATGTATGAAATTTAAAAATGTGGTATATACATACACTGTATATACATACATACACGTATACTTTCTTAGTCATAAGAAGAATGTTAGTATTGAAGTCTTGATGTATACTCAAGCATGGATCAATCTTCAAAGCATTAAGCTAAATGAAAGAGGTCAATTATTACATGATTCCATTTATATTAAATATACAGAATAGACAAATTAATAGAAAAAGATACATGAGTGATTGTCAGGAGCTGGGGAAAGGAGACATGGAAAGTGACTATAATAGGATATAGGGTTTTTTTTTTAGAGGCTGTGAAAATCGTGGAAGTTTTTATACAACTTTGTGAAAATACTAAAAATCACTGAAATGTACACCTTAAAAAGGTGAATTGTATGGTATGTTAATTGTATCTCATTAGAAAATGAATTTAAGAAAATGTTAAATAAAGAGTCTATATATCTGGGTCTCTTCAGGGTTCAGAAAGTCACAGTTATTAATTATAAATAGAAAGTAACAGGATTAAATAAGTTTCAGACCACACAGGACTAGTAAAACTATTTCTTGGAGTAAGAGATCAATGTAAAGATCAGATTATTTGTGTGAACTTTCCTTTTTAGGCTGCAGTCTTAAATTAGCTGACAATTTAGTGAGGGATAAGGAAAGAGTCACTCATATCCTATCCCTCAAAAGATAGTGCAGATTCTTAAGTAATGAGTGCTATGGTTTCAATATTTGTGTCCTCTGAAACTCATGTTGAAACTTATTTCCCAATGTGACTGTAGGAAGAAGTGGGGCCTTTAAGAAGTGATTGGGATATGAGGGCTGTTTCCTCGTGAATGAAGTAATTCATTCATAGATTATTTGGTTAGTGGATTAATGGGTTATCATGTGAATGGGGTTAGCTATCATGAGAGTAAATTTGTTGTAAGTGCCAGTTTGGCTCTCAGTGCACCTGTCTCACTCTGTGATGCCTTTCGTCATGTGAGGGAACACAAGGCAATCACCAGAAGCTGACCAGGTGCCAAGTCCTAGATATTAGACTTTATAGCCTGCATAAACATAATAAATAAATTTCTTTTATTTATAAGTTACTCAATCTCAGGTGTTGAGTCATAGCAACAGAAAATGGAGTAAGACAATGATCTAAAAGAAATTTGAATGTAATGAGTAGCTTTAGACCAGTTTGAAAGTTAAATAAATAAGAAACTTACTAATTTCCCAGCACTAAATATATGCAAAATTGAACTTCACTGCTTAAGTGTTAAGAAAATAGTTGGACTCCTGTATTAGTCCATTTTGCCTTACTGTAAAGGAATACATGAGACTGAGCAATTCATGAGAAAAAGAGGTTTATTTTGGCTCACAGTTCTGCAGGCTATACCAGCATGGCACCAGTATCTGCATGGCTTCTGGAAGGAAGCATACAACCATGGCAGAAGGCAAAGGGGGAGCTGGAACATCACATGGTCAGTGACAGCAAGAGAGATGGGGGGGGATATACTATATTCTTTTAAACAACCAGCTCTTGTACAAACTACAAGAGGGAGAAATAACTCATTACCATGGGATGAAAGCAAGCTGTTCATACAGGATCCATCCCCATGACCCAAACCCCATGACCCAAACATCCCAAATAGGCACATCTCCAACATTGGGGGTTACACTTCAACACGAGGTTTGGAGCGGACAAACATTCAAACTATCAGCTGCCATCTGTTTTTAAGTAAGAGGTGTGCTAGGGAAACTGTGTTGCTTCCTAAGGCAGACTTACTTATTCTTTTCCTTTCCAAATAGAATGATTTATTTTGGTTATTTCATCCCTATTCTACTGTTATTAGGAGAATGAAGAACAGAAAACAGATTATGTTAAAGTTCAAAGTTTTTCAGACAAAAAGGAGTTGTATATAAATTAAATGTAAGGTGTACTTAACATCACCCAGAAATCCCGGGCTTTGAGCTGGAAGGGTTTGGAGTTATGTTTCTTGGGGTGGAGTTGATTGTGTGTAATGTGTAGAGAAATTGAAGGAACAAGTAAAATTTTTGATATCCAGATGGTGGACTGTGACAGTGACAGCTAGTGCTCACTAAATTCTCCATTTGTTCCCATGCATTTTCCAACCCTTGTGCTGTTAGACTGCGACTCAGAGCTGTCCTCAATAATAGACTACAAACAGATGTGATGTGTGTCACTTCAGAGAGATGACAATTGAAAGCTGGCTTTGTGTGTCTCCTTCAACCTTCTCTGCCCTTGAGGTTACAGCACGGAGGCCACATGCTCCAGATGGCATACAGAATAATAGCTTTTACCTGCCCATATGTGACTTCATGGGAGTGAGAAATAAAGCTTTATTTTCTTAACATACTGAAATTTGTTTTCTTTTCTCTTTGTTGCCCTAACTAGTATGTCTTACTTTGACTAATCCACTGAACTTTAATAACTTATTTAAATTTTCTAAGCTTACAGTTTTCTCATGTAAAAGTTTGGAGAGTGATCATACTTAACTAGTTACTGGTTTAAGGTTAAAAATAAGTGCGTTAATGAGCATATCTTAGGACTTGGTACAAATCAAGCAACTAGTTGATGTTAGCTCTCATCATTATCAACGTATTTTATCACAGCAATTTCTAAACTGAGTAGGACATAATATAAATTCTACACAATAAAAAGAGCATATACGAATGACAAATTATATTCAATGAAATAGAATAAGGTAGGGGGGTTCAGGAATTGAAGATAATTGGAAATTGTTAAGAAATATATATTAGAATTTGATAGAAAAGTGGGTAACAGTTAAAGAAAATGTTTAAATATGGAGTATAGAGTCCAGATGAAGTTAAAAGCATGATTCCAAATATCAAACCTCTTTACTCCTTTTACTATTATCTGTCAACCTAAGAACAAAAGAAAAGCTTCCAAATTATATGATTTATTGGTTTTGGAGAATGAGAAAAGCACTGAAAGAAGGTCAATAAAGCACAAAGGAAAAGGTTGGTTCTGGGTCCAAGCCAGGTACAGACACAACTGAGATTGGAAGGCAGTGGGTGGGTGAGGGCAAGTAGCCATTTGACTTTTGGAAAATTTTTCACTCTCTGGAAATATTTACTTTTCTATGAGATGTAAATTCTTTTCTTCTACCCTTGACAAATTTACTTAAAATAATGCCCACACACCACAAAATAACAAAACAAAACTAAACTAAACCTTTTTTTGTCAATGCCCTTATGCCAGAGGCAATTTGGACTAAGAAATAATTATCAGAAAATGGCAGGGCTTTACTACAAATGTGCTTGAAATTGAGACTGGAATGGGCAACCACATATAGACCAACCACATTCGGTATAAAAGTGGGCTATGGAGCCCTTTTCACTTAAATTTTTAAAAGTAGATTCATTATGAAATATTTTTTCAAGGTGAGGTGGGCACGAGAGAATCGTGCACTCAACTAGGAGAGCATTAAAAATGACTCAATGGGCTAGGCGCAGTGGTTCATGCCTATAATCCCAAAACTTTGGGAGGCCAAGGCAGGCAGATCACCCGAAGGTCAGGAGTTCAAGACCAGCCTCATTAACATGGAGAAACCCCATCTCTACTAAAAATACAAAAATTAACTGGGTGTGGTGGTGTGTGCCTGTAATCCTAGCTACTCGGGAGGTTGAGGCAGGAGAATCACTTGAACCCAGGAGGTGGTGGTTGCAGTGAGCCCAGATCTTGTCACTGCACTCCAGCCTAGGCGACAAGAGTGAAACTCTGTCTCAAAAAAAAAAAAAAAAGAAAAAGAAAAAAGAAGAAAAAATTAAAAATGACTCAATGAAAAAAAAATTGACCATGCTGATATTTTTTAGTAACTGATGACTCATTTAGCTGTAAAATTTGTACTGAAATATCCATTCATATGTATAGACTTACTAATTAGATTAAGTGTTAAAACAAGAATCCTAATGCTGTGCCATCCAGCAGAGTACCTGGTACATAGTAGGCATAAATTATCTTTGTGTTATTTCATGATTTAAGCCAACCTTGATGTTAAAATTTTTCCTTTATCTGAGCAAGGGAATTTAAAATTTGTTCTTCCCAAGGGCTTGAAATCCAATTACACTATACAGATCATTAAAAGTCACACATGATGTCCTAAGGCATAGAGTTGGAGTGCAATGAGAATTACACCCATTAAAAGTGCATATGAATTGGGAGGCTGTGTTACCTGTGTTTCCTTGTCAGGCCTTTTCTTTTCTCATTGGTATATGCCTTACACACTCCATCAATCAGGAGAATTAATGGTGTGCCTAGCAATTTAGGCCATACGGAGATAATCAAGGCATCATAAATTGTGTTAGAGCAAATAAAGCCTACCAATTGGGACTGCTAGCACAGCAATCACATTTCAAAACTGCTTGCCTGCACTGGAAAATGCGTCAATGACGAAGCACGCAGGTGAAAACAGAAAATGCCAACCAGGGAAGAGTGTACTCACGCTCAGGAACAGAGTGGAGTCGATGTTTGGGGTCTTCTGGGAGGAAAAGTGAGTCTGTGTTACTGGCAGTGAATCCGTATGGACCTGCAGCAACCTCAGTTCTTGCCTCCTCCATAGGAAGAATTCCACTGAGGAGGCAGAAGGCAGAAGGAAGGACCAACGCAAGTTTTTAGAGCAGCGGTGAAACTTTAGCAAAAGGCTTTAGAGAAGAAAGGAGAGAAAGTAAAGTACCCTTGGAAGAGGGCCAAGTGGGCAACTCGAGAGCTCAAGGGCACTGTTTGACATTTTGACTTTGGGTTTTATATGTTGGTGTACTCACCGGGTCTTGCGTTACGTCTCCCGAGTCTTCACTTGGGGTGGGCTGTCTGCACGCGCAGTGGCCTGCCAAAGTTTCGGAGGGGCTGCATGTGCAGTGTTTACTGGAGTTGTATGCATGCTTCCTTGAGGCGTTCTTCCCTTGACAGCCAAATGTCCCTTGAAGATCATATACCAGTTAACCACCACCATTTTGCCTCTCAGTGCGCATGCTTGAGCCCACTAACCCAGCTCCTGACATACTAATATGATTGGGAAGCTGCTGACAATCAGTTTCAGGTGTTTCCGTTTAGTGGGAGGCTGCCTTTCCCTGGCGCTTGTTAGGACCAATTATTATTTTAAAGAGGCAGTGAAACACCTGCCTGACAGTAACCTGATGATGGTCACCCGACAGAGAGAGCAGGAGCCCTCTCCTCCTCTGCTCATGTCTGACTAGCTACCTAGTGTAATACGTATAAAACACAGTTCTTTTTGTTTGTTTGTTTGTTTGTTTCTTTTTTTAAAAATTTATTTATTATTATTATACTTTAAGTTCTAGGGTACATGTGCATAACGTGCAGGTTTGTTGCATATGTATACTTGTGCCATGTTGGTGTGCTGCACCCATCAACTCGTCAGCACCCATCAACTCGTCATTTACATCAGGTATAACTCCCAATGCAATCCCTCCCCCCTCCCCCCTAATGTTTAACATTTTGAGGTGTACCTCCAGATGAGATGCCAGCAACGAGAACCTTATCGCCATGGGTAGGGTATACCTTTCCCTTCTGTGCCTTGATCTTGTTTATGTTCATTCTCCTATCCTTCTTCCTTGTGGCGCCCTCACCAAAGAAATTGCAGTTTCAGATGTATTGCTTCGCAGCTTTCCTTATATCTAGGAGAAGGACTTGCAATCAAAGCCTGAACAGTACAAAGGGGCCTGAGAAAATTCTTCTTAAGACTTCCAGAGAAAATGATCTTTCCTGATAAAAGATAGGCAAGAGGAGAGTCATCCTTTGACCTTCTATCCTTGGACATTGCTCTGAAAAGATACGTTGCCTGGGGCAGCTGCAGTTATCTGAAGACAAGGCGGGGAACAAAAAGCAGACCAAAGCGGAAGTGTAAACTTGGGAGGAGACTGGGATTTGAGTCTATCATTGATCTGTTAACTGACCTGGAAGCACCCAACTTTAGCGCTTCTATAATGTGAATCAGTAATAGTTTCTATCATTTAAACCAATGTTTCTCAAACTTTAATGTGCACAACAATCACTTGGTGATCTTGTTAACATTCAGGTTCTGATTCAAGAAGGCCATGGTAGTTCCTTAAAGTGTACGTATCTAACAAACTCCCAGGTGATGTCCGAGCTGTGCATATATTGAATCACAAGTATTTAAGCCATTTAAAATGTTGTATTTAGTTTCCTGCAGCCAGAAGCATGCAAAATGACATCTTCGAACAGTGAGGGGTTTGAAAACTGAATCCAAAGACATGATGATGAACTTTAGGAACTAGCTTAAAAAAATGCTTAAACCATCACATGTGAGGGCTTTGATATCATCAGGGCCTGACTTCAAATATTGGTTCCATCATTTATGCACTATGAGGCTTTGTTGGAAAATTGTTTAATCTCTCTGAATCTTTATTTCTTTATCAGAGAACAATAGTATTTATCTCATATGGCTGGACTGAGGATTAGCTGAGTTTATGTAACAAAAAACATAGGTGTAGAATAAATGTGAGTTCTTTTTCTCTGATGCTATTGGCCAGATAGAAATCTGCATTCTCAAGCTTCACACGCGTCAAAGAGAACTTCATTACAATGGGGGTAGGTATGATAGAAATAGACAGGTTGTGAGAATTGGCACAGAAATTTTCTTACTATCCCAACTGTTGTTATTAGAAGTCTGTGATGCTTGTATCAGTCAACTGTAAACTTAATTGGATGTCTAAAAGAAAACTAATAAAAATTGTACTTTGATGTGACTTATTTTCTTTTTAAAACCTGTCTGCCTTAATTATGATGAGAAAGGGATTTTTTCAAATTCACAGATTCTCTCCTCAACAATTGCTGGAATATTGCTAAATGAAATAAAAGTGTTGTTAGCGGATCTGATCAGTGGTAAACCAAAACTCTCTCTACACTAGTAGAAAAGTGGGAGGTAATGCAACTTTTCTGCGTCAGATTGCAAATAGGATTGTGGGTGTCTGCCATGACTTGAAATGTTGTGACATGCTTTGTGTATGTTGTAGGATTTGAGAACTACATGAGGTTTTCATGTTTACAAGCCTGGGTGTTTTGAACAGTATAATGGTTCTGCAGTATACGGATGCCTCTCCGAATGATTTTGCAGTGTTTTTGGTATAATGCCCAAGCAAGGAGATTTACTAATGACTTCCAAGCATATAGTCATGGTCTTCTGAGCAAGGGTTTCCATGCACAGGAATAACTCTTACATATATTCAATGGAAAAAGAAAACATGTTTTAATGTTACATATGTCCTCTTGACATTAGGGAATTCATGTATCTTCAAACATTCCACAATGGTAAATCGGTTTTCCCATTACTTTTCAGTATTATTGCTATCAAATTAGTCTCAAAAATATTTGGAACTGTGTGTTTAAATATTCAGAATGTTTTCTTATGTGCTGTCATCATGGGTTAACTCTCCTTATTTCAGGAGTGCTGGAGAGCAGAATCACTAAGAACATGAACTTCTAAGTTGGCTGGTGCTGGGTTTTAGTGTTTTTACTTACTACTTACATAAATGTGGGCAAGTTACGTACTTCCCTAAACTCAATTTGCTTATCTGTAAAATGGGAATCATAACACCTCCTTAGGGCATTTTGAGAAGATTCAATTTGATAGTGTACATAGCGCATTTATCTTAGGTTTGGCACTTAGTAAGAGTCCAGTACATTTTCATTAGAAATAGTTTATTCAAACCTAAAAAAAACCCACTTATTTATTCTTCTTTTATTTCTCCTCCTGTAATATTCACAGTGATCATTTTTTGTGGAGGGGAAAAATAGTTTCCAGGAAGCAGAGTCTAAGACAACAGTTAGCACACCTGCAGTTTATTTTGGAAAGTGATCCTAGGGAATAGGAGTAGGGAGCTTAAAAGAGTGAAATGGGGAACAGGAAAATAGAAGGATATGCAGCTCTGGGCTTCTGGGGCCCACACAGTCTTCCATGGACCATGTAGAATATCTGAGGGAAAGATTAGTCACCTGCTACAGTCTTTCATTAATTGTGTTTTAGCAGGTTATTAACACCCTCACATAGGTTTGCAGTATGTAAGTGATTTGCCTCTTGGTTCTAGCAAGTAGCCAAAATTAGTATCAGAGAATCCCCATAACAGAAAGTGAGCACAGCTGAGAGGCCAGATTGTATTCATACAATTTTGGTTGCCGCAGGATGTGAAGGTGGTCAGAGAACTTGAGGAGGGACACAAGAGGTGTTTCATATATAATTCCTCATAGAAGCCATGTGCTGTCTGTAATTCCAGAGACTTGAGAGCAATTCAGCGTCAGGTACTTCTTACTCAAAGCCCAACATTTGAAGGACAATAGCTTAAGTAATTCTCTAATATGATAAAGCCCAATGTCTAAGTCACCTCATTGTAATAGATCTACAACAGACATCTGTAAGATCCCCAATAGTGATTTTTATGCTAAACACCCAATTTAAAAAGGCACATTTTCAGAGTGAACTGAGATCCATCTTTTGCAGAGTGATTCCTTCCCTTAGTTCTGTCAGGAAACTCAAATAGATGAGAATAGCCTCCTTAGTCTGAGTATTTGGAGATCTTAATGAAGGCAATGAAAGTGAACAAACACTTTTCTCTTTCAAAAGAGTTTCAAGAGGTTGTTTATCTCTATGGATGATTTAATACTGCTTACCTATTTTATTATAGAATTCAATATATTGATTTTTTTTCTTTAACATTAAGGGAATAATAACACTTGGAAAGCATACTACTGGAGTCCTAGGAAACTCTAGCAATGCATAAATATGTATGAAATAGTAGGATTATGATCAAGTGTAAATGTATAAAGGGGAAAATGCAATCACATGATTCCTTTAATAATTGGTGACTATGTGTTGGTGAGCATTTCCTTTACTGAAAACGACCCTGTCATTAAAACTCAAAGAATCACAACGATTAAAATTTTCTACTTTCCTACTAAGCAATATGCTTTTGCTTGACGTCTCTTTAGCCTCTGAGGGGAAAATGGGTTTCAGACAAATGTCTTTCACATTAGAAACTGTATTAAATTAATTGAAAAATAGATAAACATTGATAATAATAATAAAACAAGAGAAATGATGACAGTAAAAGGCAAATACTTTTTAAATGATACTCAAATAGACATTCAATAAAACCACATCTTTCAGATAACATAATCATTTGCATCATAAAAAACTCTAGTGGTTCAAATTTAAAATACTGATTAAAAAGCTTCAATTGGATTTCAAATTGCCTAAAAAGAAATTTTCATCTTAATAAAATAGGCAAAACTTTCCTTTTAAAATTACAACTTATTTTGTTAAAAAATGTGTTCACTATTCTCGAAAAAGACCTAAAATGGGTCTTTCAGAAGAGAAAGCGTTTCCTATTTTAAATTGAACCCAGTGGAGCATGGAAGACACAATTCCAAAGCATCCAGGGAAAAATTTGAATTCCCAATCCATGATTCACATGTACTCAAATACCCAGAATTTGGGGTTGATCCTTCAACAAGACAGGAGGGTGACTGATGATTCCTTGATATTTTAATGTTTCCTCCTGATGCCATAAGTTATGATAACTGAGTCTGTCCTAAGGACTTTTTTAAAACCACAAAAATGCAGTATCCTGCCTAGATTTATCTGAACTTCCAAGCTTATTACAGACTTTTAGATATCTTCTGGAAGATCCCTTAAGTGAAATGAGAAGATACTCGGACTTTAGTCACCAAAGTGAATGTTCTCATCACTTAAATTGACTTCATACAGTCAGGTTTATTTTATGCTCTCAGTTACTTACTACTGCAAGTCAACACAGCACAGGAATTGATGCATTTTGTGCCTTCAATTCAAAGGAAATAGCAAACACTGCTGTTTGTGAACTTTTTGGCCAATAAATAAAAAATATTTCATTTCTAATTCTCACTAGAAGGATTGAAATTAAACAGTAACAGATGAATTGGGCAGGCATGGAATACTAAATAGAAACTGGCAAATGAAATAATCCAGCTATTTGCTTTTACAATGAAAATGAGAATTGATTCTGCACTGAGAGATAGAAGTAAAAGGACCAAGAGTTTTGAAAAAAGCCTTCTCCACCAAAAGAGCAAAATAGCACTCAGTGGCATTGCATTGTTAACAAAATTTCTTTATCAGAAACTATAATTTAATATTTAAGTATCTAATTTACATGTGACAAGGTATCATATTCAAAAAATTAAATGCAACTAGAAAACTATTAACCACTAAAAACAATACTAAACACAACCCAAACATTTATAGGAAAGCAATAGCTAGAATTTGAATTGGAAAAAATGTTTCATCATATTTGGCTCATTAAACAAAGCATCCATTATAGCTTGGAAAAGAGCATCTCTTCTAATTCATCAAAAGTTTACCCTTTACAGCATGAATAACATTTAAAGATAGTTTCATTAACTGTATATGCACACGTGTGTATATATATTGTGAGACATACACTCGTGTGTTCATTTAAAGATATTGTATCTACCGATAACTGGCTGAACTTTGGAAGGTGCTGAAATCCACATTTCTACGTGTCCTTTGACCCATTTAATAATGTCTTTTTAAAAACAGAAATTACATAAAATACTCTGTTTTTTATTAACTGAATATTTTCTTAAGCATAATAATAGACAATGAAAGAATTGCACTTATTATAAAGGTACAGTAAAGTGTTAGATTGCAGCTCAGCCATGAAAGATCAGGGACTGTAGGACAGATGATAAATTGTGCATTATATGCAAAGATAATGGTGGCCAGTGAAATTAAAATGAGAGCAACTAGTTACAGAACAAACAGGGGATAACAGAAGAAAACATGCACTACTCCTACTTTAATGCAAAACTAATTTCTCCCAGGAAACCAACCCTTTGACTTCTCTTATACAAAGAAATGGGTTCTGCACCCCTGGCAACACAGTAGACTTGGACTTCTGTATTCAAATGCTAGTTCACTGTCTCTGAGCGTGCTGCTCCAGCGTCATCTCCATAAGCTGCCCTTGACATTCTGGAGCAACTACAATATTACAGTCTCTTTGTCAGGTTTCATTGAGCCTCAATATTCCCTTCAGTTCCGTATAAATATGGTCCACTATTCATCTTCTTCTGGTTCCTGTGGTAACACAGATATTTCTTCCTTCAAGCAATCACTGAAGAATTTGAGGATTGTGCTGTAGAGATGATACTTGCTTTTCTCAGATACATTATGACCTTCATCTGGGTAGACCTAAGGTATTGAGGAGAAAGAAGATTTCAAATTATCCAAGAAACTACTGTCACTCACATTCATTTTCTGAGCCCCAATGGCATGGAAACTTTGAATAATAATATCTGACCAAAATCACACCTAATTCAACTCTTAAGTTCTTCATGCTAAATTTTTAAAACAATTGTAATCATGTCAATTACTATTTGGTATTTAAATTAGAATGTGTTGGCCATAAAAGGTAGACTTTTTCAAGTTTATGTTGACTAAGATGAACTCACCTTTCCCCTAGCTTGACTAAACTGGACAGTTTCTTTTTGACTATAGGCCCTTGGGCCCTCCTCCCCTTTTTAGGAGTATTTAGTTTAGAAAACTTTCCAGCTCTTTATTTAAAGGGCATTGAGGTCAGTCTCTGTGTTCTTTGCGGTAGTTTTTCATAAGGTCTTCCTTGCATGTTTAACGCTGTCTGGTGCAATTATTACTTTGACAATGCCCTTTCCAAGGTAAACACAATTTTACTGTTTCTAAAATACAAATACAAAATAAAATTATTATCCCATTAATTCCTGAGTACAAAGGTTTAAATGGTGCCTCATTGCCCTTTGAATAAAACTCCATATTCCTCAATAATGCTTATGGAATGACCTGACATATGTTTATCCGTATATCTTCGTCTTTCATTATCCTAAACCTGGTAGTTTGTGTTTTAAAGAGGTTGAACAACTTTTGGTTCTTCTGAATGGTAAGAAATTTAAATGACTTAATTTTTTCCTTTTATGATTCCTATATCAGACTGGAACCTCCTTGATAGTGTAAAGTATGTCTTGTTACTCATAGAGCAGAGTGACCACTGTAATGTCCTTGATAAATATGTATTAAATATATGAATGCACAGGTGTCAATGGTAGTGCAAATGGCCTTTTATCCTCTCTTCTTTACGTATATTTCCCCAAATATTTTTATCCACTATTTATTATGAGAATTATAATAAATTCTCATAGTTAATAATAAATTGATAATAATAAATTCTCATATTTAATAATAAAGACGAAGGAAAAAGACAAAAGGAACAAGAAAAGGAAGAAAGGAACAACAAAAGGAAGAAAAGACAAAAGGAACAAGAAGGGAAGTAGAAACTTGTGACTTTTAAAAGAATTCAATATCTGGGATATGAATAAGTCTGAGAGGAAAATGACAATTTAGAAAGGATTTACACAATTCACTTGTAAAGCATGAGCTCATTCACATTCCCGGTCTAATTAGGAACAGAGAACACAATCTTTGGTACCTAAAAAACATATTAAAAAATAATAGTATGGAGAACGGAATAATAGAGAAGCTGTGTTGTGTATCTCACAAGTGAAAAAACACAGCAGGAAAACACATTCTTCTAAGAAAGTAGCTTACCTGCATAGTATAATTCACTCCAGCTTTTATTAGGTGCTTGATTAATTCTGCTGAGTGTTGGAAATGAACTTTTGCTGCAAGAAATCAAATTATGATATTTGAAGAAACACATTACTTGTATCAGAACTTTTTCATATTATTTTTCAAAGAGATTCAGTATTTTATTTTACATACATTGCATATTTAAAAGACTTATATCTGGTTGGGCACAGTGGCTCACGCCTGTAATCCCAGCACTTTGGGAGGCCAAGGCGGGTGGATCACAAGGTCAGGACGAGACCATCCTGGCTAACACGGTGAAACGCCGTCTCCACTAAAAAATATAAAAAATTAGCCGGGCGTGCTGGCAGGCGCCTGTAGTCCCAGCTACTCAGGAGGCTGAGACAGGAGAATGGCGTGAACCCGGCAGGTGGAGCTTGCAGTGAGCCGAGATCGCGCCACTGCACTCCAGCCTGGGGAACAGAGTGAGACTCTGTTTCCAAACAAAAACAAAAACAAAAATTATATCTGGTTTTAGGTAGAAAGCTGGTAAATATAATGGTAAAACTTTGAGCTTCACTCTGTTAAAAGAAAAAAAAGCAAAACAGTAGCTACAACTAAGTCCTACTTACTCTACAGAATGGTATTTAGATTTACTTTACTGGATATTATTTATTATTCCTAATGGCACACATATTTTTATAAATTTTATAAAATTTATAAAAATTTTAACATGGCAAATGTCTTTTCTGGATATTTATACAGGAAACCAGCTCTCTATTTCATTTCGAAGATTACTAGGGCACAGTCTCAGTTGGATACTGGCATTCTGCTTTATTATCCAAATTAGAAAAGAATATCCCATACTGAGAAAACAGAATACACATCTCATTATACAAGGGCTATTTAGTATAGAGAATACCGGTTACTCTTGCTTTCTTTTATCTTCCTTCTGCTTGAATCTAAGATCCAAAATTCTGAAGTAAGCAGCCCAATAGCCCTGGGTTTGGTAGCGATGAAGATTTGGTGCACTCAAGTTCTTTCTGCAGCAGTTTGCTCACATTCTGTCTGGGGTGTTCCTTCCTGTAGTTTATGTATCTTCAAATTTCTGTAACTAATGTTTAAGCTGACTTTTTTTTTTTTTTTTCTTTTTAAGACAGAGTCTCGCTCTGTCGCCCAGCCTGGAGTGCAGTGGTGCAATCTCGGCTCACTGCAACCTCTGCCTCCTGAGTTCAAACGATTCTCCTGCCTCAGTCTCCTGAGTAGCTGGGATTACAGGCGTGCATCACCATACTCAGCTAATTTTTGTATTTCCAGTAGAGACGGGGTTTCACCATGTTGGTCAGGCTGGTCTGAAACTCCTGACCTCGTGAGCTGCCTGCCTCTGTCTCCCAAAGTGCTGGGACTACAGGCGTGAACCACCGCGCCCAGCCTAAGCTAACATTTTTAATTGTCATTGCAAAGCTAGAGCAGCCTTATCAATAGTTTAAGCTTCTTTGATGCCTTAACTCTAGAATGTTGAATAATCAGACCACACAGCAGATAATGTAAAATGGCAGACAATCATTTAAACCTATTTAAAAACTAGATAGTCAAGATCTTTTTCAACATCTTCCTATGGCACTTAATGGGAAAATGACCTTGTCGTTGCTACATAAGTACAAACTGCTCTATAAATGTAAGCTTCTAGAAATGCTAATTAAAAAGGTCAATGACAGAGGTAATGTGATCCCTTATTTCTCTGTATGGGTACAGCTGAAAATAAATGTGCAAATGGATTTTTCCAGTTGGATATTTTTTCTGCTTAGTTTCTAGTGCAAAGTTCATTGATATTTGTTGCTATTTGTCTGTTTGCTATAGCTAAAAGGGAACATTACAGGTTTGACTGGTTGAATTCTTTAGCTGGTCATTTTTGAAGATAATATTAATAGTAGTGGTGTAACAGTGTCATGACTGAGCACTCATAATTAACCAAGCCCATATGGGTTGTGTGGTGTATGTGTGCGCCTGTGTGTGTGCGTGCCTGTGTGTGAGTGTGCCTGTGTGTGTGTGTGCCTGTGTGTGTGCCTGTGTGTGTGCCTGTGTGTGTGTGCCTCTGTGTGTGTGCTCATACACATTCACAGGTGCATATTCTCTGAAGTGACCGGGGCTGAACCTCTGCTTGTATTTTATTAGATGGGTGAAGCGCCAGACTTGTGACTGAGTGAGTGAGATAGAACATTGTGATTTACCTTTATAGCTACAACATATTGACACAGAAATTTGAAATAGCACTAATATATTAGTCCAGCATGATGGGTAGATGTAAAATAATTTAACCTTGAATATAATTTATTCACATGAATAAGCCTTCAGGGCACAGTGAATAAAAGGCTCAATACATGGATTCAAATCTCCTTCCTACTAATCAATTGTGTCTACAGTTTTAGGGAAGTTCTATCATTTCTTAATATTTATTTTCCCAATCTGTTAAATAAAAGTAATAATGTCTACGATTCCTTGTTTGCGAGAAGAACAAATAAGATAATATTAAATTCTTTTAGCGCATTTTCTGACATACAATGAGTACTTAATTGCTATTTATTTTTATTACTGTTGATATATATGTTAGATCTTAATACCTCAGAACAACATCCAAATGTCCTTCAAAATTTTTATGCTCGCCTTCATCCAACACTGGTACTGTATCATCTACATCTTTCTTTAATAGACTATTAATGGTATTTTTGTTTTAAATTTTCAGAACAGTTGCAAAGATAGTGCAGAGTTCCTGGATACCCGTTCTCCAGTTTCCCCCATTGTTAACATGTTACATTATTATACACTTTGTCGCAAATAGAAACTAAGACTCATATACTACCATTAACTAAACCCGCTCATTGTTAACATGTTACATTATTATATACTTTGTCGCAAATAGAAACTAAGACTCATATACTACCATTAACTAAACCCACTTTATTTGGGGTCCACTAGTTTTTCTTGTTGGTGTTCTTGTTGTTGTTTTCTTGTGTTACCTTTCTGTTTCAGGGTTCCATTCACAATCCCACATTATAGTTAGACATCATGTCTTTTTAACTTCCTCTGGTCTATGAGACTTTCTCAGACTTTTTTTTTTTTTTTTTTTTTTTGATTACCCCAACAGTTCTGAGGGGTAGTGGCTGGATATCTGATAGAATTTTCCTCATTTAGATCTGCCTGATGTTTTTCTCATGGTTAGACTGGTGTTATATATGGGCTTGGAGTATTAAACCATGGAGGTAAAGTGCTGTCCCCACTACATCATATCAAGGGCATTTAATAATAGTAATGACATGACTTGTCACTGCTGATGTGATGTTTGTCAAATTTCTCCACTGTAAAGTTCCTCTTTCTCTCCCTTTCCGTATAGTATCCTTGAAGCTAATCATTCAGTGGAACCCACTCTAAAGACGAAGGAGTTAAGTTCAAGATTTAGGAAATATTGATTCAAGACTTTCACTTTCTTGGCTCACTTGCCAGATGGCCTTGGATAAATCTGTTTCCTTTTGGAAATTGATTTTTCTCATCCATGAATGGAGCTATAAATATTCAGCTGTCTGTTGTAAAATATCACAGAGGATAATAAAATATAGATTCTTTGGTCCCTAAGAGTGTCATGTAAATATAAAGTGATATTATTTATTACTACTAACATCAATCACATCCACCTCCAAGGTTTAAAGTGATGAAAAAATGAGAGATGGTATAAAAGTACCTTTTTAAAGTTTTTGTTTTAAGTTCATTTAAGCGGGTAACCTCATTAGAATTTCATCTCAGTGTGTGCATGTTTTTGGTTTCTGTTTTCCAGGTTGGTTTCCATTGTAGATGTGCTGAATAACACTGTAACCATAGTCGCCAGACACAAGTGCCTTTTTAAATTAAAATTAAATAAAATCAATTCAGTTCCTCAGTCACACTAAACACAGTATGGCCACAAGTGGCCGGTGACTACTCTTTGAGCAGCGTTGATAAAGTATTTCCATCATTACAGGGAATTTGATTGGACAATGCTGATATTTGAGGCGTAGCCTCTTCTCCTCTTATCTCTGAATTCTTTTTTCCTACTTCCTATCATGTATCTGATTCTTTGTGTGACTCTCTGCTCCCTTCTTCAGAAGGTTTACAGGGCTTCCTCTAAGCAAGTCCTTAGATGTATCCCTTTGTAAAAGGTCATACCCTATCAAACAACAGCAGCAAGTATAATACTTACTGTCAGCGGTGCCATGAATTATTAATATATTTTCTTCTTTCAAGCCATGAATATTATGTAGCACACTGGCTGCCTATAAAGGAAAATACAAATATCTGTACCTATAGATCTAAATAAGCAATTGAACTGAATTTTTAGAACAAAAATACTCCTCTTTCTTTGTTATTTTCAAATTAGTTACCTGGTAAGTGCTTTCTTCCTTAGATGGCATCCCAAGGTATCTTTCAGAGAAAGCTGAGGCTGTGACCCAAGAAAACAGACATTCAAGAACAAACTAAAAACTATTTGACTAGCATATTTCATTAATTTCTTCATTTTACATTTAATTGTCATGCTTTAGTAAAATCAACTGAATCAAGGAGGAGATAAACAGCTCAAAACAGGCTCTAATAACATATGATAAATGAGCTCAATTGAACTATTCTAAATTAGGCTTTTGTTTTCCACAAATCAATACATTATATTAGGTCAGTCTGTAGAAAGTACTCACCATAGAATTTCAAGTCTGTGATAGGTGCAACCACTGATCCACATTTAAAGAGCTTTTCATCTGATTTTAAGATCATTGATGCAATATAGCCACCATAACCCTAGGGGAGAAATATATATATATATATATATATATATATATATATATATATATATATATAAAACACACACATACATATTTATATATAACAACTGTGCCTGGAGATATTTTTAGCTTTTGATCAATGTTGGGTACTATACATCATATCAGAATGTCTCAGATTTGGAAAAAAACAAAGCTAAAATCATTTTGTGCAATTAAAATGTTTGAACATTTGTTTAAATTGTTATATAACAGCTATTTTAATAAGTCTTAAAATATGAAATTAATTACATCACCAAATGTCAAATATTTGCTCCATGATTTCATACTACACATCTGGAAATTGCCCCAAATAATTTGAGGTTAGGGAAATAAAGCACTTATTAAATCACATATATTTTTCCCCTAATTTTATATCTATATATATTTAATAAAATAGTGAAATAATGGTGATTATGTAGAATTAAAAAATACGAATGATATTTTGAAAATATACCACCAAAAATATAGATTGTTTTAATTTCTTATAGGATTCAGAACATGTCACCCCAAAATAAGGCTGCAATCAGACTATTTCACCGTCTATAAAGGAAATTTATAGACGTTTTCAAGTGTTTCTCTTTCTCTCTCTTTCTCTCCCTCTCCTTCTGCACCAGGAAGAGAAGAATAACTACATCACTGAAGACTCAATAAAAGGAGAAGGAATTGACTTAAGTATACATAACAAACTTTGCTTGTGTTTTGCTTTTCCTGGCCATCTCTCTTAACAAAGCCTTTCCCCACATCCTTATTCCTTTGTTTCAGAGAATGATAGTGTTTGCATCTGAGGTCTAAGACAGTTCTTTGAGATCTGCTCTAGAGATCTGCCCATTTTTCTTGGTTCTGTCCCATCAAGGAGGTATTTATGTTATTAAGCTTCTGTTTTTCTGTTGTTCGGTTGTTGTTTGTTGTTTGGAGTCTCGCTCTGTCGCCCAGGCTGGAGTACAGTGGTGCGATCTCCGCTCACTGCAAGCTCCGCCCCCTCTGTTCACGCCATTTTCCTGCCTCAGCCTCCCGAGTAGCTGGGATTGCAGGCGCCTGTCACCACGCCCGGCTAATTTTTTGTATTTTTAGTAGAGATGGGGTTTCACCGTGTTAGCCAGGATGGTCTCGATCTCCTGACCTTGTGATCCACTTGCCTCCACCTCCCAAAGTGCTGGGATTACCGGCGTGAGCCACCGTGCCCGCTTGTTTTTCTCTTGTTAATCTGCCTTTTGTTAAGTGAATCTTGGCAAAAAACTCATGAAGAGTAAAGGAGAAAATTTTCTTCTTCTCTATATTTCACACAACTAAGTGTTGGAAAGCAATGGGATATAATGAATAATGTTCCCAGATAGATGAGTTAAATTATTGTTTGAGTTTAATTTTGAATACCCTGTTGAAATGTTTTTTAATAAATCAAGATGTCCAGTTTTCTTTTGTAGCCCATTATCTGACTAGAAAAGTTCCAGAGGAGATTTTAATAATTACAGTAATGCTGAAAAAAGGAAATGACCTACTGTGTTATCTGTTTTAGAAATTAATTTTCAGCCCTACTCTCAGTAATGTACTTTATGCTATTGGAAATCAGAACATCTTGGGAGGTATTAAAAAATATTAATATTCAGTCCTCAATCTCAGAAATTCTGATGAAGTTTGTTCATGATGAGGTCTACTTTTGAAAGATTTTCAGATGACTCAAGTGTGGTCCAGGTTATAGTTTTATTGTCATTGTCACTAAACTCTTGAAGTAAGAAATAATTTCATTTATGTGTATTTGGAGCATCATTTAAAAATTGGTACATAAAAGTTCAAAATGCAGTCATTATTACTGAATGGACTGAGATAACATATATTGTTCTGGTACTGGAATATTTAGGTAGTACTCAGAAGCTTGAGCAAAGCTCTAACTAAAGGAAATTAGTAACTAAAGGAAAGAAAATTATCATTTATAGATACAAGCCACCTCAAAGTGCCCTTGCTCATTCTCATTGAGAGAGACAGCCTTAGGCCAGCAACATTTGGAAGTAGCACATTTTAAATGTTACCTTAGGTAGATAAATGTATTAACCTACCTAAGAAAGAAGAATAAAAGGGTGGGGAAGCTATGCAAAGCAAGAAAATAAATAACTAAAGGCTGAATATCCCTTATCTGAAATGCCTGGAGTCAGAAGTTTCAGATTTTGAATTCTTTTAAAATTTAGGGATATTTACTGATACATAATGTGTTATCTTAGGGATGAAAACTTAAGTCTAAACATGAAATTAATATATGCTTTAATATACCTTATACACACAGCCTGATGGTAATTGTATACAATATTTTTAGTAATTTTGTGCATGAAACAGCTTTGACGGCATTTTTGACTGTGACCCATCACATAGGGTCAGGTGTAGAATTTTCCATGTGTGGCATTATGTCAGTGCTCAAAACATTTTGGATTTGGAGCATTTCAAATTTCAGATTTTCAGATTAGGTACATTGAACCTGTATCATAAAGCAAAAGTGGAAACAGCTCTTGAAAGTCTTGGCCCTAGAGGGAGCATTTCCAGTATATTGTTCCTAGTTCTCTGTCATAAAGATGGGCGAAGCCTGTTGCAGCCAAGAGATTTCAAGTATTTCCCATAGGCAAGACTCTTCCCATAGTGAGGAATGCATCACACATCTTAGTTGATGCATGCAACTTTTCTGGTTCTATTAACAATACCATGATGGCCAAGCAAACTTTCAGCTGATTATGATCTGTTTGTTTATATAACCTGAAAACATTGACAGAATCGTTGTATATCTGAATAATGAATATTCCAGTCCATAAAAGCATATGGTACATTTAAATGATACATGTAAGTTGACATTATATGCTTTTGCTGTTTTATTTTATTTATCTCAGTTTCACATGTCTCTCATAGCCTGATTATCTCTAGGAATCAAGAATACTGCCTTCCAAAGGAGGGGTGGATCCCAGAACAATGCTTCTTAACTTGTAAGTTAATTCAAATCACTTGAGAGTGTTGTGAGCATACAGATTCAAGTTCAGTAGACCTGGGGTGGGACCTAAGATTTTGCATTTTTAATAAACTTCAGGGGACCGCTATGCTGCTGATCTATATTACATACAGCAAGTTATTACTGCATAATTGTATAATAAAGATGCCTACCGGAAACATCTTCTTAGTTCTAGCCAACATTCCCTAGATGAGTGAAGCTTAAAAAAAAAAAAAAAGTGCCAGTGCTCCCCCCACCCACATTCAATCACAATCTGTGGAGAATGGGCACCTGATGGATCTCCCCATATGATTCTTCAGTGAAACCAGGATTGTAAATTATTGCTAGCTATACAAGAAGTTATATTT
This sequence comes from Macaca fascicularis, assembly GCF_037993035.2. Classification (NCBI taxonomy): domain Eukaryota; kingdom Metazoa; phylum Chordata; class Mammalia; order Primates; family Cercopithecidae; genus Macaca; species Macaca fascicularis. The sequence goes on from NC_088386.1 coordinate 16,011,923, forward strand.
TACTATTTTTGTAATTATGAAAATTTGGCATTTAATGAAGTCAAATATTTTTTAAGTCTTAATGATAAATGATAAAAGCTGTTGAATAAAATTATATTTATAGCATTTAAAATTGAACCACAAATGCTTCTTTGATTTTTAAACAAAAATCAACACTGGCAGAAATTAGAATGATTTTTTTTTTTTTTTTTTTTTTTTTTTTTTTGACATGGTCTCGCTCTATCACCCAGGCTGAAGTACATGGCACAATCTCTGCTCATTGCAACCTCTGCCTCCTGGGCTCAAGCAATCCTCCCACTTCAGTCTCCTGAGTAGCTGGGATCACAGCTGCGTACCACCATGGCCAGCTAATTTGTGTATTTATTTGTACAGATAGGTTTTGCCATGGTTGCCCAGGCTGGTTTTCAACTCCTGGGCTCAAGTGATCCACTCGCTTCGGCCTCCCAAAGAACTGGGATTACAGGTGTGACTCACCAGCCCCAGCTGAAAATAAATTAAATTTTAATGGCTCGCCTTCCTCTCACCCGTTTTATACGTATTCACAGAATGCAAGAGTATATCACAAAAGAGTTTTTGGAAAATTTACTTCAGAAGAGGGCAAAAATAAGATATAATTTCTAGGTCATGCTTTCAACTTTCAAAACAATGCATATCATCAGGTAGATTAAAAAATGGGAATCACCATATTGTCTGTAGTAAATTAGAGGCTATTTTTGATTTAATAAAGATCAAAAACTTCCATCATCAGTGGAGGCTGCTCTGTTTTCATTGTGTATTTTATTGGTCTCCCAGTGATCAGATTTTGCTATTCATTAAATTGTTCTGTCATTCCCATTTGCCAAGCATTTTAGCGTTACTGCCAAATTTTAACAAGTTTATGTTATTTTAAAATTTAATTTAGTACACCTAAAATATAGGAATGTTTCCTTAGAATTTTCCTTCTTAAAAGAAATATACCCATGATGTAGGAAACTACATTCAATAGATAGAAAGACTTGGAGAAGCAGAGGTGGGGTCTGCAATGCCATTTACTCAAAATTTATGTTTGCAGTGGCCCCAGGTTTTCAAATCATCTTTAAATGACTTTATGAATATAGTAAAAGGGATACACTGACAGACTGGGATTTAAAAGGAGCTTATTTCGGCTCGGCATGGTGGCTTAAGCCTGTAATCCCAGCACTTTGGGAGGCTGAGGCCAGTGGATCACGAGGTAAAGAGTTGGAGACCAGCCTGGCCAGCATGGTGAAACCCTGTCTCTACTAAAATTACAAAAATTAGCCAGGTGTGGTGGCGTAATCCCAGCTACTCAGGACACTGAGGTAGAATTGCTTGAACATGGGAGGCAGAGGCTGCAGTGAACTGAAATCGCGCAGCTGAACTCCAGCCTGGGCAACTGAGCAAGACTCCATCTCAAAAAATAAAAATAATAAATAAATACATAAAGAGGTGATTTGTGCGAACTTGTGTAATTCTTTCTGAACCACTTCACTTGTGGTACACCATGAATTAATTTGAAATAAAGAATTTTATAAATACAAGATAAATTTTATGACACTATATTATTTTGCATTAAAACTATTAATTCGCTTAACATAATCATTCACCTTTTATCACAATACTTATAATCCTGCCTTGAAGCAGGATCTTAATCCTTCCTCAAGGAGACAGGATCTTAATTCTACGGATAATGTATACTGAAGTTTTAAACCTTAGAAGTGACTGGAGCTGGTCTCAAACACTGAGAGGCCCTCCCTCAATTGGAAAGATACAAAACTTTAAATAACAAATAATTATCTCCCTAAGTAAAGTTTTAAGCTTTCATATTCATTTACATTTTTAAATTTCTTTTGTTTTCCCTAGATATCCATAGTTCTTATCTCCTTACATTGCCTTCTCTTAGTTCAAACATGATCTCCTAGTGATACCTTTCCTTACTTCCAATCTAAATTTGCCACATTAGCTCTAATCCTGGCCTCCTTATTTATCTCTCTTCTTCATTTTTTTGGAATCAAACTCTCACCACCTGACATTTTATGTATTTCACCAATTATGTTTAGTTTACATGTTTTCCATATAGCTCTTCTCACTGAACTAAATTCAATAAAGAAAGACTTTTCTTCTGTTCTCTGACCACTGTATTTCCAACACTTCAAAAAAAGTGCGGGGCACACAGTGCACATCCAGTAATGTTTGCTGGATGAATTAATTTTTGGTAATTACAGTTATGTCAGTTCTAAAAAAATGTTTATAAGCCAAACTTAATTTCAATTCTTGTGATAACCTTTTTTTTTTTTTTTTTTTTTTTTTAGACAGAGTTTTGCTCTTGTTGCCCAGGCTGGAGTGCAGTAGCATGAATTGGACTCACTGCAACCTCCGTCTACTGGGTTCAAGTGATTCTCCTGCCTCAACCTCCTGAGTAGCTGGGATTACAGGCACTCGCCACCACACCCAGCCAATTTTTGTTCTTTTTTTTAGTAGAGATAGGGTTTCACCATGTTGGCCAGGCTGGTCTCGAACTCCTGACCTCAAGTGATCCACCCCCTCCACCCCCCTCGGCCTCCCAAAATGATGGGATTACAGGCATGAGCCACTGCTCCCGGCTGTGATTACTGTTTTTAAGGAAGCTATGTCAATAACATTTTGCTTCTAGGAGTTTTGTTTTACATTTAGCACTTACACAGAATTCTTAAAAGAAAAAAAAAATAAAATTATTATATATTAAATGAGGTTAGGTCCTGAGGATAATTATTCAAACTAAAGTGGCTTAATGTCTTCAATCAAGTCATACTCATAATTACTAAGTAATAAACACATGGCCAGTTAAAAGCTACATATGTTATTATCATAACCTTTCCATTATCCCAACAAGCTAGTTAGAAAATAACACTGAGAAAATGACACCATTTACAATAAAAATTAAAACACACAAATAATAAGCAATACTTAGAAATAAAAACAGCAGGAAAGAAATTTGGCATATTTTAAGAAAGCTGTAAAATTCTACTAGGGTATATAAAAAAAAGAAAAGAAATGTACTGTGCATATTATCTGACTCAGATGAAAGTTACACCTTGTGACTATTTTAATTCTTAAATTATTATAACTGTTGAAACACATTTTAATTAAAAAAATTCCAGTTGAATATTTGGGGGAATTTGAAAAAAACAAAGACAATAGGACAGGTGAGCCAATAATATTTTCAAAGAGAGAAGAGTGAAAATGTCTTTTAAAAATATTAAAATGAGTTATAATGAAGCATGTTATAATTGAAAGACTGTAAGATTAGCATGAGAACAGAAAGACAGAATTCAACAGAAATAAACCCTGAAATGAATGAGAACTTAATACTTAGTGGGTATCACTGTTAATGATTTTGATTTAGTCAACCAATGGAGCTAGGAAACTGGCTAGCTCTTTGAAACTATATAAATAAATTCTCACCATCCATCACAAGTGCTATGCATCTCTCTCATCTCTATTAAACTCAGATAAATAAAGAGAAAACATAATGAATACTCATTTAGCCTTTTGATAGAAACAGGACATCTAAATAATAAAATCACTGGAAGAAATTACCCAAGAAAGCATTTGAGAATGTGGGGAAAAGAAAGAGAGATCAGCCTGTTACTGTGTCTATATAGAAAGAAGTAGACATAAGAGACTCCATTTGGTTCTGTATTTGAGATGCTGTTAATCTGTGACCCTACCCCCAACCTTGTCCTTGCAAGAGACATGTGCTGTGGTGACTCAAGGTTTAATGGATTTCGGGCTGTGCAGGATGTGTCTTTGTTAAACAAGTGCCTGAATGCAGCTTGCTGGTTAAAAATCCTGCCCGTCCCTGGGCAATGGAACATCTCTGTGTGAGACCAGATTGTATGTTCTGTTTACTGAGATAGGAGAAAACCGCCTTACGGCATAAGGTGGGACTTGCTGGCGGGACTTGCTGGTGCAATGCTGCTAAGAGGTTTATGGAGATGTTTACATATGCATATCGAGGCACAGCATTTTCCTTTGAACTTACTCATGTCACAGAGATCTTTGTCCATATGTCTTACTGCTAATTTTCTCCCTAAAGTGATCCTATTGTCCTGCCACTCCCTTATCTTTAAGATGGTAAAGAATTATCAATAAATACTAACGGAACTCAGAGACCGGTGCTGGCGTGGGTCCTCTGTATGCTGAGCGCCGGTCCCCTGGGCCCACTTTTTCTTTCTCTATACTTTGTCTCTGTGTCTCATTTCTTTTCTCAAGTCTCTCGTTCCACCTAACGAGAAACACCCACAGGTGTGGAGGGGCAGGCCACCCCTTCAGAGAAGAGTTTGTCATGTTTTAGAACTTCAGTTTTTTGATTCATCATATGCAAATTTTAACAAAAATTCCAGAAGCTGAAGAAATATTTTAAACAAGTGTGAACAGAGACTGCTACCTTTAATATAGCAAAATCTTAGTATGTCAACAAGAAAACAAATATATATGTTAATATATACCAGAAGTCAACATAAACTAAGCATGTATAATGGGTAAATAGACAATCCAAAAAGAGACATATAAAATGGTTAATAAATATACAATTTATTTTATTTAAAAGTGTATAATTCTAATGTGATGAAGCAACAGAAATGAGATTTATCCTCCCACATGAAATGACTAAAAATATAGACAAAATATATGAAAGAGAAGTTTTTAAGACATTGGACATTGGGCGATGAAGGACATTGATCCCTGAATGATGAAAAACAAACACATCGATCCTAGGATTGTCACATCTTGCCACCTTGAAGAATGAAGTTGAGACATAGCAGAACTATCTGAAATGGAACATACAAAGAAATATGTGCTTCTTTAAAAAAAATTTAAAAGCATATTAGTAAGCTTTGGGCAACTTCAAGTAGCCCAATATACATCTATTTATATGAAATATAAATTTATATGAAATATAATTTATATGAAATATAGGAATATAATTTATATAAAATTATATGAATATAATAAGGCATATCACAATGAATATCACAATGAAATTCATTAAAATTAATCATAAAGAGAAATTATTAAAAGCATCTAGACAGAAGAGATGCATTGTACACAGAGGAACAAAGTTAAGAATGATGGCATATTCTTATTGAAAAAAAATGCAAACCAGAAGGTAATAAACAACTTTACAGTACAGAATAAGAAATGTCAACCTTAAATTTTTTGACCAGAAAATAATAAAATATTTAAAAGATTAAGGTGAAATAAAGACACATTAGAGCTGGAAGAATATATTACTTGCACACCTGGAGTAAAAGGTAATTTAAAGGATGTTCTTCAAGCAGAAGAAAAAGTGAGACCAGGTGAAATCTGTATCTACACAAAGAAACGATGAACACTGAAATTGGAAGTTACATGGGTAAATATATAAACATTTAAACACTGAATTTAAATTTGTTTAAAAATAACTCACTTTTAGGCTGGGTGCAGTGGCTCATGACTGTAATCCCAGCACTTTGGGAGGCCGACGCTGGTGGATCACCTGAGGTCAGGAGTTTGAGACCAGCCTGGCCAACACGGTGAAACCCCCATCTCTACTAATAATACAAAAATTAGCTAGGCGTGGTGGCCCACACCTGTAATCCCAGCTACTGGGGAGGCTGAGGCAGAAGAATCGCTTGAACTCGGGAGGTGGAGATTGTAATGAACCGAGATCACACCATTGCACTCCAACCTGGGCCACAGAGTGAAACTCTGTCTCAAAAAAATAAAATAAAATAAAAATAAAAATAACTGACTTTTAAAGGCAAAAATTATAACATTGTATTTTGGGATTTATAACACGTAGCATAAAATGTATGATAACTATGGCATAAAGGTTGGAAATAGAGAAACAGAAGTATACCACTGTAGAGCTCATACACACACACACACACACACACACACACACACACACACACAGTTGCCCTCCTCTGATATATCCCATTTCATATATATGTACATATATAAATATACATATATATGTATATATACACGTGTACATGGATATATATAATATGTATGTGTATATATGTACACATACATATATAAATACATACATAAATACTGGCCTGTTTACAGCTCATTACCTTGAAGAGGGAAGTAAAATAATAATATCACAGGAGGACAACTTTAAATAGTTAAAAATATACATTATAAGCAACAAAGGAAACATCAAAATAATGCAAAAACCAGTTATAATTAACAAATAACAAAGCAAATTTAATTATTTGTTTTGTTATTTTAATAATTAAATTTAATTATTAAAAATGCTCTTTTAATATAAAGCACACTAGACAAACTTTTAAAGAAACTGAAAGCGGAAGAAATGGAAAGTGTATGGCAAGATGATAGACCTTAATGCAACAATAACAATGATCATATTAAAAGTGAAAGAGCTAAATACATTATTTAAAATCTAGAGATTTAACATGCAGAGTCTGTCAGATTGAATGAAAAAGCAGGACCCAACTCTTTGCAGCCTATAAGAAACACACTTCAAATATAAATACATAGTACATAAATATAAATACATAAATACATAAAAAGAAAAATAATAGAGTAAGATTTATAACATGTTTACAATAATCAAAAGAAAGATGGAGTGGCCGTATTAATATCTGACAAAAAATATTTCAAAGGAAATAATATAACCAAAAATAAAATTGCCCAGGCTGGAGTGCAGTGGCACGATCTCTGCTCACTGTAACCTCCGCCTCCTGGGTTCAAGCAATTCTCCTGCCTTGGCCTCCCAAGTAGCTGGGATTACAGGTGCCTACCACCATGCCCAGATGATTTTTGTATTTTTAGTAGAGATGGGGTTTCACCATGTTGACCAGATTGGTCTTGAACTCCTGACCTCATGTAATCTGGCCACCTAAAGCGCTGGGATTACAGGCGTGAGCCACCATGCCCAGCCAAGAAGGTCATTTTTTAACAAAAAAGAGGTCAACTAATCAAGAGAAAATAATGATCCTAAGCATGTATGTATCTATACAATAAAAGAGTATGGAAATACATGAAGCCAAAACTGATAGAACTGAAAGTAGGAAAAGGCAAACAGACAATCATAGCCTTTAAATAAAAATGACAGGAAGTCGTTGTTTTGAACTAAGCTACTGAACTAAGCTCAACAGACCAGACTAAAAATCAAAATGGAGCCACTCATGCTGACTTTCCATGTCACCAAACCCAAACTGACTTGTTACTTGACCTTCCTAGAAAGCAGTAGTGAGAGGTTAACAGCCTAATTTCCCAAACAGGCCAGTTTCAATCAGCACGATAATGAAGTTTCCTCTGCTTTAATTCTAACAACAAAGTGTAACCTCAAGTGACCTGATGTTAGCCAGTTATTTTTCTACTGTTCCTGCTTTATAAGGAAAGTAACTTTGAAATGACCAATCTGCTTTTTATTTTTTGTTACTTCTTTCTTTAATTCTTTTCTATCTATAAAACCAGCCTCTTCTGCCCAGCTCATTGGGACACTTTTTCTATTTTATGGAATGAAGTGTTGCCCATTCTAGAACTGCAAATAAAGCAATTAAGATTTTTAGACTAAACTGTTGTAATTTTGCCTTATGGCATAGCCAAAGATTTCAACACCCTCTTTCATTAGCTGATAGAAAAAGTAGACAGAAAATCAGTAAAGAAACAAAAAGCTTGAATAATATATTCAATCAACTTGACTTCATTGATATGTATAGAACATTCTATGTGGTGAAACTGAGGTAAAGACTTTAAGAATAGGAAAGATTTGAATTGGAGTTTGAAAAAAGGATAAAGTTTGGATATCTAGAGGGAGAGGGAATTCCAAATTAAAGAAAGATTATGAAATAAGTTCAATTCAAATGTCTCTGCAACAAAAAATCAAATAAAACTGAACTACCTTGACAAAGCATACAGTCTGACTTAGAAATGAAAGCAGAAAACAAATGAATGTAATACATTACATACTGGTATAATAATTACAGGAAGCTACTAAAAAGTGTTCTATGAGTACACAGGAGGGAACAGTATTTGCTAGTGCGAGAGATTGAATGGATGGTTAATGTCAGGCCTCTGAGTCCAAGCCAAGCCATCGCATCTGCTGTGACTTGAACGTATATGCCCAGATGGCCTGAAGTAACTGAAGAATCACAAAAGAAGTGAAAATGCCCTGCCTCGCCTTAACCAATGATGTTCCACCACAAAAGTAGTGAAAATGCCCTGCCAGGCCTTAACCGATGATGTTCCACCACAAAAGAAGTGAAAATGGCCGGTCCTTGCCTTAAGTGATGACATTACCTTGTGAAAGTCCTTTTCCTGGCTCATCCTGGCTCAAAAAGCTCCCCCACTGAGCACCTTGTGACCCCCACTCCTGCCCACCAGAGAACAAACCCCCTTTGACTGTAATTTTCCTTTACCTACCTAAATCCTATAAAACAGCCCCAACCTTATCTCCCTTCGCTGACTCTCTTTTCGGACTCAGCCCGCCTGCACCCAGGTGATTAAAAAGCTTTGTTGCTCACACAAAGCCTGTTTGGTGGTCTCTTCACACGGATGCGCATGACAGTTAATGGAGGAAGGGACACCTGCATAGGGCTTAATAAGAGAATTCTAAAGCAATATGTAGGCTAGAGGCTGTTAGAAAAGAAGTAAAAAGGCATGAACAAAGATACTGAGGTAGAAAGGTAGAAGGCATGCTTATAATCAAAGAGATTTCAGTTAAACTATATTGCAGAAAGTGCAGTTGGAAAGAAAATAACAGTAAATACAATTGAAATATCATTAGGACCCATTTTACGTAATAGTTTCACCTTTTAGAATTTAGTGAATACTTGTGAAATATTGAAATAAAATTGCATGTAAAAAGACAAAACTTCACATCTATGCTTTTATACTGACTGAAGTTTGTCTCTTTTCTTTTCCTCTGGTATCCATGTAATAGGTTTAGAAGGTAATTAATTTAATGAATGCTTTCCTGGTGTTTACAGGACTAACATTTTAATACATAGAAAACAGGTAGTAGTATTGTCTAAAAAATATATATTGTTTGACCAAAGCATATTCTTAGAAATACTATCATTCTATTCTTTAATCACTTTACATCATTAGAGAACACTGATTAGAATGGATTAGAAAGATTTGGAACCAACCCAAATGTCCATCAATGATAGACTGGATAATGAAAATGTGGCATATACACACCATGGAATACTATGCTGCCATAAAAAAGAATGAGATCATGTTCTTGGCAGGGACATTGATGAAGCTGGAAGCCATCATTCTCAGCAAACTAACACAGGAACAGAAAACCAAACACTGCATGTTCTCATTCATAAGCAGGAGTTGAACAATGAGAACACCTGGACACAGGGAGGGGAAAATCACACACTGGGGCCTGTCATGGGGTGGGGAACAAGGGAAGGGAGAGCATTAGGACAAATACCTAATGCATGTGGGGCTTAAAACCTAGAAGATGGGTTGATAAGTGCAGCAAACCACCATGGCACATGTATACCTACGTAACAAACCTGCATATTCTGCATGTGTATCATGGTACTCAAAGTAAAATTTTAAAAAATTAAAAAATGAAAAGAATGTGCCTCACAGGCATCCCCAAATCCCAACTCCTTGTTAAACATTTCCATACTCAAAAACAAAAATTAAACTAAACAAATTATACACACAACAAAAACATTGAGCATTTTTTAAAATTTCATAATTTCAGCTTTATGGAGGTGTATATATATCAGTATGATATATCTCGGAATGTAAGTTTAGTTTTTGCTGGCAAAGTCCATAATAATGAATGAAATTATTTAGCTAGCTATCTAGATATAGATATATATCACCATAAAAACATGGTAAATCTTAGACAGAGAAAAAGCAGAACCTGGAAATTCATTCAAATATTAGTGAGTGTGAAGAAAAGAAGTTGCTAGAAATTGCAAATTCCTAGAACTAGAGCTGCCAATCATTTTTCCTTTCCTTGAGGGACTATTTCAAATGAATCACATCACTTTTTATATTGAGATTTAACTTAGCCTAGAATCTTACAAGGTAGACTTGTTTTAGCCTCATTGACGAGAACAACATATTTATGGCAGTTTATTTTCCAGCATTAGGTGAAAGAGATACTCCACTTGGTCCCTCAACTAAAGATTACCAAAGTAAAACCAACCAACCAACCGAACAAATAAAACACAAATATAAATTGGTGGCTTTAAAAAAAGGCACAACCCCAAACACTAAAAATCAAGCTCATAAATCCACAAAAGCCAAATATAAACTGAAAGCTGGAAACTTGAAAACTGAAGAAAGCATAAAACCAATGTTTTATTCACACGCTAAAGACTTTGATGTTTTGTTCTAATGGCTTCATTGGTGGATGGGGTAAACAAAATCCACAATGGGTCTAAAGGAGACCCTAAATAAATCTAGATCCCAAAAGCATTGTCTAAATATGATAAAAAATAAACATGCTGCATAAAACAGATTGGTGAAATGTTTTGTTTTTTATTCCTGTTATGAGCTTGCACTGAGCTAATAATAAATAATTAATCTTGACTAAAAATTTGAGCTGTAAGTCTACACTTGGATTTGTGGTCCCAATTCAGCATGCACAATTAAATATAAAACATAATACATAAATACAAAAGGAACAAAAGCATCAAAGAATTCCCATAGATAAAATTCCAAGAAAGATAAGCTCATCTATGAGTAAATAAATAGTACATAAGGAAAAGTATCACCATGACTGAGAGCCAGCAGAAAAAAGAGGCAAGAGAAACTGATGCTCAAAAATAAGAGATATTTGGTTAATACGATGTAAAATATCAGACAACGATGTTAAATATATCTTACAAAATACACATCAGCAAAGCAAGAGTTAAAATATAGCTAAACATTTTGATAGAAAGCTCAGTGAAACTTCTAGTTACAATTTTTTTTTTTAATTTAAGCAATGAATATAGAAAACCATTAGTCACACATGAAGAGAGAATTATTGGACTATAGAAGCAAGTATGACACAGAATTAAAGACTAAAAGGCACCAAGAAAAGTTTATAAAATAACCACGTTAAAGTGATATTTTTAACACATTTTTAATAAGAGTTTAAGGAGGATGAGAAGTTATGACAATATTCTAATAGAAAATTAATAATTTTCTAAAATTGACAAAGCACCAAAACATAGATTCAGAAAATCCAATACAACCTAAACATGGTCAATTAAAAAAATATCTATAACTGTGCACATGTTAGAAAAAACAGAACACCAAAGAAAATTATCTTTTAAAAATATGAAAGCTTCAATATTGCTTAGATGTCAGTTATCTTTAAGCCAGGTGATTTATAGATTCAATACAATCCACATAAGAAATCCCTATGGCATATTTTTCTTTAGAAATGATACAAAGTGATTCTAAAATTTATAAAGAAATGTAATATATCTAGATGAGCCAAAAGAACTTTGGAAAAGAAGACAGAAGAACTACCACTATTTGATTTTAAGATACTACTATCTGATGTTAAGATACGATGTAAGGATGAATTTTATGGTATGTCAATTATATCTCAATTAAAAATGATGAAAAGGGGAAGGAAGGAATAGGTTTGCAGTTGTGACGTGCTTTCTGTGATTTAGTAAGTTTTAATATGAAAGTGAAAGTTGCACAGTCTGAATGGTCAACAAATCAGTTATGTTAAAATATACCCATATGAAGCAATAAACACATGAAAAGGTGTCCAGTATTATTAGTTATCAGTAAACTACAAATGAAAATAAAATAAATCCCTCTATTCATCAATCGTGAATGATTTAAAGAGACTGATGATATTAAGTGTTGGCATAAATGTAGAACAAATGAAACTCTTCTACATGGTTCCTATAAAATAAAATACAAAATATGAGTACTGTCAAAAAAGTATGGAAATTCCTTATACAGATAAACATGGAATTACTATGTGACTTAACAATTCTACTCTTATGTATTTACAAAGAAATATGAAAATACATGTTTACACAAAACAAGCTTACAAATGTTTATAATAACTATATACAAAACGAAAAACAACACAAATGTTTATCCATAGGTGAATGGGTAAACAAATTATTTTATAAGTCATACAAGACAATTCTTCTCAGAAATATAATTGAACAAACAAAATTATATTTAGAAAAAAGAATGAAAGAGAAAAAATAATTCAAATAAATGGAAGACAGAAGAAAAATAATACGACAGATAATGGGCACATATAATGAAAACAGTAACATTTAAATTTGTCAGTAACTAGAAGAAATTTAAACGAATATAATCTTTGACTAAAACATGGAAATTGGCAAAAAGATAAAAACATATTTCTCTCTCTCTCTTTTTGTTTAAAGGGCATACCTCAATCATTAGGACAAGGACTGAAAATAATAAGATGGAAAGGCTGATATAAGCACATATCAATGAAAAAATGCTGTCATAGTAATTTTAATATAAAAATCATCTTTAATGCAAAAAATTAATAGAGATAAGCTTGGCCAATAAAAACAACAAAAGATTACGTTTATCCAGAAGATATAATGATTTTGTAGTTGCAGGACTTGAATAATAATAGCCTTAATATACACTTAGAAAAATTAACTTAATAAGGAGAACTTTATGAGTTCACATTATAAAGGGATATTTTAATGCACCTTTCTGAGGACATAGTGAAAATAAAAAGTTTATTATTTGAACATAAAAATGGATATGTTTGATTAAATGGACATACATGTAACACTAACATTTTTAGTCACACATGGAAGTTTTAAAAATGTAAACTGGTACAACCACTACGGAAAACAGTGTGGCGATTTCTTAAAGAACTAAAAGTAGAACTACCATTTGATCTAGCAATCCCACTATTGGGTATCTACCCAGAGGAAAAGAAGTCATTATATGAAAAAGATAATTGCATATACATGTTTATAGCAGTAAAATTCATAATTGCAAAAAATTTGGAACCAGCCCACATGCCCATCAATCAACAAGTGGATAAACAAATTGTGACACACACACACACACACACACACACACACACACACCCCATGGAATACTGTTCAGCCATAAAAAGGAACGAAACAATGGCATTCACATCAACCTGGATGGAATTGGAGAACATTATTCTAAGTGAAGTAAGTCAGGAATGGAAAACTAAACATAGTATATTCTCACTCATAAGTGAAAGCTAAGCTATGAGGATGCAAAAGCATAAGAATGATTCAATGGACTTTGGGGACTTGGGGGAAAGGGTGGGAGGTGAGTAAGGGATGAAAGACTACACATTGGGTACAATATACACTGCTTGGCTGATGGGTGCACCTAAATCTCAGAAACCACCACTAAATAACTTACTCACGTAACTAAACATCACCTAGTCCCCAAAACTCTGTTGAAATAAAAAAAAAAAATTAAAGAAAAAAAAATCAATTCACTAAACAAAAATTCCAGAACTCCAATAAGAAACTGATAGGCTCATAAAATGGCTAATCAGGATCGAGCAAAACAAAAAAATTAATTACACAAAATTAAACGATTGATAAAGATAAAAAATTATTCCCTTCATAACTCATAAGTCAATTGATATTTCAAAGTATTTTTGTTATCCTGATCAATTTTTTTGGCTACAGTTCAATTACAGTCAGTAAGTTATAGAAAAGTACCAAAAAATTATTTCATTCAATTTGAAATAAAAATAAGAACAGTTCAGAAGACATAGACTTATCCTGACAAAGAGATATTTACACTAAATGTTAATAAAAGTACTCTATATCTGTACTAGTGAAAAATACCCAAGACAGCATCTCAAAGGGATTTTTAATTTAAATGTTTGTATTTGAAAGGAAGAAAGAAAAATTAATAAGCTGGACATTCAACTTAATCATTCATGAATAAAATGGATGTAAAAAGTAGATGAAAAATAATGATGACAAGAATGTAAACTAGTAAAGTAAAAAACAAAGATAGAGAACAACCAAGCCAGGAAGTACAGTTCACTGAAAAACAAGAGAGGGATGGAGGGGAGACAAAAAGGGAGAGCAAGAACAATAAAGGAAAAATGTGAGTGCAAATGAGAGCAAGACTGTGCCCTCGCAAAACCAAGAAGGCACTAGTAAGTCATAATAGAAATTAAAATACGATATTACTGCCACAAGTGAAATGATTAAACATATAATAAGAGGATATTATGTATTACTGTTTGTGTATATTCTTGAAAAGTTATATAAGTGAAAAAATATTCTTTTCAAAGTACTAAAAGTGACTCCAGAAGAAATGAAACAAAATCTTAAGAGTCTTTTATTGGTTACATAAATTTAAAAACTAAATAATTTTTTTAATCCCACAAAGAAAGCAATGGGTCCAAATGTCTTTATAGTCTAGTTCCAATTTTAAACAAATTTTTCCACGCAATCAGTATAGCAAGAACATTGTTTTCCAACCCATTTTATGAGTTTAGCATAACCTAATTTGAATCTGAAATCAGTATATTTCAAGAAAAATAATCACCAGGTCTACTGAATCTTAAGATAAACAGTGTTTTTTTATATGCTGAGAAAGTCAACTTTTAATTTATAACTCAGTCACCGATATGCATATTTGTTGATTGACCTGAATTTTTTTTTTCTTTTTAAGATGAAGTCATTCATATTTTTTCTTGTTTGTATCCTATGTCACTGTTTTAGTTTTCCAGAGTCATTTGTTCTGAGGCACATCAAGTATACAAAGACGATTTGGGGAAAAAGATTTTGAACTTATAAATGTGAAGTCTAGAGTGTTATTATTCCATGGTTTCTAGGCTCAGCTTCTAATTTCTCAGTGGCTGTGGAAGATCCTCTATCATCTCTGCCCAGTCTTCCTCTCATTCTTATTGCCTATTATTCTTCTAATAAAAGTCAACTACTTCATTTCATGTTCTCCACACACACTCCCCTTACTGACACTGTGCATTTGCATGAGACTCTTCCTTCCCCTCTACCTGCTGATCACAACCCAGCTCATGTTGCCGTTTTCCATGAGGCATTTTACAACTCTTTGAATCTTCTCTAAATTGCCATGCATGTTTGTAAAAGCATATTTGGTCCTTTATGCTTATTTAGGTGTACAGTAAGTAGAGCATTGAAATACATAAGCCCCAAACCATTTGTAAATTCTTACATATATCAGGACTGTTAAGGAGTAAAATGTTCCCTCCCTACTGCATGTACTTTTTTGTTTGTGTTAAAAACATATAACATAAAATTTACTCTATTAACCACTTTTAAACACACAGTTTTGTAGTGTCAGGTATATATTTGTTTCTGTGAAACGGATTTCCAGAACTTTTTCATCTTGCAAGTATGAAACTCGACAAAAATTCCAAGAACTCTAATAAGAAATTGATGAGCTCATAAAATGGCTAATCACTAAATGAGAGCACCTTGCTGTCCTTTGCACTCAAATTCTTCCTTTATTGCTCTTGCTCTCCCTTTTTGTCTCCCTTCTATCCCTCTCTTTTTTTTTTTTTTTTTTTCAGTGAATTGCATTTTCTGGCTTGGTTGTTCCCTATTTATCTTTGTCTTTTACTTTACTAGTTTACATTCTTGCCGTTATTATATATCCATCATATATCCATTAAAAAACAACTTCCCTTTTTCCTCTCCCCTCAAACCCTAGCAACCACCATTTCACTCTTCGTTTTCATGAACTCAACCACTCTAGATATCTCATTTAATAAGTAGAATTTTACAGTATTTGTCCTTCTGTGACTGGCTATCTTCACCTCGCACAATGTCCCTAAGGCTTAACAGTGCTGCAGTCTGAGACAGGATTTCGTTTTACTTTTTAATATGTCTAGGGTTTCCATTTCTTTGGAATGATCACTTTCTTAGATGTTTTCCTTTAAAAAAAAAAAACACGAAAAACAAATCTTTACTACTAGGGATGCACTTTCAGTTATTTACTTGTTTGTGTTATGCTGGAGGAGCAATGCTCACAAAATATTTTTACTTATCTGTTGAATATTGCTGACAACAAGCGTAGAATACTGCAAAGGCATGATACACTGCAGATGTCTGAAGTGGAGAGGGGATGGTCGTGATTTGCACTGATTTGTATTTTACTCATTTAAGTGGATTTTTTGCACCCACCTGTCAGTGTGTACCACCAAAATTTAAGCCCCAATTAAAGTTACCAGTTATTTTATATCATGGATCTCTAGGTTACTTAAGAATAGTAGAAAATATCATATGTTTAAATACATGAACACCAAGAATTTGCTTTATTTGTAAACTAAAATAGTTCAAGGTCTTCCTTTTCCTTTCATCATTTTACCTTTATAATACATTGTCCACTGATCTGTTAAACTCATAGGCTGGGCACGGTGGCTCACACCTGCAATCCCAAGCACTTTGGGAGGCCGAGGTGGGCGGATCACGAGGTCAAGAAATCAAGACCATCTGGCCAACATAGTGAAACACTGTCTCTAATAAAAATACAAAAATTAGCTGGGCATGGTGGCGCATGCTTGTAGCTGGGCATGGTGGCACGTGCTTGTAGCTACTCAGTTGGCTGAGGTAGGAGAATCACTTGAACCCGGGAGGCGGAGGTTGCAGTGAGCCCTGTTTGCGCCACTGCACTCCAGCCTGGCAACAGAGCGAGACTCCATCTCAAAAAAACAAAACAAAAATAAAAAACAAGCTCAATAAATATCTACATGAGGTTTATTTTTCCACTGTCAAAATAATGTTGAACCTGCCACAACAGTTACTACAATAAGTAAATATCGTGCAGAGAGCACAGATGACGTAATTATGCAAACTGGTCATTTCTCATTTCTCAGCCTGTGTCTGTTTTCCTAAGATTGCGATACTTGCTAGTTTTTTTTTTTTCCCCCCTATGGAGAATGTTCTGCTTCAAGAGATTTATTTGACCAGCTTCCATTTGTTATTTAGGTATAGATTTAAATATAACCTCATCAGAGAGGCCTAAATTGACCACTCAATCTAATGACACTGGCCTTTTCTATAGTTACCTTTCATGTATCAGTTTTTCTTTATTTTTCTTATGAGGCTTATTACTATATGAAACTGTTTTTCATTTACCTCTTTACTGTTCCCCTCTCTGGAACACAAGCTTAATGAAAACAAAGCCCCCTTTTGTCCTGTTGTTGTTCTACTTCTAACACCAGGTGCCAACTAACTGCCCAATAAATAGTTATTGAATTAATAAATGACTGACTGTATATAATATTACTTATGCTATTACATTTTTAAAGGATAATACGGAGGAATCATCATATAATGAAGCATGCAATTACATATGTATACATACAAACAATGCATACATGTAATTACATATGTATACATACAAACAACACATATACAAAAGATTTGTTTTTCGTGTTTTTTTTTAAAGGAAAACATCTAAGAAAGTGATCATTCCAAATAATGATAATAATAATATAATTCATAATAATATAATGAAGCATGTAATTACATACATACATACAAACAATACATATATGTGTACATATACATGCTTCATTATATTATGTATTTCATATATACGATATTCAGACTCTGGAATCCACTTCCTCTGCCATCAAATCTTGCTACAGTGAGGTTTTCCATGTTAGTAAGTATGAATCCCAGTCAATATGGAACTTATCTGTAACCAACTGGCCTCCTGTGAATATGTAATAGGATAGATAGATACACAGATATACTTAGAAAGGTAGATTCAGCATTTCTACTATTTACCTTTCCAAAAATGCTTAATCTTTTGGAGTCAATATAAGGCAGTTTCAGCAAAAATCTGCAATGAAAAAGAAAAACAATAGTTGTCTCTTTGTAAGTTAAATGTGTATATAAATGTATACTTGGCATGCATACATCCAAAACAATAGCTAATGACTAGAAATGTTTCACTAACTGTAGCTCTATTCATGTATAAGGGTCATATACTCCCAAATCTTGCTACTCAAAGTGATGGTCTAGTAGTTTGGTATCACCTGAAAGCTTGTTATAAACGCAGAAGCCTGGGCCCCATTCCATTCCTACTGAATCAATGTCTACATCTGAACCATATCATATCTGGTTTCTGTGTGCTATTATAAAGAACCCACTAACTTTCTTAGGTCACACATTCATGCCAGGGTGGTAATGGTATCTGTGAAACTTCAAGAATTGTGATTAACTGAGGATATAACAGACATTGTGGAATACTATAAACAAATAATATAGTGGTATAATTAAAATGTATCCTACTTTCATAAATCCAAAGTAAATTTTAATTCCAGAGGGGAAATATGAGAATTATTTTATTATACCACTAAGGGTGACAGGTACTTGAAAAAAATGAAATAGGCTTTAGGATTACCTTACAACATTGCTCAGTCACCAAAATAGAAGCCTTGAGTCAGGGTCAGTAATATTATATGTATATACCTAGACTCTGTTATTATAGAAAACAGAAGAAAAATGTGCACCCACTTACTTCACAGCTGTTATTTGGTCCTTTACTTCTACCGAACCTAATCTTCGATGAATCTCCTGCAAAATTTTCAGACCCTGGAATCCACTTCCTCTGCCATCAAATCTTGCTACAATGACGTTATCCATGTCAATGAGTACGGAATCCCAGTCAATACGGAACTTATCTGTAACCAACTGGCCTCCTGGTTCTTCATCCCTGCAAATACCAACATATTGGACCAAAACAAGAGCAACTGAAAATCTGGTAGAAATTTTAGCTTTCATATTCACTAGTTAAGTAATGGGAAAGAACTGTGCTGGCTATTAACATTTCTGTTAATTCTTGATGATAAACCTGAAGGTAAAAATACAATTTTACAAAGGAAAATCCTTTGTAATTGTATTTTCCTCTGTAAAATTGTATTTTCCTCTGTAAAATTGTAATTGAAAAGTTCCCTGAATAAAATGAAAGTATGACTTAACACTGTAGTAGAAATTAGTTTAGCTCATTTCTCAATGGGGAAAAATGAAGAAAAATGGATGGTACTTTCCCAAAGGCATTTTTAAAGAATGAATGTCAAGTTGGTAGACAGGTCTATCTTTATTGGATTTCTTCCAGAGTGTTTTAGAAATGTCTTGCAAATGGCTTCCAAGGGCTGAAGGGCCTGATAGCAGAACCAATTATGAAATAATTGATAATAATTTAACAGAAAATATACAACCATAAATAACGTTAAACTAAAAAGAAAACTACATTAGTATTTCCTGAATTGTTTTGTTTGTGTGTTTTTGTGGTGGAATTCTCACTGAGGAAAATTTAAACAAGCAGTGAGAAAAATTCTTTTTTTATCACTAAAGTTGACAGCAAGAAGCATAGACATATATGTTTGAAAAATTTGAAAGCTAGAAGGAAAAAAAGACACACAAATAATAAAGCATGAATGTTCTTTCCAGAGGGAAAAGAAGGTACAATTTTAAAATGTCAGCTTAACAATTTTTATTAGTTTATTTTCTAGAATACAGTAAAAGTAAAAAAAAAATCAAACTCTGATACAATCACAGAGAGTGTCAAAGTTCATACCTAGGTATAGTTCCAACAGGCAGTTGTGCGTGTGTAGATATGAAGAGCATTCAAACATCCAACTCTAAAAGGATCTCCACTGTTAGTTGGGTAACCTGTGAGAAATTCCTACCCTACTCACTCTTCAAGGTAAAAACACCAAACTCTCCTGCCTTCCTCTTTTAAGAGCATGTAAATGTTTAACATTTACAGGTAAATTTATAAACATGTAAATATTTATTTAGAAGCCCCAATACACAAACCATATCCAATAACAAGATTTTAGGTTATTAGATTCACTACAGCAAATAAACGTCTCAGCAACAAATGAAACCAAGCAGATACAGGGGTTGTGTGGGACTAGTAAGTTACATGAAGAAGTAAGGAGAGAATCAGACAAAACACAGAGCAACTGAAAATTATTAAAGGCTATTGGGAGCTGAATTGTGTTCCCCAAAATTTATATGTTGAATTCCTAACTCCCAGTCACTTAGATTTGACTATATTTGGAGATATATCCTTTAAAAAGGTAACTAAGTTAAAATGAAACCATAAGGGTGGGCCCCAATCCAATCTGACTGGTGCCCATTAAAGAAGAGGACATTTAGACACACAACAGACCCCAGAGGTGCACAGTGGGACTACCATATGAAGAGGTGCAAAGAGGGTGGTTGTCTGCAACTCTAGGAGAGCCCTCAGAAGTAACCAATCCAGCTGGCACATTGATCTTTGATTTCTAGCCTTCAGAGCTGTCAGAAAATTAATTTCCATTGTTTAAGATACCCAGTCAGTGATATTTGATATGTAGTTATGGTGGTCCTAGCGAACTAACGTAAATGCCTTCTGTGGTCTAAGCACTTAAGATCCATTATGTCATGCACTCTATATTTCCAAAATTTAATAAACCTTTTGGGAGTAAGTTTTCTGTTATGTGGATTATGAGATGTATTATAAAGAAACACCATAAATAAACTGTGCCATAGAAATTAATGAATCACAACTCTCCTCCGTTTTTTTCTAAATCACTCATTCAATGGTGATCTTCAGTGATTAAATAGAAATATGCCTTGTCTTTCCATAGTGTTTGCAACCTAGATATTTTTTTCTTTTCTCTTATATTTTCTTTTAAAATGTATTTAGTTTATGCAACCTTGGCTCTTGTTCAGATCATTTGAAATTTGTTACTACCCATGTCCCCACGCTCTAACCTAGAAGTCTAATGTCTTTATTCAGAAGTAAGCCTGGAATTGCTGTTTTTGTTTGTTTGTTTGTTTGTTTTTTCAGTTGCCCAGTTGATCCTGATAGAGCTTGTGTAACATTTGAGAACTAGCAGGAATCATTATGCCTAGCACAATTTCTAGTATGCGTAGGACACAGCCAATGCTTGTTGAAGTAGACCTTTTCAGGGAAAACAGACTCAGATGAAGTTTAAAATTGAAACGACTTAAAAAGTCTTGAGTTTACATAAAGACACTGTATTTTGAAGCTTGTGGATTTATTGCAAATATTTTGACTCACAAAGAACAGGTACCAAAGATTAACTTCACCTTTGAATACTAAGCTGACTAAAAATAACAAGGTTGAATCCCAACTTCACTATGAACATAGGCAAAAATAACTGAAACCCTAGGACTCAGTCTGTGTCTATAATAATGGAAAACACTATCCTGTTTCCCTCAAAGACATCCTGTAAGCATTAATGGCATAAGGTATTTGAAAATACTTTATGAAGTATAATGAACAAAACCATGATTAGATTTATAGGACGATAAAAACTGTTTTTTACTATTCTACCTGAAGTTAATTTTGCTTATGTTGAGCATATCTCTTTAGAGTTACAGTTAAAAATGGAGAACTACGTAAAGAATTTTGGCTACTTGTACAATACTTAAATGCACAATATCTATGGCTAAAGCATAATTGCTGTGTAGTATGAGCTATTATGTCAGAGGTACTCCCATTTTCTAGTTGGACCAATGAAATTTAAAGCCTTACAAGGATATTAAAAAAATTAAATATTAAAAAAATGCAATCAACAGACCCTTGGAGATCATCAGCAGAGTGTCACTAACTTTTTTTTTTTTTTTTTTTTTTTTTTTTTTTGAGACGGAGTCTCACGCTGTTGCCCAGGCTGGAGTGCAGTGGCGCGATCTCGGCTCACTGCAAGCTCCGCCTCCCGGGTTCCCGCCATTCTCCTGCCTCAGCCTCCTGAGTAGCTGGGACTACAGGCGCCCGCCACCGCGCCCGGCTAATTTTTTGTATTTTTAGTAGAGACGGGGTTTCACTGTAGTCTCGATCTCCTGACCTTGTGATCCGCCCGCCTCGGCCTCCCAAAGTGCTGGGATTACAGGCTTGAGCCACCGCGCCCGGCCTGAGTGTCACTAACTTTTAAGGCAGGATTGCTCACCTTTAAACTCTGGCAGCAGCGCTAAAGCAATGTAAAATGTTTTGTTTATTTAAAAGATATAACTTTCCAATTTATATATGACACATTGCCTTGCTCACAGCGATTTTAGAAATTCACAACTAAGTTATGTTTAGTTAAAATGTGACATTTTATGGTAGGCAAATACATTATTATAAGATACAGTTTAAAATAAGGTATAGTTTACAGACTCAAAATTAGTAAATGGCTACAAATTTTTTAAAACAAAACCTTCAATCCTTTACTTATTATTGCAACACCCATGGAAGAAAACTACAATTGCACTCTTTTGCTCTCTTCTCTAAATTGCCATTTTAAACTTTAACCTAGTCTTTCCAAGTTTTAAATGTTAGACTACGAAGTGGTATCAATTCATTATGAACCAAAGATTTTGAACCCATTTCAGTGATCTAATTGGGTGTTGTTTCTTTCTCTTTGGTGCACAGTATAGGCGTATCTATTTCAACATACATTTAAAAGAACATGGATTATCATGCTAATCATTGACATTATAAGGAACAAACCAGGCATGTGCAGGAAAATGAGGGGCATTAGTTGTTTACAAAGTGTTGAGCAGAAAAGACTAGACTTACAAATAAAGCTAAGCAAAGAATATTCAGTAAAGTAGGAATAGCAAAACATTTGGTGCTAGGGATGACCACAGAGGATGTACTACAGACAAATCATCTATCTTGTAATAAATGGGTACCATGACTCATGTGTGTATTGGCTGTGCAAGATTGCTGAGCTCCAATTGATTTAGTTATTTTTGTTTCTTTCTGAGTGTCTGCCTGATTTTCCTTCTACACAATTTTGCTTTTTTATCTGTCTCAGAAATCTTTGGAGATTCACAGCAGGAAGGGTGTTTCAAGGTTGAGAGTAGGGACATACAACTTTGTTGAAATTTGCGGTGAAAAGAACAATTCCATCTGTTTTAAGCAGTGAAAAGGTCATAGCAATATGAAACTTGTCTATTTCTTAACACAAGCAGCAGAATCAAATTAAGACTGCAAACTTTTCTTAGAAGTTAAGGTCTTTGAGGGCAGAATCCTCATCTATTTCAACACCTTCAACACTGAATGTGTCTGTTTGGATGAGTTCACAATATAATAAAATATAGAAAAAAGGGAATAAAACAAACAATACTCAACAGATTTTTAAAAAGACAGAACAAGCCACCTCTTCATGACATAACAAAATAATATACCAAAACTGGATTAAAGTGTAGAGATTTGTTCAAACTACATGTTTGATCAGGTTCACAAGGTGTTTCAATTAAATTCTAAAAAGAGGATTGAATTTATATTTGGAAGACTAAGGTTTTAGTCCTTGCTGAGGTACCTTGAGCAATTAATTGCTCTTTTTATTTCTATTTATTATTTTCCTTGTTAAGTAATATTTGGTGGTAAATAGTTAAGATCACAAATTATCAGGGCAGCACATTTTTAAAAGCACTTATCCTTTTCAGTAAAGCTTTGGTTATAATAAAAAGAAGGAAGAATATTATTCAATGAGAGGACTTCCCATGACCAGTCAAAAGCATGGCAGAATTTGTCAGCTGCTTATCCATGTCGAATGGGACAGTGGAAAGAAGGGACATAGAGATAAGTGCTTTCTAGTCATCTCAGTTCATCGCTCTTTCTAGGCCTACAACAAGTTCACTCAGTTGCACGAGTACCTGTTTGAGAACTAGAATCCTTGAGAACCAAGGGTTGCAATTTTATTGTAGGTATTATGAATTTAAAAAGAATGTGAAAGGAGGGGTAAAGAACAGAATAAAAATCAAGGTAAGGAAAAGGAAACAACATGCAAAGAACAATATTGCCTTATATTCTGAAGCATAATCAATTATCAATGCTTCAATTTTATTCTTCATGACAATTCATTTCAGGTAGAATATTAGATTAACATAGGATAGTAGCTTTAAACAATATTTGCCTTGGTTTAATTAAAAATTTACTTTATAGAGACTTATAATCCGTGATGATTTAGTTGCAGCATATCTAAAGTATAATGAAGCTTGCCCTCTTTCAAGCAGTATGTACACAGAGATCCACATATTGGCTAAGGGCCTCTTGGGCCAATTACTTCTATTTATCTCTTCATTATTTTTAAATTTCTTCTCATAGATGGATTTTCCTACATGAAGAATGGCTGAATGAATTTTCTCATACACTGTATTTACTTCATCATGTAAGGAATTACATTATTTTTTTTCCTACCAGAGAACTGTTTCTTGTCCACATTCCCATCTTCTTCCATTAGGGATATTGTTAATATAATCTTCAAATACCTCACCCTGGTTTATTTACAGTGTAACTTTTGGTTGAATTTTTTTTTTTATGAGTCATAACCAGGAAAGCATTTGATATGATCAAGGTTGTTCATACCGCTACCAAGACCCCATCTTCACCTGATAATGTATAGAAAATTCTGTTCATAAATTAAATTCTCAAATTGTATTTATCTCCAAATCACTTGTACTCATCTGTTTTCATTCTCAGACTTTTGCCCATTGTCAAACCTTTAGAAAAATTACCTGCATTAATGACCTAGACCTTATAAGGAAGTAAGCATGTCACTGTGAAAAGGTACAGGTGATATGGGGATCAAATCAAACTGAGTTGAGCCCAAATCCAGTGGCTTTAGACACCTACGCCTAAGTTTGCTTTTAATTTGGTATACAGGGTGATAATAGCATCTAGCCAGTAGAGTTATGGCAGGGATTAAATGAGATTCTATATGTAGCTTTGTAAAGTGCCTGGTCCTTGGTGTAGGTGTTCAATATTATTAACCTAGTTCTGGATAACACTTTGGGACTCGATCTTTCACCTTCCATTCCTCTTTTAGAAGCTGAGCCACCCAAATCTGTCTATATCTATGCAACTCTGCATCAATAATTCCTGACTTTTAAAAAGTCAGGAAACAACAGGTGCTGGAGAGGATGTGGAGAAATAGGAACACTTTTACACTGTTGGTGGGATTGTAAACTAGTTCAACCATTATGGAAAACAGTATGGCGATTCCTCAAGGATCTAGAACTAGATGTACCATATGATCCAGCCATCCCATTGCTGGGTATATACTCAAAGGATTATAAATCATGCTGCTATAAAGACACATGCACACGTATGTTTATTGCGGCACTATTCACAATAGCAAAGACTTGGAATCAACCCAAATGTCCATCAGTGACAGACTGTATTAAGAAAATGTGGCACATATACACCATGGAATACTATGCAGCCATCAAAAAGGATGAGTTTGTGTCCTTTGTAGGGACATGGATGCAGCTGGAAACCATCATTCTTAGCAAACTATCGCAAGAACAGAAAACCAAACACCGCATGTTCTCACTCATAGGTGGGAACTGAACAATGAGATCACTTGGACTCGGGAAGGGGAGCATCACACACCGGGGCCTATCATGGCGGGGGGGGAGGGATTGCATTGGGAGTTATACCTGATGTAAATGACGAGTTGAGGGGTGCTGACGAGTTGATGGGTGCAGCACAGCAACATGGCACAAGTATACATATGTAACAAACCTGCACGTTATGCACATGTACCCTAGAACTTAAAGTATAATAATAATAATAAATAAATAAATAAATTTAAATTAAAAAAACAAAAAACAAAAAACAACAACAACAAAAAACACTTAAAGGAAAATATTTGTCAAGGACTTGGAGAACTCAAACCCTGAATTCAGTAATTCCACTTCTGGTATGTACATAAAGGAAATAAAACGAGCAAGACTGTTAAAAATAATAATAATAATAATAATAATAATAATAATTCCTGTGCTCTTATTCAAGAACATAGTTTCTCAGGGAAGGTGGTTTTATATCATCAAAGTGTTCCTGACCTCTAGTCTATTTGCACAAATACACACAATTTTAAAATCTCTTTATTATTCTGATAGTTTTTACGTCACATAACCAAATCTTTGCTGACTTGAATTATAGTTATATAGCCATACAAATGGAAAAGCAAAATTGTGCCTTTCACACATGTATATGATGCTCAGCATGTATCTCTTGAACAAGTGTCTGTCACTTTTGCAATTTTATTAGCCATATGTTAAAGGTATCTATGACCTTCATCATAATTAGATTAGTAACACTGCTTTTAAATTGCTAAAATCCCGAGGGCCTCTGAACTCAGTTGTAGTTTGATTTTAAATAAAAAATTCTTAAGTATTTTCACTTTTTCATATGTGGGTCTGTTCAGTACATTTTAGCGTCATTAATATTGTTGTCTGTGACTTCAGATAAACCTGAAATTTGATGTTTTTCCTCAACCAGAATTTTTTGTGTTTTTAAAGGATTTTTTTAAAACATATATTTGATGTTTTAATTTTTTTTTTTTTTCCTTGATCTCCATGTTTGTGTGTTTTGCATTAATAAAATGAAATCCTTTTTCTGGATCTCTTCCCTTGCCTTCCTCCTACTTCTCCCCTTTTTCTCTCTTCTATTTTTAATGAAATAGTTTTCCTCATGTCATGATCAACTATTATTGGCCAAAGGCACTCTTCCGTGTCTTGAATGGAATTTGATACTATCTTGCTCTTTATCTTGAATGAAAGCCAGAGATTGTCTCCTTAGCCTGATGCAAAAGCTGCATAATGACCATCATGAGAGTAATGAAGAAAAAGCAGAGTCCAATTGTTTAAATGAAGTTATTTGTACTATAGTACAAATCCAAAAAAATGAAAGGTTGATTGTTATACAAGTGGAAACACTGAACAGCATGGATATTAATGAGCCAGCTCTAAAACTCAAAAATGGACTGTTAGCATTATCCACACAAAATTAACTTCAGGATAAACATCTTAGACAGCACATGAAAATATTAGAATAGAACCAATAGAAAAGGACCTCAGGGACATCTCCCAGCCAGAAATTGTTCAATATAATGGAAGGAATTGTCTAATCTCCTAATCATCTTTGCTGTCAAAGTCTTACTACGTTAATTCCTATCCTTTGGCCAGTTTCCATTTGAGATAATTTCTAACAGTGTGGGTGAGTAAGTAGAAAGGGAAGAGGCTTTGATGATCTTTTCTTTCAGTTGCTGGGAATAGCTATATCATCACAGAGCTAGGATAGCATTTGATCTATTCTCTTGCATTTAGAAAGGGTCATACTTAAATTATTCATGGTTAAAAGAAAGCTTAGCACATTTTATAAATACACCAAAGGCAGAAGAATTTATCTCATTTTTCATGTGCACATAACTGCAATGTGACTCTCCTATGCAGTAAGTCTGCTTTGGATATGATCATGGAAAATATTCTACATGCTGACTTCAGGAACAGGGGGTGGGGGGGGCAATTTAGTTAAAAAAATAGAACAAAGTGCGTATCTTTAAAAAAGAAGCAGGTGGCAACCTGTACAACAAACTTAGATTTCTCTATTTTTTCAAGGAGAGGGCAATTCAGCATGGGAATGTAGTGAGTACGGTACTGAGGCTGACAATACGTGGACTATATATCGAGGAATACATACCTGCGCAACGGATTGATAATACAGGAATGGATGCTAATTATTAACTTTCAACCTGTATTTCATCCTTGGTAGGGCGTCATGACACTTTCAGTAATGATGGTGGTGATACAATATTGGTTTTCTAACTGTATAATCCTTTACCTACATTCTAAAAATCCATTTATCAACTGGAAAGTGTGGTTATATAAACACAGGGAATTTTACATCTTAGCTCAGTTTTTGCATCAGTTAAACAGGAATAATAATGATTATAGTACTAAGAATGAGAAGGCATTAGCAGAACCATTTTACAACTTAATAAACTGACACGTAGAGGTAAATTATAAGCCATAGATAGATAAATAATGCCAGTTTTTTTGAGAGAGCAGAATTATAAAAGTTGACTTCAACAAAATATTCACTTATTACCTTTGGCATATAAGCAATTATATCCTCAATGCAAAAGGAAACTGGAATTCTTGGCCAGAAAAAGATTATAAATTTAAGGTGTTAAAAAATCTCTTTTATTTATTAAGTTCTAATTATGGGTCTTTTTCTGAATTTACACCACGTATTTTAAATTCCTTTATCCTTAGAATTTTTTGGGGGGAGAGAAAGTAATAAAAGCTTGTATTGCACATTGTTGCTGAGTTTTCACTTCTTAGTAGACGTTCAACATGAGGCATATTGCTCATCAATTCTGTCCCTCAAGTGTCCTCACCTGTAAAATGGGGATTAGAATATCTTCCCTGTTGTAATCATAATGCTCTGAGAATATAAGCTTTCATAAAAGCATAGGAAGGGCCAGGTGTGGTGGCTCAATCTTGTAATCCCACACTTTGGGAGGCCAAGAGAAGCAGATCACCTGAGGTCAGGAGTTCGAGACCAGCCTGGCCAACATGGTGAAACCTCATCTCTACTAAAAGTACAAAAATTAGCCAGGTGTGGTGATGGGCGCCTGTAATCCTAGCTACTCGGGAGGCTGAGGCAGGAGAATAGCTTGAACCCAGGAGGCAGAGGTTGCAGTGAGTCAAGATCGCGCCACTGCACTGCAGCCTGGGAGACAAAAGTGAGACTGTATCTCAAAAAAAAAATAGGAAGTTTGTAAACTGTAAGTTATATAGATGGACATTTTTCATGTGCTCTTATAAATTAAAATATATATAAGCTATACATTAACCTATATGTATAAATATAATTTTCATCACTTTAATTCCCAAAGATGCAGAATATTTTGTGCAACACAGATTTATTTTGTATGACATACTTTCTATGTGATGAAAAAGAGGGAGATTATGTCAGTATAATACACTGTCACAGTGGTGCAGGCAGAGCCTTTCTCAAGGTATTAATGTTTAGAGGTAATCAGAGACACATTTTCTTATAAGTAAGGAAAAAGTCTTTGCAATATATTGGAACCTTATTTTAAAAAAGCTAAAAATCAAAGGAAGCACTTTTTTAGGGTGAGTTGTGGCTGATCTAGCAACTTCCAATTGATTATGCTTCCTCCGTGTTACTGAGGGACAGGTGACAACTGAGAGCTCTAATCATAGAGGCTACAAAGACGTGGACTCAATCAGTGGATTAATGAAGAAGGCTACAGTTAGGTCAGATTTATAATTTTGATAAAAATGGCATTATAAACATGAGAAAAAATGGCTATAAGAGAATGCCCTCAAAGAGGAAGAACAAGTGCTGAAGTTCAAGGCTGAAAATGACTGAATGATTCCAAATCAAAATGCTGATTAAAACTTTACTATGTTAATAGCAATTGTATTATTTGGGCTGTGGTTTTGTTTTAAAAATAAATAATTATTGTTTTCTTCCCAAGTTTTATATCTCCTAGAAGCTCTGTAATTTTTGCTAACTGACTTTGCACACTCCTTGTTGCTCAAAAATATATGTGTGTTGGACTAGAAAAGCCTAGAGCTCTGGCCTAGTCTGCCATCATGATAGACAACCTTTAACTTACATGCTACACAGCCTTACATGATTCATAATATACTGTTTTTATATATAAGTCAAAAGGGAAGAATATATTATTTTAAAAATCCTGGAATAACATATGTCATTGATATACTCCTCTGACATGGCGCTGTGTGAGATTACCAAGAAAGAAAACACTGTATCTTAGTATTTTTAACTTCACCTTTCAAAGTCATGTTAGACAAATAATATAGTTAATATTATATCCTAATATGTTTTTTCTTAGAAACAAATAACTAATTAAAAGAGAAAAAGAGACTGATTTAAATATGAATTACCCTTACATTAATGACTGCATTTATATGATCATCTAAAACTAAGAACTTTGTAAATTAAGTTCAATATTTCTTATAAAAAATATTCAATAGTATATCTGTAAATATATCATATACATGTAAGTTTTAAATAGGAACTATTAATAAGCCCATATCATTCTTATGAAACCACATTATATCATTCATATAATTCTGTGAATCCATGCATATCTAAAATCCATGTTAGCAGAAGACCTAAAATGGCATTTCTGCATATGCATATACATATATATATTCCAGTTAAAATAATCACCAAAAGAATATTACAGCTTATGCATTATCTACAAATTTATCTAAATTTGGATTTTCCCCCATGTCACCTTCTTAATACAGCAACTTTGAGTTTGTACAACTTTAAATAGTCGTAAGAAATTAATGCTGACATTTAAGATGTATTATCTACAAATTGTGAAAGAACAGGGTTAAATATGTCCAAGAAAAAAATAGAAACAAATGATCACCTTCTCCCCTTCTATTAACAAGATTAAATGCCACTGCCTTTTTTCCTCTTAATCATTTTCTATGTATTAGCAAATATGTAGGTACATTCTCCATCCATCTAAATGATGAAGATACAAAAAATGATAAGCCTAAAATTTAAGCTTTGAACCTCCTTCTATGGCAAAGCAATAATAATCACTCTTGAGACAAATACCAATATCAATAAGTGATCTCTTTCATCCACATCAGACAGTATCTGTACTATTTTTGCAAGAAACTGAGGGTAAAAGTAGATGTGTATGTGGCATGAACAAATAGAAGATCAAATGATGTTAGAGGTTATTGGAATACACGTGTCTTCACCCTTGGGAAACAAAATGAACTTACATCTGACAATCCGATCTGCTAAAACCCTAGGAATTCATGAAATAAATACAGAGTAGAAAAGACTTCCCACAAAGTGAACATTTTGATGAGAATTCAGAATTTTATTAAATAATCTGAGCTGAGAATTTGATCTCTCTTGTGGAATATTCATGAACTCAGTCATGATTTCTAAAATCAATACTTTACACCAAAGCATTAACGTAGTACATGTGGAAAATGTTATATTCCAGAAATATCATAAACTGTTCAGTGGAAAGAAGAAAAGGTCACAAGAATTTGGTAGTAGAGAAGACTCTTTTGATTCAAGTCATCATTCTTTGATAATATGCCAATAAATATCATAATATGGTGGACAATGTAGGTAGGCAGCGTTGAGTAATACAGCAGAGGTTTTATTTTTTATTTTTATTTTTTTATTTTATTTTATTTTTTTTGAGACAGAGTCTCGCTCTGTCGCCCAGGCTGGAGTGCAGTGGCGCGATCTCCGCTCACTGAAAGCTCTGCTGCCTTCTGGGCTCACGCCATTCTCCTGCCTCAGCCTCCCGAGAAGCTGGGACTACAGGCGCCCGCCACCATGCCCGGCTATTTTTTTTGCGTTTTTAGTAGAGAAGGGGTTTCACCGTGTTTGCCAGGATAGTCTCGATCTCCTGACCTCGTGATCCACCCACCTCGGCCTCCCAAAGTGCTGGGATTACAGGCGTGAGCCACCGCGCCCGGCCAGCAGAGGTTTTAGTACAGAAAATAGATATATAAAACTTGGGTCCAAACCCTAACTTTTCCTGCTTATGATCTTGGGGGAACATATATACATGACCTATTTTAGTTATAGTTTCCTTGGGTTAAAATGAGGACAGTACTATTTACCTTGGATGATTTCTATAAGGATTAAAGGTGGTGTCTACATATTCTCAGCATGACACTCTTTGCATGATAAACAATAAATGGTAGCTAATATCAATTTCTTATTATCTTAAGCTCAATAAAAAAATTGTAAAAAGGAACAGTGAAGAGGCAGCATGAAAATCAATCAGTATTCAGTCCTATCCAGAAAGACTATAAAAGAAATTAGAATCTCGCGTCTCATTCTACTGAGTGGGAAACTAAACTGCAGAGAAATGGACCCATACAGAAGTCAATTATAAACTCACAAATCATTTATTTTTCCATTTCCCCATCTCAACTTAATTCATTCTTGAGGAACAAACTCAGGGTTAATTCATTTGTTTACTTATTCATTGATGTATTCACATATTCATTCATTTATTCTATCAAATAATGCTCCAGGTGGTGCATTATGGCAAAACAATTCAAAAGGAATTGGCAGTTTAACAGAAGAGAAAGCAAAGTAAATATTGTAACCTGGTATGGTTACATGTTTATAATAGTGGTGTACATAAAGTTATCTGGAAGTGTGTCTGGAAGTTTTAACAGAACTTCTCCAGGTGGGCAGGCAAACTCAGGGCACTGGGGAAACTATGTGAAAACACAAGTGATGATTGAAGTGGTGGTGATCCCCAGAATAAAGCAGTCTATCTAAAGGATGGGATTTCTCTTTTGGGGTGGCTGGTGTGAGATAAAAATGAAGAGAAAAATAGAAAATATATCATGAAGACTGTTACGTAGTGTGAGGGAAAATGCAGATATTTAATCAATGATGAATGAATAATGAGAGGATTTTAGATAGGAGGGCTACACTCTCAGCAACAGAGTGGTAAAGCAACTAAAAGAGAGAGAGCAAAAAGCAATAAACTAAAGAAAAGCAAGTGTAAGTAGAGAATAGTATAGCAGGTTAGAGTTCAATCATCCAGATAGGATGTCTGACTGATCTGAAGCTTGATGCTAATTACAATATTGAACAATATTTCAAGTTGTTTGAGGAAATGAAATGTGTGTATAACAGACCAGCAATGATGTTATCTTGACTGTTGGATATGAATAACTGAATATATTCCCTCACTGTGAATGGATCAGTTACTTATATCACGCTGTTCAAAGAATAGTTATATAGAAAACAGATCACTTCTACTAAGATGACCAAATTATAGGATTCTGATACACAGAACATTCAGCGATGAGACTCTAGATAAAAATGAATAATGTTCTTGAGTTACAATGACCTGATCCATAGGCTGACAGAGGAGGAGAATGGAAGAAAGCTCTAGGAAGATAAGATTTGATGGATGACCATGAATTTCTTGGGATTTCAAGGAAGGTGAATTCAGAGAAAGGAAAGTAAGTCATGGAAGCATGAGAGCATATGTTGCATTCTGAAAGTTAATATAACTTGCTGAACATTTACTGCCTCCCTTATTAGACCTTTAATGAGTGTGGTAAGATGACATGAGCAAGAAAAAGTAGAAAATGGGAAGAGATGACGGGCCCATGGTACTGAACTAAACTCCTCAGTTGATGCTGCTCCTCTTCAGAGGGACAGAAAATAAAAACAAAAACAAAAATCCCTTGTTTTTTTAATAACAATACAGCTTTCTAGATTGCTTTTACGAGCATCTAAACATATTAGATTCATATTTATTTATTTACCAAATGAATGTCTACAACTGCAGGCCATTTTCCACAACACCTTCAGTCTTGGCACTATTTGGTAATTACAGGATAGTCAGTTAGTTCTGTGTATTAGGCATTGTGGAGATAGACTGAACACACCCAAATAACTATTACAGACTTTAAGATGCTTGCAATCTTGTTATCTCCCCATAGCCATTAACATGGCTTCTCATATGTAAAAAGCAACGTGGTAGATGTGTATGGTATTAAATTACACACACACGAGTAGGAAATAAGAATAATATTTTAAAAGAACGGTATGAGGTTATAAGAGCTGGAATGAATATAGATGTGTCTAGAATAAGTTTAAAAATGAATAAGGACTCCGGGTCCTTAAGAGCTCCCTATAATGTTAAACAGAAAGGCAGGAGTAAAACAAGTAGGCACTTGAAGGGAGAATTGGAGGAGTTGTTCAGAAAAAGGGGATCATGACTCCATAGAGACCGCAGTGAACTCAGGTCACTGAGATCCAACTGTGGTGCCAATGTTTCTTAGATTTTCCATTACAGTAGAAACATTATACAGGAAAAATATTTATGCGGTATGTACTCCATCCCAAATACTCTTTTTAACGTGACATTGACATTGATGTTTGATTCACTTACATTTTAAATGTTATGAGATTAAGTCTGAGTTTCAAAACCCAAGCAAGGGAGGTCAGAGGACCATTTCTTTTCCAGATCTATAATGAAGATTGAGAAGAACTGGGTTTCCAAATTGCCAGAGGCCACTTTCCTCCAGGGCAATCTTTCTTTCAGCCCCTCGGGTGCTTGTTGCAACTTGACTCTAACTCATGCATTCATTATATAATTCCTTGGATGTAAACCCATCTCTACAGATCAAGAAATGGCTCATACTCTTTTGGCTACCAGATATACGGCACAAAAATAGCAATAAAGTACTGACACCAAAATCACTGAATGACTCTTAGACTCATTTAAATAATAGTCACTCTATTATTCATCACTGTCTGTCCAATTGTTCATTTATGAAAAAATTATTAATATTACTTTTAGAATGGGACAGTCAATGTGTCCCTGAAAACAGTTTTTAAGCTTGAGAAAAAATATGGCTTTAAATTATGAGCAGTTTCCTAAATTCTTAAAAAACACTTTCTGCTTTTGCTATTCTGACCCTTATATGTTTCCAAGATAGTATTTTAGAAATAATCATGCAATTTAAAAGAATAGATCATATTGTAAGTATAATTTTTTAAAAAAGAAATCCTCATTTTGGATTCTGTAAGCCACATTCTGCAAAGCTTTTCAATAATTTTCCTCTAAAATCCAAAAGTGTGGATAATGTCAATTAATATTTAGTATAAACAATATATACTGAAATAACTAGAAATGATTTAATATTCATTTTCATTCCTCCTGTATCAACCAAAAAAGTAGCAAAGTAAATTCTATGGGTCTGATTGCACTATTTTATCTGTTTTAGTTGTGTCTGTCTATTGAACAACTTTATGGGTATTAAATTACACATTAAATATTTATATTAATCAAATTAAATACTTTAAAATACTATTTCCATATTAGTTTGGCACAGAAGCAATTGCAGTTTTGGCCATTTATAAGTAATGCAACTACTTATATAATAACTGCAACTATTTTTATACCATCCTAATAATAATTATGATTCTGCTTATGATTTATTAAAGACTATTTGCAAGTGTTTATGCTCTAACAAACACTATGGTAATATATTTAAATATAAATATTATCCCATGTTATTTTCTCCAGTTTATTTGTAAGGTAAGAGAAGATTAGAAAAATTCAGCAATGTATTGTTAAATCTCAGCGCTCCAATTTGAACCCAGTCCTACCTGACTCCAAAACCAGCATTTTGCTCCAAAATCCTACTTCTCAAAAAAGACCCAAGTAGGCCTTGACAATAAGACAAGTCTTCAAATTGGTTTCTTGTGTAGGTCCTTATATTCCTCTTATAAAATAAAAATCAACCAGAACAAAATACAAGTCTGATGCCAAGATGAGCCAGTTAGCTTATCTGTTTCAGAAAACAAAGAGATTCTGTTAACTCTTATTTGGTTTTCTCCCTATGTGTGACACTGCCCTAGAGCAAGTGGATACCAAGTCAGCATAATTATCTACACATTTGTCTGCATAAATGTCATGCTTCAAGGGCAGTCAGTTCTTTTATCTTCCAATCTGAAGGTCATCACATACTGAGGGATGCCTAGGATGTGCCTGAGGGATGTCCCTTTTCTTGAGAAAATTTTTCAGTGAATCAAAAGAGCATTTCCTTTTACCAAAGGGAGACGTGACTAAGATAGAAGATGGGGTTGATTTTTGTTTTCTTTTTGTCTCATTTTAGTGCCTTAAACATTTTTCCTCAATAAATCATACATACAGTTAAAATGGAGTAGGAAAAAACAGGTAAAAAAGACGAGAAAAAATGCAATTAAGAAACATCAAATAAGAACTTCCTTAGAGAGACATTAAGAACTTTCAGAACTTTCTGGCTCTTACGGAGAAAGAAGAAAAGTTTGGATATGAGAAACATGAAAAGCTCAATAATTAGAATTAGAAATGAACACTGGAGTCAGAGAGAAAATTAAATATTATATTATTTCTGTATTATGTGGATTGTTAAAATAAAGGGACAAATTGCTTGTATATATTAAAATACCTAAATAAAATAAATGCTACCTATACAAAAAAGAATGATAACCCCAATAATTATAAGAATTATATGTGTTAGGCACTGTTTAAGGGACTTTATATGTTGTATTTCACCCCATCTGCAAGGCAGTCTTAGAACACACGTTGTATTGTAATGCTTGTTTTATGTTTAGATAAACTTAGCCTTGTAATAGGTTAAGGAACTTGCCCTAGGACACACAGCTAAGAAATGGCAAAACTAGAATTTGAACCCAGGAAATTCAATTCCACAGACTGAATACTTATCCACTATATTCAGTGATCATAATAAGCAATATTATTTTCGTATTTACTATTTCTAAATATTATATCTAAAGATATAATTTTAGACAACTTTAAACACTATTATATCAATATGCAACCTGATCATATTAATAAGGGAAATAACTTATAACTCTCAGGAATGCAATGCTAAATCAATATCAAGTTAGTTATGTATTAGATATTAGGGGCCTCGGTGCATAATACTATACAGTCATGATATAGCCTTACAACATGTATAAAGATATTTAATTTCAAAGTCAATTTCAAGATTAAAAAAAAAAAAAAAACTTGAGTCAAGTTTTCTGAGCATGGGAGCAGCTTACTGCAGGCCATGTATCCAGGAGGAAAAGCTGACAGGAGTGATACAAACATAACCCATTGTTTTAGCAGTGGAATTACATGTTCCTCAATGTTGATAAAGAGCCCAGGACTTGAGTAATTACTAAGCAGACACCCAGAAATCAAACTATTCTGTGTCACTATTCCTGGTGGTAGCACCAAACTCCATGTGGGATGCAAGAAGTTCAAAAAACTTACACATTCTTACACATGATTTAGTGATGGACTTCTAGAGGAATTTAGACAATAGACAGCTGCCCTGGTTAACTACACACATTGGACTTCTCTTGTTTATTGAATCAAATGTTGTCTTGTGAGACATAAAAATAGAAAATCTTTATATTCCTTTATTTCAAAAACAAATAAAATACTTACATTATTAACAGAAGAGCATACTGGTTTCGGTCCATAAAATCTTTGGGAAGGGACAACTGTAAAGGAAGTTCTTTTAAAGAAAGAGCAAAATATTAAAGATGGAGAGTCATTTACAGGTAAAACTATAAGACGCAGAGAAAGTTGTTCTTGAATAACATAGCATGCACAAAACTTTACCATAGTCGTCAATATGAAGGATTTTGACTTCCGGCTTTACTATTTTCTTCTTCAGGATAGCTTCCTTCAGCATAGAATTGCTTTCCAATATAAAATATTCTGTAAACCAAAAAGGCTAGTGTAAATAGCTAACTCCTATGCATTAAACAAGAATCAATGTGACACAACAAAAAATTATCCAGTTGTTACCATTTGGCAGGCACTGTGCTGATTAACTCATCATTTCTCTTCTGAGTTACTACAACAGTTTCCTAAGTGAGCTTCATTATGCCAGTAAATTTTTTTTTCATTTGCTTCTTTATTAAATTTATCATTTACATTTTCAAAATGCAAATCTGATCATATTGTTAACCTGCTTAAGAATATTTTAGCAAAATACAAGATTATCTAACACCAAATGAGTTGAGATTCACAATATCTAGGTACCTATACCAATTAAAAGGCATACAGAAACACAGGATGAGGACACCTGGACTGCAGTTCAGGTGTTTAATAAGGTAGAAAGACTATGAGCATATTATGTATTTCTAAAACTAAAAACTGCAGAATCTGAAATACATGAAAATTATATGACCTAAGATGAAAAATATACTGAGTAAGATTAATAAAATATTAGGCACTGCAGAAGAGTAATGACCTTGAAAATACAGTAATAGAGAAATATCAAAAATGAAACATCAAAAAATTTCATAAAACATGAAGTGGACATCAATACTTGCTCGAATTTTGATGTACATGCATTGTATTAAATTTGTAGATCTATTTGGAGAGACTTTATATCATAAAAATAGTGAGCCTTCTAATCCATAAATATATATACACTCACATATATGTCTGCATATGTTTATATATTGTATACATATATATTGATGTGTATATATGTGTGTGTGTATATATATACACACATATATGTCTGTCTCTGTGGGAATTTGAGTCTTTAATTTCTCCCAGCAGTATTATATAGATTTATAGAGGAGGTATTTATTTTTATTAGATTTATTCATAGATACTCCATGGATACTTTGACCTTACTTTAAACAGCATTTTAAAAATACTCAAATCTTGCATTTTCGTTGATGAAAAATAGTTGAATTTTGTGTATTGGCCTACAGCTGTAACCATGATAAATTCACTTGTTTTCAATAGTTTATAGGTGTGTATATTCCACAATTTTTTGTTTCCTTGTCTTTTGTTTTGTACATAGCATGTCTTCTGCAAAAACACAGTTTTATTGCATATATTTCTTTGTCTTACCCATTTTACTGGCTAAGTCCTCTACTACAATGTTGCACAGAAGGAGTGAGAACAAACATTGTTGACTTTCCCAGTTCTCAGGGAGAAGCATCATTCTTTCACCATTAAGCATGATGTCAGCTGTAGTATTTTTACAGATACCATTCATGAAGTTCAGGAATTTCTTTCTATCTTATCTTGATTAGGAATTACTATTGATTGATTATTATTATTGTTGGCCAAAATTTTCAATTTTTTTCTAAATCCTTTGACGTGTCAGTGTAATATGGTGAATTATATTGTTTGTTGAAGGTTACAGCAAACATAGAATCTATGGGTAAATCCAATATGGCCATAATAAATTATCATACTTTCTATAATTGCTAGGTTTGACTTGCTATTATTTAGTTAAGGTGTTTTGCGTCTAAATTCATGAGAAAATTTGTTTTTTTGTCCTCCTAATATATATGTCTGGATTTGGAATCCGGTCGATACTTGCCTTATATTTTAAAAAAGAGTTTGTGTAAGCTTGGTGTTAATTTATTCAATGTTGCATAGAATGCACCAGTAAAGCTAGCTGAAACTGGAGTTTTCTTTGTGAGGAGAACGTTAATTGCATATTTATATATTGTATTTCTTCTCATGTGAATGTTTAGCAATTTGTGTCTTTTAAGGAATTTTTCCATTTCATCTAAGATGTCAAATTTACTGGCATAAAATTACTTATAATGTTCCATTATTGTCATTCTAATATCTATAGCATTTGTATGGACATCATCTCTTTTATTAATGGCATTACATTTTTCTCTTTTTCTTCATGTCTCTGGCTAGAATTTTGCCAACTTTATTGATCTTGTCAGGGAAGCACCTTTTGGTTTTATACATTTTCTCTATTGCTAGTCTATTTTCAATATCATTTATTTCCTTCTTACCCATTTTTATCTCCTTCTTTCAACTTTGTTTTAATTTGCTCATGTTTTTCTAGTTTCTAAAGGTGAAAGAGGAGATTATCGATTTTAAACCCTTACTTTTAATGCAATAAGTTAGAATCATAAATTTCTTTCTAATCACAACTGTAGTAACCCCTAAATTGGGATCTGAGGTGTTTTTATTTTTATTCAATAAGTTAGAGTCATACATTTCTTTCTAATCACAGTTGTAGTTACCCCTAAATTGGGATCTGATGTATTTTTATTTTTCTTTGGCTCAAAATAGTTTCTAATTATTTATTTTTTATTGATCAATGTATTATTTAGAAGTGAAAGTTTGATGACAGAACATTCTCACTTCTTGAAACTTTCTTTTTGTCTTCATTTTTAAGTGAGAAATATCTTCTAGGTTTGTTTTTCTATTAAGGATTTTTGTTTAGTTCAGTTTTGTTTTCCATAAGCATTTACAGTATTTTGGTCTATTGTCTTTTGGTTTGCTTTTTTCTGATGAGATGTCTGTAGTCATTTGTTTTTACTACGTGTGTGATATGTGGATGTAATGTGTCTTTTAATTTCTGATGATTAAAAATTTTCTTCTTTATCATTGGTTTTGTATAATTTGCTCATGATGTGCACTAGTGTGGTTTTATTGACATTTATCTTGTTTTCTTTATGTTGAACTTTTTTGAACTTTTTCATCAGATTTAGAAAATTATTGGCCATTATTACATCAAATATTTTTTGCAAGTCTCCTTGCCCCATTCTGACTCTAATTACAAATATGAGAGATGTAGATATTGGCCTACAGTTAATTTATGTTCTTCCTTTGTCTTTCTTTTCCTTTTTGTGTCAAGAAATTTTCTACTGATATTGTTTCAAGTACACTGATCTTTTCCTCTGTGGCCTCTAATCTGTTTTTAGCATTTTCCAGTGAAGTTTATATTTCAAATATTTTATTTTAAATTCACAAAGTTCTTTCATAAAAATATATTCTCTTTGTTTTCTCTCTACATTAATTCTTTTCTTGATAGCTTTACTTATTTGTAACAGCTAATTTACTGTATTTGTCAGTGATTTCCATCATCCCTGTCATTTCTGAGTCTGTTTCTATTCACTAATCTTTCTCCTATTTATGAGTCATATTTTCCACTTTCTTCACAAAGCTAGTAATTTTTTATTAGATACTGACCATTGTGGCATTTACATTTTGAAAGCCTGGGTTTTGTTGTAATCTTTTAACAATTGTTGGACTTTGTTCTGGCATATGTTGTAGGCAGGTTGACCATTTGAAGACCTTTAAAGAAATCTTTTTAGTGTGTATTTGAATGACCTTTGCTCTATGGCTAGTTTAGTACTACAAAAGGCAGGACACTTCTGGGATCTCTTCTAAATGTTCCACTACTCTGCTGATTAAAAGGTGAGCATATCCCACCACTCTGTAAGCTCCGGCATTGCCCACACTCATGAAGCATCTTCCTATGCATACTCAGCTAGGTATTTTCAGCAGCTGATTCAGGGTGATCCCACTTCCGATTCAGGGTGATCCCACTTCCGATTCAGGGTGATCCCACTTCCGATTCAGGGTGATCCCTCTTCCAGCCCTATGCAGATGTCTTTCTCCATGTGGCTTCTTCATTTCCAGTTCCATCGTTCCATAAGCCTCAATTCCATAAAATTCCATACAATTCGTCAACAATCCATAAGCCTCAATCTACCTGAATATCATTTTCTGTCTCCTCAACTCAGGGATATCATTGTATTATGATTAGTTTATTCCTTATTGCACTGGAGTTCAGAAATTGCTGTTAACAAGAAAGCTAGAGAACTTACAACACTAATTTTACTTATTTCCTTCTT
Source organism: Macaca fascicularis (assembly GCF_037993035.2). Classification (NCBI taxonomy): domain Eukaryota; kingdom Metazoa; phylum Chordata; class Mammalia; order Primates; family Cercopithecidae; genus Macaca; species Macaca fascicularis. The sequence goes on from NC_088386.1 coordinate 16,052,921, forward strand.
TCAGGGGGGATCTGAGACCCATGCTGGCTATTGTCAAATGTCTGGAAACAGTTGATTTGTATATTTTGTCCAGTTTTCTGTATTATTATTCTTATTTTTTCTTAAGGGAAAAAAGGGGATCAAGTCTATTTCCAGTTACTCCACAGCCAGAATTAAAAAAAAAAAAAATTAAAACGTCAAAGGTTTATCATTGAACCAATATGATTGAATCCAAACTACTTAGAAAAAAATAAGAGTTACAATCCAATTCCAGTCTGTCCCTCTGGCCTCATATATTTTTGCTTTTTTAGTAAATGTTTTGTTCCAGCTGTGATGAACAATGTTTATCTTGCAAATGTGAACATTTTTATGCGTTCTTATGTTTGTATATACACATTTGTTTTTCTGAAAATGTCTCCGCATTGACTTTCTCTTGCCCTGAACTGTGTACACTTTTACTAGAGAAATAATCACAGACTGTTATAGCTATGTAATTTTATGTTTCTCCCATTGGACAATGCTGTGTGTGTGTAATCTCAGGCACATCAAACTACCTCTTTTGTAAGTAAATATCTTCCCCTATAATATATATCTGGAAGACTAGATGTTCTAAGAGGTTTTTTACATGTTTAAAATGTAAAGAAACTCTGATTATTTAAACATTAGTATATTCTCAAAGAAGCTATCCTAAGCATTTAATTTTAAATGCTTTAAAAATGGTGAATATTCACACAGAGAAACTAGAAAAACAAGAGCAAACCAATTCAAATCCAAAGCTACAGGAGAAAAAAAAAATCAGAGCTGAACTGAATGAAATGAATATGTGAAAAAGCATACAAAAGATCAACAAAATCAAAAGTTGATTCTTCAAAAGTATAAATACAATTAATAGACTGCTAGACAGCCTAATAAAAAAGAGAGAAAATTCAAATAAACACAATCAGAAATGACAAATGGGACATTAGCACTGACCCCATGGAAATACAAAAAACCTTCAGAGACTATTATGAGTGCCTCTATGCCCACAGACTAAAAAACCTACAAGAAGTTGATAAATTCCTGGACATACACACCCTCTCAAGAATGGACCAGGGAGAAACTGGAAACCTGAACAGACCAATAATGAGTTATGAAATTAAATCAGTAATAAAAAGCCTAGCAACTAGAAAAAGGCTGGAACGAGATGGATTCATATTTAAATTCTATAAAATGTATAAAGAAGAGCTGCAACTAATCCTACTGAAGCTAATCTAAAAAATCAAGGAGAAGGGATTCCTCCCCAACTCATTCTTTTGGTATGATTTTTAATTCCAACTCAATCATTTGGTGTGATTCCGATACCAAATCCCGGCAGAAACACAGTGAAAAAAGAAAACTTCAAGAACACAGTGGCTGGGCCTGAAGGTCAAGGGTGAAGATTCCCTTCAGCCAAAGGTCACAGCCAACTTGTGGTGACTCCACAGGAACAGGGCTGGTGGAATAAACAACCCAGAGCAGTTTTCTCCCTCTTTCCAGTTGCCTACAAGATTTCCTTTGGTGGAATCCAGTTGGAAGTCATGGGGCAACAGAACCTAAGTCATCTGTAGAAAGTACTTCCAGGCCAGAGAACATTGAAGAGAATTGAGAGTTAAAAGTGGTTCTGGAAAAACAAATGGAAGATGCTCAGGGCACTGCGTCATATTCTATTAAAATTTATTTACAAACTCCCATTATTTGTTATTTATAATGTCTTTTTCTATTTTCAATAGCTTTGTCATAATATTCTCCATTTAGAATTATTTTCTCAGTATAAACTACAAAAATGAAAAAAAGATATAAAAGAATTAAGTTTTTGCTAGGCATGGTGGCTCATGGCTATACTCTCAGCACTTTGGGAAACTGAGGCTGGCAGATCACCTGAGGTTGCGAGTTCCAGACCAGACTGACCAACATAGAGAAATCCAGTCTTTACTAAAAACAAAAATTAGCTGGGCGTGGTGGTATATGCCTGCAATCCCAGCTACTTGGAGGGCTGAGGCAGGAAAATTGCTTGAACCTGGAAGGCGGAGTTTACAGTGAGCTGAGATTGCACCATTGCACTCCAGCCTGGGCAACAAGAGCAAAACTCTGTCTCAAAAAAAAAAAAAAAAAAAAAAGAAAAGAAATAAAAAGAATTAAGTCTTGACTATTATTTTTAATATGTTATAATTAACACTTCTACTACATTCTATCTTTGTTAGTAATACAAATGTTTAATGTTATTAATTTGTTAGGAAAAATTACATGGCAGTAGTTTCTTCTGCATTTCTTTGATAACTAGTGGGTTTAAAGATTTTCCACGCTTGTTAAATATGTTCCTTTTTCTTTTTTAAAAATTTCTCCCCATGCATTATTCTACTTCATGTGGCCCCAAAATGAGTTATGATTTATTTTTGGTATATTCGCTTTCATTAACCCAAAGACTTACTTGCCATTGACTATAAATTTTATCTCCCTAAGTAATTATCCTTTGAAAAGAAAATTAAGCACTTGACCACTATTCATAGCCTTTTTTGTTTTTGTTGACCTTGAGACAATCGTGATTGGCTTCTGAACAGGAAAATAACGTGGTTTCCCTAAGACAGAAATGTTTGGTAATTTGAAGCAGAAGTTATTAGAAAAGACATTGCCTTGCAACAATAGGATAAAATCAAATTAAAATCAGATTGGAAAAATTTTTAATTATCCTTTGTTAAAGGCAGAATATACAGTGTAACACAAATAGTTATTGATTAAGTGTGTCCTATATATCATGAATATTACTCATTTCCACTGCAAACACATTTGTTTATTTGCCTTGGAAGACACTGATTCTATGAGATGTTAATACACCATCTTGGATCCCACAAAAAGCATGTGATAGACTTATTTTATACACTGATTGTTCTATCTATGAGATTCAACTTTCTTTCCATTTTATCAACCATACTGTCTATGATCATTATTGTTGCTGTTAGAGTTAATATTGAACAGATTTGATTTGCTTAACATAACCTCTTTAAGTTTACACTGAAGATGGAAATAATGAAATAAATAGAAACTAAAATGTGTGCTAAACCATCTTCCAGCCACACAAAAACCCAACACAAACTTAGAAATTTCTTATTGCCTAGTGCATGCACTAAGTGTCCATATGACATTATTTGAAGAATATAATTGGTCTTGATCTGTTTTCTCAAAATGATATTTGTCATTCAACCTTACACATTTTTACTTGTATGTCTTCTAAGTCAAGGCACCTAACTGACTCCTACTTAAATAAGAGTATGCAATGCAAGAGGCAAAAGTACAATAGAAAAAGTAGCTATTATATTGTACTGAATTACAAACCCTATTCTCGAGTCAGACTGTCTCATTTGATTCGTGGTTCTGCCATTTATTAGTATGACTCTGGCCAAGCTATTAATCCTTAACCTCTTTGAGACTAATTTTTCTCACCTGTAAAAAGGGGTAATCAAATTAACTATCTCAGAGGTGTTCAGAATTTTAAATGAGTCAATAAATATGAGCCATTATTGGATTATAGTAGCTTACGTGAAATAATCACAGAATAGAAGCATTGATTAAATAAAACTTAAAAAATGAAAGAAGGATACAAACATGGAAGAAAGGAAAGAGAAAGGAAGAAAGGATGAAGTCTGGTTATTCATTTTTAAGATAAGCCCAACCATGCATTTATTTATCTACTTTACTGTAAGTTCTTGAACACGAGACCCTTCCAATGGACCCTCAGACTCTGTCACATCACTTGACAAAAGTAGGTGATCACTTAACAAATATACAAATGAATAAATGCATAAATGAAAAAGTGCATATATAAAACTAGAAGAACCTGGATATCTGGAACAAACAGGATAGAAAATATATAAAATATTTTTCATAGTTTTCCAAAATGTCTTCAAAAGATTATTCTGGAGGAACAACTTAGGTGAGGCCCAGGCAAGAATGAACCAGAACATTAAGAGGCCAGTAAGCTAAAATGTACCTGTTTCATCAATAACTCTATTTGATTTAGGTAGTAGATATCCTATTTTGGGCATATAAGATTCACCTCCCGCCTGTAACATGGCTCACATCGCTTGCTTTACTGCCTTTCTTACATACATAAGGTCAAGTTGATGGTATACACACAGCTTTCCTCATGCTGGGGATTTTTTGAGGAAGGATTTATAGAGTATATGACTCAGAATAGATAATACAATGTCTAAGACTAATGCCAACCGTAACTATTCTTAATTGTCTTCTTGTGTACTCACTTGCTGGGTTGTCCGTACTATGTAGGCTGACCACTGGGACCCTTGGACCTGGAATTTAAAAATATGTGTATAAATATTTTTAAAGACGTCTAAGTAATAATCATTAGAAAGTTTACATAATAGTTTTTTTTTCCCCCAAATGGAAGCACTTCGTGGTTAAAACATAGCAAAACAGAAACCAGATAACTAGTTTTCGTTCCTATTTATAAGCATTATATTCAGAAAGGTAAGAATATATAAGAAGGAAACTATTTGCAGAGATTAAGATTCCCTCTTCCCCCAAATGATCTATATTTCTATGTTTTTAGCCAATTCTACACGCTTTCTCTTTATCTCTAGTCTTTTATAGACTAGCCACTGATGTTCAGAAAGCTAATCCACGACCCTTTCACCCCTCATCCACTGGTCCAAGATCAAATTCTATTTGCCACTCAGCCAAAAAAGAAAGAATGTATGCATATTGAAAATAGTTCATCCACAAGAAAAGTTTCAAAATTGGGAGTAATTTTACATTAATTAAAAAATATGTTAATCTCCGTAAGTATCCAAATACTTAAAATATACTAGCTAATTTCTTACTGTAAAAAGTTATCTTGAAACTTCACTTCTCCAAGGAATCCCATCTAAAACTAATGTGTTTTTTTTTTCCTGATGTCATTAAACAAGAACTTCTTTTTTGATTACTTCATTTCATATATCAAGAGAAAAACAATGTTAAAAAGTAAGTCTTGGTATACTCTCATTATGTCTTAAAAAAGGACAGCTTAATGTATCAGCTGCAGTAGTAGCACTCAACTCCTCATATGATAAGAGGACACATGAGTTCCATTTAATCTCTGGAAAATACAGTATCATATTAAATGGAAAATGATTTCTATGACTATATTGTAGAAATACTGTATAAACATGTAAGACTATGCATATTGTTACAAGATAGAAAGGGTGATAATGGTGAATATAATTGCTCAGAATTGAAGAACGTTGAAGCAGGGGAATTCAATTTCCATAGGTCCTAAATTTCCAAGGATCCTAAATCTCTTAACAACTAAGGCATTGTTTTAACAAGAACACTAGACTATTACTTTTCCTAAAGACTAGGTAAATTAGTTTATGATTGTGGCATGGCTTTGTTGATATAAATATATTTATTCACCTTTGAGAGTTGCTCATGTTCAAATAGCACTTATTAATTATGTGTGCATGTTTATTGACTTAGTCTCAGTTTTTATTTCTATATGAAATATGTAAAAAATTGTATCTCAGTGAATGTATATATAATGAATATCCTATTAACAAAAATTTACAAATTGAGATTATGAAATCATCTAGAATAATAATTGCCAATACCAACAGATATTGATCAAATACAATGAATAAAATATATCAGAATTCATGTATTATCTTACCTTCACAGAATAATAAGAAATGTTGATTCATGGGACTAAAACTGGCATCAAAATATGTACATTGTTCTTTCATGAAATTACATGAAATGCATTGGCGATTCAATAATCCTTCAGTAGAAGCACTGGAGAAAGAAAAAGGAAGTTATTATAGAAATGCTACTATTCTAGGCCCTTGAATGTGTGGTGTTCATATTTAAATATAATATAAACAGGGGAGTTACATTGGTATTTGCATAGAGGTTCATTGTAAACTATGAATCACCATATACATAAAATGTCAACTTCTATTAGTAATGTTAAAACATACACATTTTTCTTAATCTATTAAAATTAAAAGTATGTATATTTTTACATATGCAATATGTATGCTTGTATGTATGGCTATAAACAAAGAACTGATTTCAATGGAACTCAAAATAACTTACTGTTTTTTGCATTTTAAATAGATATTTCTGTGTAAAATCTTAAAGGGAATTTCCCACAGATATTATTCAATATTTAATACATACTCATTGAAAGAAGGAATAAACACTTCCACAAGTCAAACAAAACATCAAGCTCATGATTTTCTAAATTAAACATTCTAAACATTAGAATTTGGTATCAGTGCCAAATTTTCCCCATCATTTACTTGCAGAAAATTACTGATTTAAAAAAAAGTTGTATTTGTATTATAACATATATAACACTAACAACAACACACACTTTGAGATAATGAGGTGGTAAAAAGAAGAGTCATCACTATCTTTATTTTATAATAATGGTGCTTAAGGTTATAGGAGTTGAAAAATTAACACAAGATTAAATTTCATTTATCGAATTGTTTATTTAATAAATAAGTCTGAATGCAAAATTTGGTAGGTCATTGGATGAAAACACTGTTGAGAATATCTTTAAAAAACTTGATCAGACAAAAGGCTCGATTTCATTTTGGAATGAAATGATTTTTGGCTACATATTTGCAAATGAATAATATTCACGTTGGTTTTGATGTGCAATACGCTGTAGGTATGGGGATTGGAACGGGGTGTTAAGGCAGATACAAGAAACGGTTCACAAAATCACAATTCCATATTTGAAACACTGTGAGATGATTATAATCCAAAATTTTCTTATAATAGTCAAAACAATTAATATATACTAAGCACAAATCATATTAGTTTCACTCATGATAACTTATAAAATATTTGTAGTCAATTTTTTTTATTTTGTAAAATTTGGGTTAAACCTGTATAACATAAAATTTGCCATTTTAAGCATTTCCAAGTGCACAATTCAGTTTCATTAATTACATTCATAATATTGTACAATTTTCACCACAGAAAACTTAGAAATTACCCCAGTTGCACACAGCTATTCAGTGACACACTAAGATTTAAAACCTTTTTCTCTCTACTCTTCCATAAAGCTTTTAGATCCAAGTTCCCCGGAGATTTATATGGTATTTTCTCATTATTTAGATTATGAGATCGCTGAAATAAAGAGATGCAAATTTTGAGACAAAGAAAGTAACAATGACTACGGTAGCAGTCCTGCTCCTGCAGGGGTGCCTAGTGCCATATATTAAGTCAACCAATGATCATTTTTATGGCCTGGACAAGACATTGATTTCATTTTCTGGGTCAAACGCTAACATTATCTTACAGTCAAGCCAACTGGCATTTGATGAGCTATTTAAGGGAAAATTTATTGGTACTATTATAACACAGTCAACTACACTAGTACACGTCAGAGATATATTGACTGTTCTGCCTCAGTCACTAGAGAGATAAGACAAGCACACAAATCTAAGAAGCCATTATGATTCAAATCACATTTTAGACTAATAATGGGAAGAAAGATTGAGGCAGTTCCACTTGCTAAACTTAACCAAGTCTAATCTTCTGATGCTGTCATTTTTCTTTGAGTTTTAAAAAATAGGAATTTTATAAGATATAAAGTATTTCCACCTCTCTAAGTTATAGTTTATGGCTACCAATATAAATCATAATGTATGTTTCAAGAAAGATAAGCTTCAGGTCACCAAAAGAAAAAGTGACCAGTACTTTGATCAAGATCCCTAATCCAAAATTCAAATCACTATCTCTATATAAATAGCTTTGTTTCCTGGAAGTTAGAATTAAGAACATGGGTTCCAGGAGATCCAAGAGAATAAACTAAGAATATAAAAATGATATATTAAGAAAGGCGATTAAAAGGACAAGGTTGCTTCTGATGAAAGCTAATTGTGTACAAATAAGAGTGTGGGGGGTGATGTAGAGGAAGTCGGGGGACTTTAAACATGCATTTTTACTCCCAAAGGAAAGTCTATGCGACTTGGTAAGAATTAGTGGTGACACTTCTTCAAACATGATGAATTTCCCCTGAGAATAGGTCATGGCAGTTTTGACACTTTAAAAATGGATCTGTGAAATGGAAATTAGAACATGTATATAAAGTCTAGAATTAATAGGCTGCTTGCCAGTCAAAAATAAAAGTCATTCTTGTGGGATCCTGGTAAAAGCTTTCTGAGTAAAGAGACATTTTAATACTAAATAGGTGCGAGCTTAAGCCTCTTTTTGAGTATAGTTTTGCATTTGGGAACATTGAACAGACGTAATTATTTTCCCAAGTATTGCTTTATTTTAGCAAGCAATGAGCGTTCCTTATTTAAATAAGGATGCCTCCTCCTGAAACAATCTCACTGGGTTTTATGAACGACAAGACAAAGGGGGAAAGCTTCCTGCTTGATACAGTAGACTAACTGTTCACAACAACATTATACTGTACAAGAATAAATTTCACCTGTGCCACATTAATGTACTGAAAATTTAAAATGAGACTTAGCAGGAGATGAAGGCGCAAGGGAAAATATGTAAATGTCTCTGACGTGGAGAGTTGAGAGAAACAAGCCACAAAAAAAGATACTAAGAAACTGCAAAAGCAGGTGAAGAAAACAATAAGGAGAGAGCAGAGGAGGAAGGGAGAAAGCAGGCTGCATTGTGTCCAGTCCTGCCAAGGGACAGACTGGTGCAAGAGTGTGAAGCTTTGTCATGCAAAGTTGACTCTCCCTAACCATGTTGCAAAAGACATTTTAAATTTTTCCTTCCCTTCCTTATGCTACATAGACAGCCATTGAGAAGCCAGTCTGTGTAAGGAGATCCTTGCACACTGCTTACCTGTACAGCTGCCTTCCTCTGGGAGAAGATTCAGTGCTCAGAAAGTAACTGTCCAGGAAAGAAAACAACACAAGCATTAGACACAGATCTATTTTTTGTGATCTGTGAATTCTGTCACATTGTCACATTGAATCTTGAATTCACATGGAATCGTCACCTGAATTTTCACATTAAATCTTCACTTGAAGTTTTAAAACTGTCCAAATACAGAAAAGAGTTGTTTTGCTATTCAAACACAGGGCTTTGATCAATCTGGAAAACATATTTTTTCCCCGATACAATCATCCTTTTTCATAATCTCTCCCAATCACTGTGTGTGTGTGCGTGCACGCACACACGCGTACATGCCTCTGTGTAAGATACCTGTGTGCGAACTGTGGAAGAGGTCTTTAGAGAAAGGTTATTCTTTCCATGGCTGGCTTGTTTTGACTAGGACTATGGTAAGCAAAACATAATTCTAGTAGAAAAGATGGCATTTGACAACCCTGACTTGCAGCCTGACCAGGGAACTGAAAACACTCACATTTTGTGAGTAGTTTCATCGTATGCCAAGATCTTGATCACTTCCCAGTTTCCTGATGTCAGATGCCGCACGGTAATTTGCTCACTTTTACTCTGCAAGGAAATAGAAAATATTGATTTTTCCTTTTATTTAAACAGCATCTCTCTGTTAAACACGAATGTACCAACTGCTCGTGACACTTTGAATTCTTTAATTCTCAGTTAACATTCAGTTTTCTGTTCCATAGCTCAAGAATGAACGTGCGTTCCTGTAAACACAGACCAAGGTAGGTAGCTTAGTGCTTTTATTTGAACTACAGAAAAGTCATTCAGAAAACTCCTCTGGGTAAGGGTGAATCAAGAATACCATGTTGATGGCAGCATTTGATACCAAGGTAGGACTTTAATCACTCTCATCTAGATGACTGGTAGCTCTACAGTTAGCTTTTTTTAAAAAAATACTTTAAAACAAAATTTACTCCAATAAAGACTCAGGTTTGTATTCATTTTAACCTTTGCAGTATGGGCATTGTTATAAGATTTGCCATTTAATGCAATAATTTTTTTTCCAAGATGAATTCATGTTGATGAAGGTAATTAATCAATGCTTCCAACGTGTTTATAGGACTAACATTTTAATATGTAGAAAACAGATAGTAGTATTGTCTAAAAAATATATATTGCTTGACCCAAAAAGCATTCTTAGAAATACTATCATTCTATTCCTTAATCATTTTACATAGTTAGAGAACACTGATTAGAATGGATTAGAAAGATTTGGAACCAACCCAAACGCCCATCAATGATAGACTGGAGAAAGAAAATGTGGCACATATACACCATGGAATACTATACAGGTATAAAAAAGGATGAATTCATGTCCTTTGCAGTGACACGGATGAAGCTGGAAACCATCTTTCTCAGCAAACTAACACAAGAACAGAAAACCAAACACTGTATATTCTCACTCATGAGTGGGAGCTGAACAATGAGAACACATGGACACAGGGAGGGGAATATCACACACCGGGGCCTGTCAAGGGATGGTGGGCAAGTGGAGGGATAGCATTAGGAGAAATACCTAATGTAGATGATGGGTTGATGGGTGCAGCAAACCACCATGGCCCGTGTATACCTATGTAACAAACCTGCACCTTCTGCACGTGTATCCCAGAACTTAAAGTATAAACAAACCACAAAACTGTTATCTCTGGTTTTGTGTATACTGAAGTTACTTCATTCTGATTCCTTATCTCAGTGCTGATTTTAAAGGGACTATTACTACTGTTCCATTATCAATTATGCTACATTAATGAACCTTTTGACAAGTGCCTTTCTCATCTAAAAGAAGTTCCCTTTATTCCCAAATTTCTAAGGTTTTTGAATACTGATTTTGTTGAATTTTGAATTTTTGAATACTGAATTTGTTGATTTTGTTGGATCCTATGTCTGCATCTATTAAGGTGATTATAATTTTCTCATGAAGATTTAAATGCAGTTATCTTATATATTTTTGAAATTTTAAGCAAATTTTGCATTCCTGTGTGAAAAATGAGTTAATTTTTTAAATGCATTAAATAAGTCAACTTGTCAATAATGGGTTCAGTATTTTCAAACTTTCTTATACTGCCCTTTCTCATACTGTCTTAATTTGGTTTTGGTTACAAGATGATACCCATGTCATAAATTATACTAAAGATATGCCATTTCTTTTCATTTTCAAAATAACATAAAATTGGAAGTGCACGTTCTTAGAATATCTGGTTAGATTCACTTTTAAAAACAACCTTTCCCTGATGTGAAAAATTTTACATCACTGATTCCATTTTCTCAGCACTATGGGGGATTTTGATTGTTTCTTAAATCTGATTTTTGACTTTTTTTCTGGATTGCACCCATTTCTCCTAAATTTCAAGTTTACCAATGTAAAGTTATTCATAGTATTCTTTTAATATTTTTAAAATCTGTAATTTTGTCCTTTTCCATTATTTATACTTTGGAGCTGTCCAAGTTATTATTACTCTTGATAGCTATTATAGATTTAATTACTGTTTCCAAAGAACTTATTTGTTTTATCACACCGCTTTATTTCATGTTTGCTTACTAGCTTAATAAGTGCTACTCCTTCATTTTTTTTTTGTTTTGTTTTATTTGAGATTGAGTTTCACTCTTGTTGCCCAGGCTGGAGTGCAATGGCGCGATCTTGGCACACCGCAACCTCCGCCTCCCAGCTTCAAGCCATTCTCCTGCCTCAGCCTCCCTAGTAGCTGTGATTACAGGCATGTACTGCCATGCCTGGCTAATTTTTTATTTTTAGTAGAAATGGGGTTTCTCCATGTTTGTCAGGCTAGTCTCGAGCTCCCGACCTCAGGTGATCTGCCCGCCTTGGCCTCCCAAAGTGCTGGGATTACAGGCATGAGCCACTGCGCCCAGCCTACTCTTTCACCTCTAATTTCCTTTCTTTTACATTTGAATTTATTCTTTTATTCTCTTCTTTTTCTAAATTCTGACATTGGATATATACATAATTTCACATATGCATATAAAATTATTGCATATATTAAAAATTATTGTTTATATGTACTGCGTATTTTGGTATATGTAGTATTTTCATTTAGTTCCAAGTATTTGCTGATTTCTTCTTGAAACTATGAATAGAAATTATATTTTGTTTCTAAATGTCTGACATTTTAAATGTTATAATTTGTGCAATTCAATTGCATTGTCTTCAGAGAGTGTAATCTGTCAGCTGAGTAACACTTTCAATGCATTTTTGGTAAAAATAAATTCAGAATTAGGTTCATATGGGACAGTTTTATTATAACCTCTATTTTCCCATACAACTGAAAGTGTAAACTAAAAAGGCATTCTATAGCTTACTACACATGTGTACTAACAGAATCTTCCTTTGAAAAATTTTCTTATTGGTGTGTATTTGCATTTCAATATCTGCCTAAGTAGTCTATTTTATGTTCTTAGTGGAAGTTCTCCAGACGTCTAGCTGTTTTAGGTCAACAGCAAGTCTGTGACTTCTTTGTATCACCTTCTTTGTATACTGTCTGATGTACTACTGTGATTTACAAGTATATGTTGACTAACGATGTAAGTGCAAAGACATCCAATTTGTGAGATATGAGACCTGCACAGCCCAAAGGCTGGCACAGAATCCTAAAGTCATACATTTTATTGCCAAGTTCCCACAGAAAAAGAACTCAGTGGATAGCTCCTCTTTCTTACTCATTTCCAGGCCCTGCTTTGAATGAGCCAAGGACGGGATACTAAAATTTCAAGGTTTTAGTGCATCTTTGATGCCAATTTCAAGACAAAAAAAAATCTCAAAACGTTAAAAAAGTGAAGAAACTTTGCTCAATATTTGAAAACATCTGGAGAAACTTTTGGCCCACAGATTTCTAGTTTAATTATTTTCTGGTTTTCAAGATATTTTGGTGTGTGTGGGGTGTGTGTGTGTGTGTGTGTGTGTGTGTGGTGTATGTATGTTTTAATTAAAATTGCCATGAGTAAAAACCCAATGCTTTGAAAAATGTTTGAACACAATATAAAAAAATAAAACTGTACACTATTTACTTCAATGATACTTTTAGTTCAAAATATTACACTTTCAAGTGTAGGATCAAAAGATCCCTTGTCGGAAGCCATAATAACAACCCTACAACCTATTGATTTATTTTAAACAGCTGTAATTGCCTTGCTTGCTTTTTACCTATCAGGGCAAATATGGTATGAGGAATAGGTTGAACCCCCATTTTGCATACAATAGCAAATATTTACTTTCTAATAACCTATATAAGAATGTCACAGCAGGGGACACATTAATTTTGATCTGGTTAATAGTCTTAATACCAATCAGAATATGGTAGATGACTGAGCGACAGTTAAAAAATAAATATCAAGGGATTTGAGCAGATTTCACAAAGCGATGTTTGTACTTCAGTTAGGTTTTCAAGCACCTTCAGCAGAAATACAATCACAGGAAACGTCACTTAACAAAGCAGGAAAGAACAGCAGTTTTTACTCTACAGTAACATTTCTTTCTTTCTGTGCATCCATAATCTCTGCAATATTAACTTGATAGACTAGAAATACTGCATATAAATATAAAACTGTCGTGAACTTTTGATAAAGGCAATATGATAATGTATTTTAAATTGAACTAATATTTCATGTTTAATCTCAGACTAAAAAGCAACAAACCTTGTAAGTTCACTCATTCTTAAAAGAGGGCTGGAAATTTGGAATAGAGTTTTTATTTGGAACATTAGACATCAGACAAGTGCCCTTGAATTCACAGAGATTTTATCCTGCTCAAGGAAGTTAAATATTAGTTTTATAGTTCTATTTACAAATTGGAAACACATTGCGTATCAATACAAGTTTAACGGTGCATGTGCTTTTTACCTAATTACACATTATTCATTTAAATTTATTATATTAAATTTTAACTTTTACAGCTTCTAAATAAGAGAAATGTTGTAGTGCTTAAAAATAGCATGCTTTAATTTGCCATCTATTCACCACATGAGATGAGCTAATTGTTTTCAGACAATGTCCTAATCAGATACAGCAATGAAAGTTAATGCAAAAATTTTACTGGGTTGATTAGGTGATAAAATTGTGGATTGGGGGCATACTATTTTCCACAGTATTTGCAGTGAATAATGTACTTAAAATTGTTCCAAGTGAAATCATAAGGTCTCATGGGTAAAACTTCGTGTTGCTGAATAGAGAAAGTGAACGGATTCACCAACATATAATTTTTCACTTAACACAATTTTAGAAGATGGCAGGGCCGTTCCTTATGCCTATGAATCTGAACGGCTGAACACAATGAAAACTCTGCTTACTCCATATTTGAGAGAAAAAGGTGCCATATCTTTGATAAAAACCTATCTCTTGGCTGCAGCCTGAATGGCAGGATGTTACAGTTCCTGAGATGAGAATTCAGAAGTTTGAAGTCAACATAACAAATATTTTTCAGGGAGTGAAGGGGCGAATATCTGAAGTGATCAAAAGTTTAATGGTCTGGGGTAAAAAGTTTTGTATCAGTGTATAACTCAGGAAGTACATAAACTGATATTAAAATGCATACTAAACACTCTATCCAGAAGAACAATTTCTTTTTTTTTTTTTTTTTTTTTTGAGACGCAGTCTAGCTCTGTCGCCCAGGCTGGAGTGCAGTGGCCGGATCTCAGCTCACTGCAAGCTTCGCCTCCCGGGTTCCCGCCATTCTCCTGCCTCAGCCTCCTGAGTAGCTGGGACTACAGGCGCCCGCCACCGCGCCTGGCTAGTTTTTTGTATTTTTAGTAGAGACGGGGTTTCACCGTGTTATCAGGATGGTCTCGATCTCCTGACCTCGTGATCCTCCCGTCTCGGCCTCCCAAAGTGCTGGGATTACAGGCTTGAGCCACCGCGCCCGGCCAACAATTTCTTTAGCTATATAGATTTCAGAAAAGTCACAGTTTTTTTAAAAAATTATCTTTAATAGAATATATGAAAGTGGAGAAAACACTCACAAATTTTGCTTTCATATATTCATACTGAAAGTGATCTGGAAATACATACAGTAGGGCTTAGAAATCTTTTACTTTTGATCCAGCAATTCTGGTTTTGTTATTCAATACTAAAGAAATAATCCACAATATAAATAAGCTTTATATACAGTGACATCTATCATTACAACAAATTGCCAGTAAATTAAACACAGAACAACAAATAATGGTGATTGATGCACATCCAGTCAACTCAATATTAATCTTCTAAAGAATTTTTTTTTTCAAAATTATTTAGCATTGTGGGAAAGTATGCATTTAAAATTTAAATTTGACATATCAGGATGCAATACTGTAGTTTCTATAAAATTACAATAATGTTTAAATGAAGACTGGAGGAAAACACATGCATTCTTTGCTTCTTTTATTTGTATCCTTTGGAATCACTTTAACAAGGACCGCTCTTGTAAATGAGTAAAAAAAAAAAAAAAACCCACTAAAATATATGTAATGACAGTCATCACTCTCCATAATGAAAATAGCTTGAAAGCAATAATTTTCCAGCTTGGTCTCTAATTAATGATTTTTATGGACTTACTGATAATATGAGAGAGCAAATATTTGCAAAAATTTAGTAATTTCATGGAGTAAGGTACTTCAAACAAATAAATATATTCTGAGTGAACCAGTAAGCTCTCAAACATAGGTCAGCGCCAAGTACTGCAAAGGTGATCTGGCTGACTGCTGGTGGCCAAGGCTGCACTCCTGTCATTTCTCACTTTTCAGGCATAACAATTTTAAGTAGAATTATGTAACATGGCAAGGGAAGGAAAGGGGGTAAAAAGTCATCAATGCTGGCATGTATTACTGTTTAGGCAGTAAATTACTGTACTATTTTTTGGACAGCCAATTTGGCATTACACATCAAAACCTAAACAAATACATACATATGGTATACTCTGCCTGCATATCTTTTAACATCTAGAAATATAATTTTGTGGGAAGAATGATAAATAAAGTGTTTATAGGGGCTTTTAACTTTAATCATTTCTAACATCAAAATACAGAAATAACTTTAATGATGAATAAACTTGGATCGTTTAAATACAGGACAGGCCGGGCACAGCGGCTCATGCCTGTAATCCCAGCACTTTGGGAGGCTGAAGCAGGCAGATCACCTGATGTCAGAAGTTTGAGACCAGCCTGGACAACACAGTGAAACCCACCTCTACTAAAAATACAAAAATTAGCCGGGCATGATGGTGGGTGTCTGTAATCCTAGCTACTCGGGAGGCTAAGGCAGGAGAATCGCTTGAACCCGGGAGGCAGGGGTGCAGTGAGCCAAGATCGTGTCACTGCATTCCAGCCTGGGTAATGAAGTAAGACTCTGTCTCAAAACAAACAAATAAATAAATAAATAAATAAAGACAGTACAGTATATCTGCTTGATGTAATGCTGAGCAGCTATTAAAATCACATTTCAGAAAAATATAAAATGTTAAATATTAGGAATACAATTAAATGTTTTAAGAAAATGCTCATTAGCTATTATTTTAATGTTATAAATCTATATTATGCTATAATTGCAATCTTTAGGGGAAAATTATATATTTCTCATGTAAAAAAGAATTTAACATATACACAATAATGGATTAAAAGTGTGAGAATGTGAGGTAATGCTATTGTGGGTGATTTTATATACTCCTTTATCAGTTTATTCAGTTTGAAGTTTTCAGAATTTTATAGTTCATAATGCCAATTAAGCAGTCATAAACAAATCATAAATAGCTTTTTTGTTAGCTATTTTTAAATTGAGGCAAGGTAGTGCAAACTCTTTCCTAAAATAATGTATGTGATTGTGTTTGTGTGTGTTTAAAGTTAGGTATAAATTGTATCTACCTAGCACTGACTTCTGACTCATTAGCAAAGTAGACTAATTTTAATCAATTGCCAAAATATTCATAAATAATCATGCAGTCATGTTCATTTCTCAATGAGGCAAACCACAAATTACTTGAACAGCAATCAGAATAGAAGAAAAATGTTTTCTACTTCAATGAAGGCTTTGTTATAGTCTCCATATAGAAGAGGAACAAAGTAAACACAATGTAAGAACTTTATAAAGTTTTTCTTCTGAACATTTCAGAAATACAGGAATTAGCCTACATGTTAGGCTGGTTTGACTAAAATAGAAGGTATTTCTTCCCTAGGCTTATAAAAAAACTCTTGGTTTGGGTGTGTATAAATATTTTAATTCCTACATGTCAACATCACAACCCTACCCAATGCCATACTTTTTAAAAGACACTATTTCTATTATTTATTTGTTGAATAATGGATACAAAAATACGATTAGATGGAATGAGTAAGATGTAGTATTTGATAGCACAACAGGGTACCTACAGTCAAGGACAGATTGTCTTCTTTGGAGAATTACATATACAAAGATGTACTGTACAAGTTTTCCTATCCTTCACTCTCTCTTATAAATATCTATAATTTGTATGTAATCTTCTTTACCCCTTACATTTTTCACAGAGCTTCTTGAATATAAAACACTGAAATTTAAAAATTCAATGAAATGTTTTAATCAGTTATAAGATTTGGAAAGTGTGTTATTTTGGGGGCCAAAATAGTTCTCTAATATTTGTGATAACCAAGTTGACTCTTAATTAGCAAAAGCTTATAAAGTAAGGTAATTTGCTAGTCTAGTTCCCTTCAGTTTCATAAAAAAGTTCTCTTAATTATATCTGACTTATAGATATAATTAACTGACTTATAGAATCATAGATATAAAAACATCCAAAATTTTATCCATCTATAAATGCATACATTTATTTAGAGCATAAATAGGATCATATTATGCATTAGTTTATAACCTGTTTTTCCACCTTAATAATATGCTATGAAAATCAGTCTACATCTGTACTGTGGAAATTGTATGTGTTCCAAATTATTTGTTTCAGTCTTGATTAAAATTAAAGTTAAAATAATGACAATTATTTTAATTGCACAGACGCTGAACAAGTTTCAAATTTTAAACTATTGACATAAGATTTTGAGACTCTAAAGCATTAAGCTGTCCAATACAAATATATGTAGATAATGGTAATCATTTGAGAATGTGCACAAGTCTTAAAGGTTCTAAAAACATAAGATTACTAAGGTCAGTTAAGTATCCTTGCCATATTTATATTTATTCTATATTTTGTAAGTACAAAATTATTCTTAGCTAGTTTGTAAAACTCTCTTAAAGATCCCATTTTAGCCACAGTGACTTTTCATTAGAAAGTCTTTAACCTGTGAGACTAGAGTATTTATGCATATGATTTTGAAGGATGCTTTATTTTTTCATGAATGCTTGCTCTTGGAAATTAAATTCAGATTGACTCATTAGCCTTGTCATATTTAAACTAACTACCTGAATTTACTAATTTTTTAATAATAAAACTGTATAAACCCTTCATATTCTTTGATTAGATTAAAAAGTAACCTTTCCCCTCTTTTTATCAGAAAGTCCATAAAAATATAACATAGATTATACTTTATAACATGAAATCTATGTTATTTAACATAAAACATCTATTTTATCCTGTTTTTAAAAATCTGCACTCTATTTGCTTGGGGAGATGTGCCATAATTTATTCAACCATCAATTTTTGGTGGATATTTAGGTTGTTTTGAGTATTTAAAACTTTTATAGCACCTGGAAAATATTACTTGTACAAAATAGGTTATATGTATTCATTGAATAAAAAATCTTCTCTAGATTGCCTCAGGTCCTCAAAAGTTGGGAGGTTTTAATTTATTAAATTCTATATCCCAAAGCCCTCAGTTCACAGGACACACATCTAACTCATTAAATTGTACTGAGTGTTGAGACTGTTTTTTGGGAAGGTAAGGCTTGAATGTATGGCTATGGATGGAGGTCCTCTTCCTAAGCTGTCTGTGAGTTGTATATATGGCTGGGTTTCATGGCCATGAATTAGAGGTTTAGAATGCCACAAGAACTGGGCCTTCAGTGACATGAGGATAATGAAATCAAAACATGGAAAAAAGCCAGCACTTACCTGAATGAGGAACATAGCTATGTGGTGAAATTCTCCACGTCCCCCTTGCTTAACAGGAACTGTCATAAAGAATTTGCTGCCATCTCTAGAAAACACGGGCTCCTCATTCTAAAATATAGAAGAGCATAGAACAATCTCAACAAAACGCGTGCAACCTGTGCTGCCTACTGTTAATTCCTTCATGGGTTATACCAAATACTGATTTAAAATTAGTGAGGAAAATGGGCACACTAATTTAAAAAAATGAATGTATGCTATTTTTTAGTTTTTTAAAAGTAAATCTGATAAATTATATGCGTATGTGGTTGAGTTGTGGGAAGGATAAGAAAATTTTGTGCATGGTGGATATGAATGATTTACTATTAGACTAAAGACACTTTCTAAATTGGTTCAAACAAGAACTGTCATATCTTCACATAAGAGTGTGTTTAGTGATATATCCTTCAAAGATAAGGAACATGCAAACATCTGCACCAGTTTACCAAAATAAATCTTTTAATTATAAAATTCTATAACATATTTTTTGAAATCCTTTCTTTCACAACTGTAGGTACTTGAAGGTTCATTTCTGATAATGTATTCATAAATTTACTGAAAATACAAAAAACAACAGGCCACAAAGTTGAAAGGATTCTATAGAAAGTTACTTAATTCAAATTTACCATCTTTATTGCTCATCTCTCCACAAACACAGAAACACAAATGCCCACCTACAACTGTGACCCCATTTGATAATTTTTAAACTCTGGTGACACATTAAATCAATAGAATTATTTTTGAAAATTAAATGGCGAAAGTCATATATACATATATACACACATATTTTATAAACACACACAGATATATATACATATATATACATAAACATTAAGAAAATATATTTATCTGACAAAACATTGAGTTTTTTTCTGCTGGATTCATGAGAGTGATTACATATATGGTATAAAGCAAGGCTTTGATATGCCCTTTTAGATGACTTGGCCCTCTACTGTCTTTCTGATCTCATCTTTTTCATTTTCTTGCTTCTTCACTGGGTTCCTGCATGATCCTGTTCCAGGGCTTTTGTACTTTGTATTCTCTTGGTCTGGCTCTTCCTCTTATCTCTTTCAGGTCTCTGGTCTGAAATCTCCTTATCAATAAGGTGTTCCCTTATTACTCTATATAAAGTGAGACTAGGAAAGTCAGACCATCCAACTCTATCTGACATCCATCATCTCCTTTTATTTTCTTTCTAGTTTTCCATAGCACCTGATATAATTTGGATCTGTGTCCCAACCAAATATCATGTCACATTGAAATCCCCAGTGTTAGAGGTGGGGCCTGGTGGGAGGTGACTGGATCATGGGAATGAATCCTTCATGAATGGTTTAGCAGCATCCCCTGGGTGCTGTCTCATGATAGTGAGTGAATGAGTTATTACAAGATCTGGCTGTTTAAAAGTGTATAACGCCTCCCCCATCCCTCTCTTTCACCTTCTCAGGCCACGTGAAATGTTGCTCCATGTTTGCCTTCTGCCATGATTGGAAGCTTTTTGAGGTCTCTCTGGAAGCAGAAGCTACTATGCTTCTGTACAGCCTGCAGTACTTAGAGCCAATTAGACTTCTTTTCTTTATGCATTACCTGGTCTCTTACAGCTGTGCAAGAATGTACTAATACAGCAACTATGACCATTCAATGTATGATTTGTGTATATGTGTTTGTTTGTATATGAATGTATGTATGTATGCATGAGATTGGTACAAAAGTAATTGTGGTTTTTGCTATTACTTTTGATGGCAAAATATGTATATGAATGTATGTACATATGTACATATCGTATATGAATATATGTATATATGAGATTGGTGCAGAAGTAATTGAGGTTCTTGCCAGGAAAAGTAATGCCATTAAAAGCCATTCTCCCTTGTACTTCTCTCAAAAGATGAATAGCTTTTTTCTCATATACAGATATATGAGCATTCTCCCATTTACATTGCCTTCTTCCCATTAAAAGTAATGGCAAGAACCTCAATTACTTCTGCACCAGTCTCATATTTACATATGTATGTATGTATGTATGTATGTATGTATGTATGTATACAGTTCTCTGTAAATGTACGCCTCATAGGCAGGAAACATGTATTTTTCACTATTGCATCTGTAGCACCTGGAACAGTGAATATCATGTAAATTGAGCTCAATAATTATTTACCGAATGAATCAGTCAATTTTAAGTATTTTAATATACTGAACAGTCTGATTTTAGCTTCATTTATAATACATCTTTTGACAGTAAAATAAGGATATTTTCCTTATCTGCCTTATGAACATTCAGGAAAATATAAGTAACATATGTAATAAATTTAAAATTCTAAAGTAATATACCATTCAAGGTTGGAAAAATTGTATAACTGAGCATATAATGGATACTGACAAAATACTTGACTGAGTGAATCACTTCTTTCAAGTATAATAAAGTCAATAATTCTATTTGTTCCATCTCCTGCTCCTGTGGGATATATCTCTCTTGGAGTTTCTTTTGTCTGGAACAACCTTTTCGTCTTCCTTTTTCTGCTAAATCTTATTCATTTTTTTACTTATTCTCATGAAACAAAAGAATTTCAAAGATTTCTCTAGTTAGGAAATCTCTCCTCAGATATTCTAAAAAGTATCTTGGATTCATCTTTATCATGGCTTCCAATGCAGTCTATTACATTGATCTGTTAATTTGTTGGCTTCCTTCACTAGGCAATTAATAATTGAACTAAATTTTAAATTTTATCTTTTTAGATCTATTGCCTAGGACACAGTAGGTCCCAACTCATAACTGGTGAATAGATGAATATATGGATACAATGAACAAAAATACTAGTTATATATATCATTCTATCCACCAGATTTACCCCCACATAGCAACTCCTCCCTTACCATTCTCCCTTTGTACTTTCTCTCAAAAGATGAATAGCTTTTTCCTCATATACGGATATATGAGCATTCTCCCATTTACATTGCCTTCTTCCCAGTTCTAGTACCTTAGAAGTAGTTCAGAACAGGAATAGATGAGGGCTACAATCTCAAACGCCTTGCTGGACTAAAAAATCTGCTCCCCACACTTGACAATGTCTGGTGATAAACATTCAGTTCCATACAGGTGGTGTCAATCTCACTGCTCAGTTTCATGACATTATACAAGTCAGTGTTTTTGACACACAAGATGGTGAACTGGGGATATTGGACTCTATCCCTTGATCAAATCTATCATACAGTGGTCATCCCAACTGCATGTCCCTTGAAAGCTAGGCTAAGCATGCCTACTTCTCTTTGCCTTATCTACTATGCAAAAAGAGTATATGATGATTCTATTAAATGTATAATTATCTTCGAAATTTGCTGCTTCTTATTACTGCTACCATGCTCATCCATTAAATTTCATATAACTCTAAGTATTTCATAAAATTCTCTTAGAGCTTCTGAAGAAAAAAATCAACTGTGAAAAATGACCAACGGCATTTACTAACTGAATAATAACTGGATGCTTTGTTTTTTAAAAAAAGTTTCTATTAAACATTCATAAATTTGGGATTTAAAAATTAGATAGCATAATCTCTAAAGAACATGCATTATGTTAACATATGTTAAACTATTATGAATGTCACTGGCAATAAAAGTAACAGCAAAAGATGTTTAATAATGGAGGGAAATTCAGAATGCATCAGTATTATGTGTTATATATTTTTCATTGTTCTTATTTTCTGTATCTAACTGAAATTTGCGAGTCTACTATTGGCTGTAAAATCAGGGTTTTTTCTATTTTATTTTGTATATTGACTAAGGTAAAAGTATTTATATTAATAGATAATCATGTATAAAGACACATATACTCATAATATATATACAAGCATGAATTTGTGTCTATCCATCTACCTACCCTTCAGACAAACTATTATTTATAATCCTTTTTACTTTTGTCCTTAATCATTCAGTTACTATCTATTGAGCTCTTCTTACATATCGAATTCTATACTAGGCATTTGATTGACAATTAGGAGCAAAAAATAAACATCCTCACGCCCTTGTATCTTAGTTAAAAAAAATCATAGCAATAATTGTTTAAGTGTTACACAAAGATGACACTTGACTTTAATATAACTTTTATCGGGAGATGTGATTTGGTTAGGCTAGTTAGACGAAGTGACTTCTTATGTAGGCGATTTAAGCCAAGGTTTGAAAAATAAATAGGCTTCAAATAAGGAAGTTTGAGGGAATTTTGTTCAGAAGGAAGGCCACTCATGAAGTCCCTGTGCATATGAGGGTCCATGTAGCTAGACTGGAGAAAACAGGCAAAATGATTCTATGACACAGAGCTGAAAAAGTTTTCACTTTCATCACTTGTGGACCTTTTAAGGGTGTTGGTTTTTATCTGAAGGACAGAAAGAAGAGAGAAAAGTTCTGTGAGTTGTGGAAGTGCAAGTATGAGGGGAATGTTAGTAGCAACAATTAAATACATATTTTAAAAAGGTCACTCAGTCAGCCTGCAGGGTGAACAGATTGGCAGGTGCCTGAGGGTTTGAGACGTGCTGGATCTGTAGTTTGAACCTGGACAGTGTTTGTGAATTAGAGGAAAGTAAATTGACTTGAGAGATGTTTGAAAGTAAAATCTGTACGTATTAATTATATATAGATAAAAATGAGAAAAGATTCAAGGATGACTATTAGATAAATAGTTTTAAGATCCGCATGGATAATTATGTCATTGACTCCTATGATAAAAATAAGTAAGACTGACTAGAAAAGGAATGAGTTCAGTTCAGACCTGGGGAGTGTGAAGCTACTTTTACAGATTTAGGAGGAGATGGCAAGCATAAATTTGGATATTTCAGAACTCACTGAAGTGTCTGGATAAATGTGAAGGTCTCAAAATATGGGTGGGTGGTCATTAACACCACAGACAGAATATAAAATAAAAGAGGGCTTTAAAGAACAAAAAGAAAACGAAACCAAACCATACCACACATATTATTTCCCTTTGTAAAAACTCAGTAATGGAGCTAAGAGTAAAATGAATTCAGCTATATTTAAATAAGCTCTTTGTGTTTCCTTCTGAATTTCCAGGATGAGACCATATAACAGTGATTAGGTTTTTAGTCTGTCATGTTCATCTTGATTCCAGCCTCATTTATGTCACAAACTAGAATTGTGAGCTAGAATACAACTAAGAAGAGAAGTATTTATTTGAATAATCTCCATGATCAATTTATGTAAAGGTCGGGTCAATTTTTCAGACAATTTGAACAATGCTAATGATTTCCAGTTTGGCTAGGTCCTGAGTTTTTCTCCTTCATCTACACAAAAGTGTATTTACCCAAAATAATTTAAAAAGTGATCCTGGCAGTTATTCTACAATTTATGTCTCATAAAAAAATGGAAGTAACCTTTTCACAAATGATGCCATATAAAGCCCAAGTGATAAGTGATCCTTTTAATGAAAAAGGATCACTCTGTCAAACCTAGCAAAGCCTTAAACTCATACTTTTCACAAAAAGTTATCACATAAGAAATGGGTAAACAGGATGGTCACAATGGCCAAGATGTGACAGACCACCTATACTGTACCTGCTTAGAGAGCCACGTATCTGATGTCATCTCATATTTCTGAAACAAAACAAGTAACTCCATGAAGCATCTAAAGACCAAAATGAGCATATATAAATTCAACTTTTTAAAAACACAGTTATCATCAGGTGTTTTTTTTTTTTTTTTTACCTCTCTTCAACTGGTGAAATACCATGAGAGATTTCATTGTCATTATTGATTTAATCTGAATGAGTAAGTAGAGAATAGGGACTAAATGATAATTTAATTATAAAGTCTTTTCTTTGGTGAACTCTTTCAGAATTCCCAGCAGTACCTCACCAGGGATAGAAGATCATTTTCCAGCTCTGTTTGATTACCTCATTCAAACTGTTTTGAACCACCAGACACTGTCTCTTTTCACCTCTAGGCATCATTGGGAGACAAAATTATTAAGTCCTTCAAAGCAACTGGGCAAACAGCCAGGCATAAAATTAAAAAGTAGACATTCTTTCAATATTCAATTCACTCATAATCATGGCCTTCTTTTTTTCTTATCAGTAGTAACTCAGTCTTTGAGGAAAATATGAAACATTTGAAATGACAAAATTATGTGGCCCTTCAAAACAGAGCCAAAGACTTTTGGCTCTTACAAAAAGCAAAATTAGACTAATTAAGCCTCAAGTTAAATATGTGTAGAAAAAACAAGCTTTAGAAATACCGTTTACATGTAATGACATGAAATATCTTGTAGTTTCCTGAAAGAAATGATTCTATAATAAAACTATTTGAATTAAGAAAGATAAGTAACAATATATTACGGATTTTCCTACATGCAGAGGTACCCATCTCAAATTGTTAATAATACATTATTTATAGGTTTTAAAATACTAATTTCTTTTTCTAAATTCATATTATGATTACATTATAATTGATCACTTTCTATTTTCAGGGCATTTTTTTCAATAGATCTTCATTACATGAAGATGTCAAAAAATCTAACTGAATAATTTCTTTATTCTCCATTTACACCCTAGCAATAACCATTATTGATATCTATAAAGCACAGAAATAAAATAGACACCAATGCCACTGCTTGTTAGTACCATCAAGTTTTGGTAGAACCCATGAGAGCCCAAAACTTCATGTGTTATTGTTTGTCTCATTATTTCAATTAACATAATGCAAAGTTTTTTAAACTCCATACATAGAATAAAATATAGTACAATATCAATAAGGTGTCAAATCAATAGTATGATAGGATTACTGTATCTGTTTTCTATTGAAGCATTTTAATTTATCTTTGCAGTCATCTGTATGCAATGAAAATATTTACAACATCTTTATCTAGAAGGGCTTTCTCTAACTACAATATACGTAGGCTGATTTTTAAATTTTTACTTTAATTTTTTATGTAAAAATCAAGATGGTGTCTCATTATGTTGCCCAGGTAGGTCTCGAACTCTTAGCCTCAAGCCATTCTCCCCACTTGGCCTCACAAAGTATTGGAATAACAGGTGTGAGCTATCCACGCCTGGCCTGTGTCTTTTTTTTTTTTTTTTTTTTTTTTTTTAAGACAAAGTCTTTCTTTGTTGCCCAGGCTGGAGTGTAGTGGCCCTATCTTGGCTCACTGCACCCTCTGCTTCCCAAATTCAAACAATTCTCCCACCTCAGCCTCCTGAGTAGCTGGTATTACAGGTGTGCACCACCATGCCCGGCGAATTTTTGTAGTTTTAGTAGAGACAGGGTTTCACCATGTTGGCCAGGCTGGTCTCAAACTCCTGGCCTCAGGTAATCTGCCCACGTTGGCCTCCCAAAGTGTGGGGATTACAGGCATGAGTCACCACAGCTGGCCTGTAGGCCAGTTTTTAAATGACTTACTAATCAGCCAAATAAGAAACCAGCCAGAACACTTTAACAAATACGTGGAGAAATCCCAGTCAATCTATAATCTAGTCAAAAGAAAGAGACTAATTTTCTAATAATACAAGCCTAATGAGAAGAGCATCAAATGGTTGATTTAACTATATAATTTCCACGACTATGCTGATCATTCTACTCCAAGAGAAGTCGGCCTCTGGAGGTCTCTCCTTCATAGACCATTTAAATAATATGTTTTAAAGTTTTCACCTATAGTGAATTGCACAGATTTGAAGTATATCATGTGATGAATTTGACAAATTGATCCCATCAAGTTATAGGATCTTTATTTCTCCCCAAAACATTATCTCATGCTCCTCCCCAGGGGTTCTCAAAAGGCAATCACTTCTGATCTTTTTCCCCAGAGACAGCATATGCCTGTGTTAGAAATTCAGATAATCGAAATCATGCATCAAATACATATTATGTACTCTGTAGTGTGAGGTTTCTTTCACACCACATGTTTCTGAGATTCACTCATGTTGTTGAGTATATCAGTATTTTGTCTCTACTGCCAAGTAGAATTCCATTGTGTAGCTATGCCTTACGTTAAAGTCTATTCCCTGTTAGTGGACAATTAAATAGTCTCCACTTTTTAGCTATTGTAAATAAAGCTTCTCTACAGGCTATTTTTCACAAATCCTTTGGTGGACACAAGTTTTCATTTCGTGCACAAATACTTTATAATGGAATTATAATGTATGGGTTTTTTTTTGTTTGTTTGTTTTTTGTATTTTTTTTTTGTGACAGAGTTTCAATGTTGTCGCCCAGACTGGAGTGCAGTGGCATGATCTCGGCTCATAGCAACCTCCACCTCCCAGGTTCAAGCAATTCTGCTGCCTCAGCCTACCAAGTAGCTGGGATTACAGGCACGCACCAATATGCTGGGTTAATTTTATATTTTTAGTAGGGACAGGGTTTCTCTATGTTAGGCTGGTCTCGAACTCCCAACCTCAGGTGATCTGCATGCCTTGGCCTCCCAAAGTGCTGGGATTACAGGCATGAGCCACCATACCTGGCCTATAATGTATGTTTTTATATGTGTGTGTGTGTGTGTATATATATGTGTGTCTAATTCATATATACACAAAAAATTGTATTTACATATATGTTTAACTTCATTGGGAACTAAAATATTATTTTAATGTAATAGTATCATTTTACATCCCCACCTGCAAAGAATGAGAATTGTTGTTCTTCACGTCCTCTTTAACAGTTAATGTGGTCAGTTTTTTGAGATTTTAGTGTAGTCATTCTAATGATGTGTAGTATTATATTGTTACAATTTTAATCTATATTTTGCTAATGTCTAATGAAGTTGTGTACTTTTATTTCTTATTTTTTAATTTTGTACATAGTAATGGGATCTCATTTTGTTGTCCAGGCTGGTCTTGAACTCTTGCCCTCAAAAGATTCTCTCCGTCAGCTTCCCAAATTACTAAAATTACAAGGATAAGCCACTATGCCTTGCCAAATGTTGAGTACTTTTTCATGTGTTCATTCTCTTCCTTATAAGTAACTGTTCACATGTTTTGATGTTTTTATGAGGCTGTATTTTTGTTATTGAGTTATAGAATTTCTTTATATGTGTTTTTGTCTGATACACATTTTGCAAAATATTTTCTCCCAGACTGTAGTTTGCAGATCCATTTCCTTAATGGTGTCTTTCATGAGAAGTTTCTAATTTTATTGATGTCCAATTTATTATTTCATAATTAATGATTTTTTGGCTTATTCAGTAGAGTAAGGTTTTATTTCATATTTTCCCCTAGAACATTGACAGTATTAGCTCTTAAATTTAGGGCTATGATTTATCTCAAATTGATTTTAGAATATTATATGAGATGTCAAATATCATTTTTGTTTTAATCCAATAGGGATGTCAATTATTTCAGCACGATTTTTCTCCATCGAACTGCCTTAGCACCTGCGTAGAAAATCAATCAATCATATAAATGTGGGTCTATTCTCTGGAAACCATTCAATTTAGTTGACATATTTGTGGTCCTTATGCCTCCACTAGCATCTCCAGGTTTTTGCAGCTTTTCATTTATTCTTGAAATCAGGTAGGGCTAACTCTTTCAATTTTATTCTTTTACAGGATTGCTTTGACTTGTTCAGGTATTTTTTTGTTTCCATACTAATTTTAAAAACAGCTTGTCTGTTCTGATAAAAAAATCAGAAGGGACTTTAATTGGTTTTATATTAAAATTATGGTTAAATTTGGGTAGAATTAATATCTTAATAATATTAATCTTTTCTATTTAAGAACATGGAATAGCTTCCATTTATGTAGGTCTTTCAAATGCCTTTTAGCAACATTGCAGTCTTCAGTATTGGGGTATTTCACAATATTTGCTAAGTTTATAATTGTGTATTTAAAGTTTTAAGGGTTTTAATGGTATTTTAACTGATTTTTTTACTTAATGTCACTAACGTATAGAATTTATGTTTTGTTGTTTCTTCATTCTTTATTTTGAAACAAGTATAAACTTATAGAAAAGTTAGAATACTGGTTTGAGAAACCCTCTGGACTTACCTGCCACTTGTTTATATTTTACCCCATTTGCTTCCTTACACATTGTGATTTTGTATTCTAGGGTTTTTTGTAGGCTTTTTTTTTTTTTTTAATGTACACAATTTTGTTATCTATAAATATAGATTTACTTCTTCCTTTCCTAACACTATCCTGATTCCTTGCTAAGTGGGGCCTCTGGAAAAGTTTGCATCACAGTATTGAGAATGGATACACTTACTTCACTGCTAATCTTAACATGAATAAGGTTAGTGTTTGCACATTCAGTAAGGGGGTACTTTATGAGTATCTTTTAACGGATTGGGGATGTCTCTTCTTATTCATTTATGTTGAAAGTTATCATGAACTGGTTTTGAATATTATCAATTGCTTTTTCTTCATCTACCAAGATATTTAATTCTTTTTTCTTAATATAATAAATTATATTGATTGGTTTTCAATATTAAACCAACCTTAAATTCCTGGGATTAACTTCATTTGATCATAATGCACTATCCTCTATTTATATTGCTGGAATTGAGTATTGATATGTTTAAGGATTTTCTCATATTTGTGTTGATATGATTTGACTATGTCCCACCCAAATCACATCTTAAATTGTAACTTTCACAATTCTCATGTGTTGTGGGAGAAACCTGGTGGGAGGTGATTGAATTATGGGGACGAGTCTTTCCTTTGCTGTTCATGTGATAGTGAATGAGTCTCACGAGATCTGATGATTTTGCAGTGAGCGTTTCCCTGCACAAGCTCTGTCTTTGCCTCCTGCCATCCACGTAAGATTGGCTTGTTCCTCTTTGCCTTCTGCCATGAGTGTGAGGCCTCCCCAGACATGCAGAACTGTAAGTCCAATAAACATTATTTATTTTTTTTGAAATTGTGCAGTCTCGGGATGTCTTTATTAGCAGCATGAAAACAGACTACTACATGTGTTAATGAGAGACATCAGTCTAAAATGTCATCTCTTGTATTTTTCTTGTCTAGTTGTGGTATCAGTATTATTCTACTCTTATAATAGTAGTTGAAATGTTATCTTTCCTCTTCACTTTCTAAGCAGTATAGGGATGCTATCATATACTCCTTAGTAAGAATGTTATAGTGTCTGAATATTTGCTCCCCACTCCCGAATCATGTTAAAATGTAATTGTGATTGTGTGATTGTAACAGTATTAAGAGGTAGAATCCTAAGGGGTATTTAGGCCATGAGGGTTCTGCCATCATTAACGGATTAATGCCTTTATTATGGGAGTAGGTTTGTTATCACAGGAGTGGGCTCCTTATAAAAGGACAAGTTCAGCCTCCTTTTGTTTCTCTCTCTCTCACCCTCTCTTTGCCCTTCTGTCATGGGATGATGCAGCAAGAAGTCCCTCACCAGATGCCAACCTCTCGATCTTGAATTTCCCAGCCTCCAAAACTGCAAGTCAATACATTTCTGTTCATTATAAACTACCCAGCCTGTGGTAGGTTGTGATGGCAGCACAAAACAAACGAAGACAAGGAATCATAGGATTTATTCCTTAATAATTGATAGAATCCATCAATGAATCCACCCGCTTCTAGAGTTTTCTTTGTGGCAAGGTTTCTAATTATGAATTAAATTTATTTAATTTACTAAATAAATTTATCTTTAATTCATTCTTTATTTTTTATCTTAATTGATGTAAAATTATTCAAGTATTCTTCGTTTTCATACATTCACTTTGGTGATGTATTTTCCTTTATTTTTAGTTGACATGTAATTATTGTATATGTTTATAAATACAGAGTGCTATTTTGATACATGTAAAATATGTGTAATAACAAAGTCAGGATAACTAATATATCCATTACCTCAAACATTTATCATTTTTTATGTGTTCTAAATATTCAACGTTCTCTTTTCTAGCTATTTGAAAATATATACTAAATCATTATTAACCACATTCAACCTTCAGTGCTTCAGAACACTAGAACTTAATCCTCTTATATGGTTATAATGTTGTATCTGTTAAC
Organism: Macaca fascicularis; assembly: GCF_037993035.2. NCBI lineage: Eukaryota > Metazoa > Chordata > Mammalia > Primates > Cercopithecidae > Macaca > Macaca fascicularis. The sequence goes on from NC_088386.1 coordinate 16,083,811, forward strand.
TAACTACTCTCTATCCTTTCCGCCCAAGCTTTTCAGACTCTAATAAACACAATTCTACCCTCTACTTCTATAAGCTCAATTTCTTTTAGCTCCCAGATAGACGTAAGAACATGTAATATTTATCTTTGTGTTGACTCGCTTATCTCAGTTAATGTAATGTCCTCCAGACTTATCCATGTTGCCATGAATGACAGAATTTCATGCTTTTTTATGGCTGAATAGTATTCCATTGTATATGTACAACGGAATGTTTTATGTACGTATACTATATATATATACACACACACACTTTTTAAAAAAGCATACATATATAATTTTTAAAAACGATATTCATTTATTGATGAACATTTAGGTTGATTCTACATCCTGACTATTATGAGCACAGCTGCAGTAAACATCAGATGTAGGTATGTATTTGATATACTAATTTCCTTTGTTTCTGATAAATGCCCAGTAGTAGAATTGCTACTAACATATGTTAATTATATTTTTAGTTTTTTGAGAAACCTCCATACTGTTTTCCATAATAGCTGTACCAATTTACATTTCTTTTTGTTGTCTGTGCTTTTGAAGTCTTAGCCATAAAATCTTTGCCTAGACCAATGTCCATAAGCATTTTCTCTGTTTTCTTCTCGTAGTTTTATAGTTTTGGAAATTATGGTTTAGTTTTTATTTTGAGTTGAATTTTGTATATGGTGAGAGATACAAATCTAGTTTCATTCTTCCGCACATTGACATCCAGTTTCCCAGCAATATTTACTAAAGAGGCTGTCCTTTCCCTGATACGTGTTCTGATGCATTTGTTGGAAATCAGTTCACTATAAACATACGTATTTATTTCTGAATTGTCTACTCAATGTTTTCATTTCAAATATCGTATTTTTCAGTTCCTGAAATTTTATTTTCATTTTAAAGTTTGTATTTCTCTACTAAAATTTCTCATCTGTTTATTTATTGGAGCTATTCTCTTTTGTAAGTTGCAAAACCTATTTATAATAGACATAAGAATATTAGTTGCCTCTGGGAACTGATATTAATTGGAAAAGAGGACAAAGAAGCTTTCTGGGATAATAGGGATGTTTTACATCATGATATGATGTGAATTATGGGATATATCCATTTGCCAAAACTCATTTAACTGCACACGTGAGATTTCTTCTCTTCATAGTACTTTACTTATACCTTAATTTTTAATTTTTTATTAATACATAATAATCATACATATTTTGGAGTACATGTGATATTTTGATACGTGTATACAAGATGCAATAATCAAATCAGTGTGTTTAAGATATCCATCACTTCAAACATTTATCATTTCTAATAACTTTTAAAACATTATGTGTCTGCTAATTCCAATATTACTATCCTTTGTAGGTCAGCTTTTACTGGATATTTTTGAGGAAGGGGAGTAGGTTATATTTTTCACTTTTCTACATATATAGTATTGATCATATGATTGACATTATAAATGCTACATTGTTGATAGTCTTTATTAATTGTAATTTTCCCTTTAAAAATGTAAACTTTGTCCTAGTAGACAGTTAATTTACAGACAGATGAACTTGATACCTTACAGTATAATTGAAAGGTGATTAGAAGGTGTCTAGAATAGCCCTACTTCTAATGCTCTTTCTTTCTGGGTTCTCAGTTGAATACCCGGGGTTTTCAGGGAGATCTCTTCACTATTGTTGTTCAGAACTCTAACGTCCCTAAGTACTTTGCAACTTGCAGATTCTTCATTTGCTTCAAAAATTTTTAGTGGTTGTTTTCTTTAAGACAACATGGAAGCATATATGTATGCACAGCTAAGCATTGAGCCTAATACTTAAGGGGTACTCTTCATAGATTGCTGGAGTCCTTTTCTATATAGCTCCAACTTCTCTGGTCCCTGTCCTGTAAATGCTAGTCACCAAAAAAGCCTCAAACTCTGATTCTCCCTGTCTACTTAGATCATAAAGATCTTTTTGCTCTGCTTGGGCTCCATCTCCTTGCCGTTTGGTCTCAAAAGTGTTGTGAATAGAAAGTCATAGCAAGATTGATTTTGTGCATTTACTTGATTTCAGCATTTATGGTCATGATCCTCCTAATGTCTCATATCTGAAAACAGCTGTTTTGCATATTTTGTACAATTTTACAGTTGTTTACAACAGAAAAGCTAGTCAAGTAACATTTACTACATCTTTTCCAGAACAGAAGTTTGAAAATTCAGTTGTTAATCTAAAAATCCTTTACCCAAATACCATACACATAACCATTTAAACTTATTGCAATATTTTCTCTACCAGGAATCTTAAAAATGACACACTGAATTTACTACAGAGTTTATAAAAACTGATATTAGGAATGGAAATGTAACATGATTTCAAAACAGAGTGGTTCATGAACCAATATTTTTACTTGTTTTACTTAATTTTGGGACAGAAACACTGTTATTTTATTAGATCTATCCGAACTGCAGAAAAAATTAAAAGGAATATGTTTAAAGAAGATAGGAAAGAAACTTCTTATATTCTCAAGATAATCAAAGACAAAATATGGAGAAAAATTCCATATCTGAGAAAGAAGCTAACGTGGCTTGGATTATACTTCATGTTGTATAAAAATTAATTTGGTTTTTAAAAGCTTAGTTTGTTCTCTTCTGCTTATCATCAATATTGTTCACTTCAAAGTTTGGAAGCTTTATAAATTAAAGTATATATTCTCAATAGAATAATTCTTTTCCTACTAGTTTTAAAAGTTAAACACTGAAATTTTTGTACAAAGCATTTTCTGATTCCCCTTTGTAAAGTTGCATAAGCTACTTCATTTTAGGCATAAAAGAAAAGTAAATTATACTCACTTTATTACAAGCACCAGTAGTGGTCTCACAGACCGTGAGGATGGAGATATTCTGAGGTCGGTTTAACCATCTTACCACAGTCTTGGTATTGCTTACCCATTTAACCATAGTGATATAGTATTCTCTAGTTTGGAAACAAAATTAAAACTTATGTTTAGAGCCAGGGCATTGATATAGTACCAACAATATACATTTGCCATTTTATACATAAGAATAACTGAACTACTCTAAGGATGTTGCTTAATATTAATTTAAGTATAGATGGATAGATAGATAAATAGAAATCTACTCTTTTCAAAATTTACATAAATACAAATATATGCATATGTATGTATTCACATGGATGTATACATATGTATACAAATATACAGATAATTTGAGAAAAAATTTGAGAGTGAATTATTTTCCAGAAAAGTATTTCTTGGAAAAATCAAAACAATCACATGCTAGACATTTACAAAAATTTTCTATTGATTAGTACGCCTTTATGTGCAAAATAAGTATACATTTATAAAGTTATGTTATTTCTTTCTTTAAAATCACAATCAGTGAATCATCAAGAATAATCTTTTCCAGTTAAATGGCAAAGATTATTCCTGGCTTAATAATTATCTTTTACATAACCTCTGTGTTATTTCACTTTATACATGGGGACTTTGGCTACCAAGGTTTGAATGGCTTGTTTTGGTCTTTGCCAGTTGTAGACCAAGGATCAGTCCCAATTTTTATACATAATATTTTTTTCCATATTGTTAATTATCTTATTTATTTGAAACATTTTTAAACAAGGAATGAATCAAATTAAAGAACATGAGAGTCTATTAAATTCTTGGTATAATAAGGATATAATTCATGGGGCCAATTATGTTCTCATGGTAATTGGTAATTGGAAACAGTTTATATTTCCTTTGTAATACATACATTTGGACGTGTATATAATATGTCACAAAGCTTCCAACTCACACGCAACAAAATGCAATCATCAATACTCATCCATTTATGATAAAAATTACAAAAAACTTTTCTAAAAACTTGCCCAGTTTCAGAACAGATCAGTTACTTTAGAAATAGCCATCCAGTCTATAGCCATACCACCGTGAACATGCCGGGTATCATCTGATCTCGGAAGAAATAGCCACCCATGTGTCACGGAAAGTGTCATCAATGCACTGTATTAAAACTAATTAATCTAGATTTGGCTAGGCACGGTGGCTTATGCCTGTAATCCCAGCACTTTGGGAGGCTGAGGCGGGAGGATCATGAGGTCAGCAGGTCGAGACCATGCTGACTAACATGGTAAAACCCCGTCTCTATTAAAAATACAAAAAATTAGCCGGGTGTTGTGGCACACCCTTGTAATCCCAGCTACTCGGGAGGCTGAAGCAGGAGAATCACTTGAACCCGGGAGGCGGAGGTTGCAGTGAGCCGAGATCGTGCCACTGCCCTACAGCCTGAGCAACAGAACAAGACTCTGTCTCAAAAACAAACAAACAAACAAACAAAAAACCAAAAAACCACCCACAGTTAATTAGCCTAGTTTTATATTACTTAAAAAAATATCAGCTACAGAAAAATAACGTATTGATACAAATTGCCTGTCTTTAGAGGTATCTGGGATAGATATCCAACTACATGAATGCTACATATCTAACATCACCGAGTAGCTACTGCTTCCTCTAGAAAACTTGTTAGCCTATCAAAGTGAAGATGTCAGTAAAAGGGCAAGCATAACTTGACATACAGGGAAGGCTGCCATATTTTTTTCAACAATCTCTTCAAGACATCTGGCAGCTTTCACAACTAGCTGAGCTCTGCTTGAAAACTGCCTTTAAACTCAGTAAAATCAAAACATGAAGTGCCCTAAGAAGAGTTAATAAGGCAACATTGAATCAAATATGCAGCTGGCTTAGGTATAATCTTTGTCCATATCAATAGGCCTTGTGATCCTGCAAAGAATAGTGTCCTGTTCACTTTCACTGTGTTTCGTTTAAGCCGATTATTTTGCATACACCATTATATTTAGCAATGTGAATATTAAAAAGTAGAAAATGAAGTATTAACCTTTAATAGATTTTTCTAGAGAATTTAGCTTATAGAAAAATGAGAGTAAGTACTATAAATAATCAGAAAATAAGTGCTGAAATGCTGAACAATTGATATAAATGTTGTAGAAATTTGAAGTAAAAAATTAATTTGAATATTATAAACAACTAACCAAAGACTGCAAAATCAAGGTCATATTTTCTGGTAAAAATTTAGATTGAACTGATATACAGTTGATTTTCTAATCTAATCAGAAATTTGTCTCAATTACCTGCCATAATATTATATTTTGTGCAATATGAGGTAACAAACTAACAGGAATAATTTTAAAAATAAATACCAACAACAACAGAACAATTTATTCATCTTGAGAGCTTTCCTTTTCAAAGTTGGTCTCAAATGAAATGTTACAAGAACATCTTTGCAACACCTCACAGGCATGACAGAATATATTGATTAGCTAAGATGCCAAATTTTGACTTAAAAAAACAAAACTTAATCTTTGGAAAAGAATGAAAAAGTCAACCAGTACAAATGTGGAGAATAACTGATTTTTAAGGGAACACTAACTTAGTTGTAAATTGTTAAGTTGAAAATCATTAATTTACAGCAATACACTTATATTTCTTTTTGATTAAATATTGTGATTATTGTGTTTGTTTTTACATAATGTGCCTTATGGTCATAAGCAAAGCATAATCTGATGTGAGATACCTCATTATAAACCTTGCTTATACCCAAGAATGATCTTGCACATGGTAAACACAATCTGAAGAATGAAGGCTTTCCACAAATTTTCATTTGTAAAGTCAAACAAACGGCCATTTCAAACCACTGAAATTTCTATGTTAAGGTGTTGGAGATAGCCAAAATGGAAGCTCAAGTGGAGCTTGACACATAGGCGGGGAGGAAAGATGTATCTATTCACTAAATCACTTCCTATATCCTTTCTTTCCTTGCCCCAGGAACCTAGGTGTACATCTCCCTGTGATTCATATTGACTGATCATGCTTACTCGTAAGTATTCAGGCTGTCTCTGAATGAGGGAGTAGGGAAGCACCCTTACCTGGAAATGCCACACTCCTTGGCCTGCCTGCTGCAGATGTAGCTGTCCTCCTGGAACTCCATCTCATGAACACATTAGATCTGGTGTTCCACGACCAGTGGCCAGCAGAAGTGTCCCTTTCTTATAACTGGGTTTCCTGCTTGTTCCTAGTCTCCATGGCTCTGGATTACCCAGGAAGTCCTCGAGGATCTGGTCCTCTTGAGCCACAGAGACAGAGACAAGCTAGTTAGAGGGATTGCACTCAAGTCAACAGAGACTTTCTATCAGCTGGGTGGTCTGGCACAGAAGATCTAATTGTCCACAAGGTTATGTGGAATGGAGGCCCCAGCATCACCTGCAGACAGGTATGTTAGCAGTTACTCCGTGTTTTCACGGCCTTCCTGTCCAATCATTGCTCTGTGTTTACACCAAAATATTCGTGCAATGTAGTTACTTTGAGCTCATTCTCTTCTCGATAATCTGTGATGTCTTCCCATAAGTATACTGTGATGGTATTCATGACCAAATTATAGCTAGTGTTCTCCAAACACCTCTGTTAATAACTATGCATTACTTGTAAGAAGGGTTATTCAGGACACTTCCATGAACATGGGTTAATTTATTAATTAGATTTTCTTGGAAGGAACAGATATTCCTTGGAAGACTGAGAGATGTAGGCTAGATATACTTAAAGAAATAGGGAGAGAAAGCATGACAGTGTCAAGCCCAGAGTGACAGGGACAGAATGACCATGTGAAATCAGTGATGCAGGTTGAGAACAATGGGTCACAAAAGATAGGTGACAACAGAAAGGTTTCTAATAAGTAAAATAACGCTAAAGACATAGAGTAAGAAGAAACCAAGGACGAATCATTACTTTTACTTTTCAGACTAGAGAGGTCTACACAAATGACTATGTATCACTTCTCCAAATTAATGTGACTTATCCAATCTGTGGAAAATCTTCATGAGATAAGATATCTTCATTATCATAAGATAAAATTTCCCTGGAAAGTAAATATATATTTTAAAATTCACACTTAAATTTTCTAATAAAGGTATTGAGTGATTGCAATACCTAAGTGAACAGTACAACAATTTGGCAAAATGTTTCTTCCTTCCAAGATGAGATAACCCATCTGACTCCCACTGGTTCTGGGGATATTCAAGAAGGGGCATTATCTTAGTTTCTACCATGTTACATTCTTTTCAGAATCAATACAGACTGTGATTCAGATAAAGATAAACTGAATGGTGATGAGATGAGTCTGAACTGAATTACTATTGAAGAAAAGTTGCACTCATTGGCTACACTGGTGAAATGACTTCAGCTGAATCAGATATAAATAAACAAATAAATAAAACAATTGAAGAGAATATGAGGAAAATAATTAGGGGAAGAAATTATGCATTACTATAGATTATCTTAACCTTTTAATTTCTTTTTAAATCATATAAATTAATTAAAATATATTTTACAGTCTTTGATGAGTATAAGTATTGGGTTGAAGGGACAATGATAATGATACTAGCTTGGGGAACTTTTTCTATTACAGGAATAAACACTAGTTATTATAAATAAGTAAACCAATCATCCAAATAAACAATCAAACAGACCAAAAAAAGAACCTAAGATCTTCAATTCAAACAACAAAAAATGTTGTTCTCCAGTGTGGAGGTCAGAGAATCCAGTTTATAAGGTAGTGCAAATCATGAAAAAAACTTTCTATATTGATCTTACTATTATTCCTCCTTATATTATTATTGTAGTCATTGTGGTGATTTTATTAAGAGATGAAAGCTAAGAGATGATTGTATTTGCAGTTTAGGTGGTGGGAAAAAAAGTACTGAAAAGGAAAAAATGATAGTTTGTAACAGTACCGAGAAACAGAATATGATTCACTTATTGACTGCCTACTCATAGATAACCTAAAGATTATAAAAATATACCAGATGCTTAAGTAACATACAAAAAAAACCATAAACATGCAAATTATTATAAAAAGAATTAATTATTTAAGTATTCTGCTATTGAGAGTTTAGGCAGTATTTCAAATTATACAGGTAGCTATGCTACAAACACAACACAAACATCAAAGAGAAGAGAGGACATTTGATGAACTTAATAGTACATGAAGAAAGTATGTTATTAATAATTTAATTTATATATATTTATATTTATACAAACAGGTAAAAAAAAAAAAAGGTCAGGAATCAAGAGCTCCTTTTAAGAAACATGGATATTGTAAAATTGATTCCCATTGCAAAAATTTTTTTGAAAGGAAAAAAATTAGAAATTATTATTTCAAGACAAACAGGGCCAGTCACGGTGGCTCACGCCTGTAATCCCAGCATTTTGGGAGGCCGAGGCGGGCGCATCACGAGTTCAAGAGATCGAGACCATCCTGGCTAACACGTTGAAACCCGATCTCTACTAAAAATTCAAAACATTAGCCAGGAGTGGTGGCACACACCTGTAGTCCCAGCTAAGGGGATTCAGCCCTGAGAGAAGTATAGTGATTTATCCAATGAGGCAAATGAAATGGTGACTCAAACACTCGTAGTCTATTTCCCTTTCTTGTTATTCCGTAGCATTAAACAAACCAGAGAAAAAGATGAGAGTTAAGGACCAGATAAAATGTCAATAGTATCTATCATTGCTTCATTTGTAAGGTAACCATTCAAGGCTGCTAGATCAAGCTCAGAAATAAATGTTACTATTTGATTTGGTCAGCTTTATTACATTATATGTCAATTCAGGCCTATCTTTAAGGTCTTCCATCCAACGTGGATGAAATGCTCTGCAACTTGATGAAAGAGGCCTTACTTCATTTTCTACTTTTCTTATCAATCAGTCCTGAGCCTCTATCTCAATCATTTACTCTCATTGGGATTTATCTTTTCCATCAGTAGAAGGAGACATTTGTATTAGGTAGTTAATGAAGGTCTTCCGGAGTAAGCATTCCATAAACCTTTATTACCTGTTCAAGTAGGTAAAATTTCCATATACATCAGTGCACTCTCTGTGAAAATGACCAACTGGGATGAAATTTTTTCTAAATAATGTCAATGAAACAACAATTGAATGAAATTTCTGTTGGAACCAATCACCCTAACTGATTATCGATATCATCAAATAGACTTTGAACTTAGCCCCACATCATTCAATATAATGTGAAAACATTTTTCTAAATCAGCTGCCTATCCCATCTCTAGGGTTGTAAAAATTTCCAAAGGACTCTAGTATTTGAAAGAATCACTTTTGAAGTCTGAAACCATGCTGGATTTCAAAATACACATGATTGTTTAATTAGTTGTTCACTACTGAACATTTTGCTAATATTAAAATTATGGCTCCGACCCAATAAAATGTGTTTATTTTCTCCCTGATCAAGTTTCTTAAATATAAATACTTCATACATAGGATATTTTGAAAAAAAAATATTAAATATCTCTGTCTGGAGAAGAAAGCTTGAAAATCTTTGGAAAACTCTGGGGAGAAAGTTGGAAAAACTCACAAATTCCAGAGAGATTATACACTTTTAACGAACACCTTCAAAAAAGCATGTGGAGCAAGTATGTTCTTGAAGAAAATACAGTGGAAAATGATCCTTTGTTCCCATCTCTGTCACATCTCCAGCAAAAGGCCTAATTCTCAGTATCAGGCTCTTCAGTCATTGTGTGGTGCTGATAATCACCTTGGAGCTAAATGCTTCTTGGGAACAGCCAGACACCAAGAATGACTTCATTCCTCACTAATGTAGGCAACTTCAGCTCTATTTTCAAGTGGATTTGTTGAGCTGATCACATCTCTCTCTAAATTGCAGCAAAATGATAATTGGAGTGAAAATATCTATTTCCCCATAAAAGTGAAATTGAAATTGCATACCTTGATTTAAAGCTGTCAGGTGGCATGAGTTCCAAAGTGTGAGTTGGTCCATACAGGTTTACAACATATAATTTTATTGTTGGGTTCACTTGACCTGCCTTTGAGAAAATGAAAGTTGTATTGCAAGTATATTAAGCATTAGAATATATTGAGCAAAAAAGAAGAGGATTTTTGATTCATTTACTGTTTTGTGTTAGAAGAGAAAAAAAGTTTAATTTCTCTGAAGTAGAAATGATTTTAAATTCGACAACATGATTGCTTTGAATTGTTTTTGAAGATTGCTGCTTCTCAAGCATTTTTGTCAGACAATTAAAGGTGATAGGAAATTGTGATGACTTCACTCATTAGGCAGTGCTACTGTGTTCTTTCCCTAAAATGGCACCAGAAGGGCTGGCTGTACAAAAACAAAAACAAAACAACAACAAAAAAACCTAGTAGATCAAATAGCTACTCACATTAAAGGATATGCACTGCGATGGGAAGAAGGTTTGACTAATCAAAAAAAAAAAAAAAAGGAGAAATGAAGATAAAAAGAAAGGAAAGAAAGAAGGAAGCCTACCCAAACCAGGTGCCCCATGCTTAAAATTCCAAAAGCCTAATGTAGGCTATCACATTAATCTCTCGGGCTTTTCTTTTAAACATTACTAATGACTACATGGGGTGACTCATTTGCATAATTGACAACCCTTGGAAGGTGGGCCATGGGCAGACTGCCCTCACTGAGTACCTGGCATGAGGAGCAGAAAGGAAAGGATAACAAGGATAATGTAATTTGAGTTTAGTGAATCAACACTTTATTAAATAAATAATAACTAGCAGGCATAGTAGTTGGTATGTTTCTGGCACATAGCAGACGCTAAAGGCATTGCACAAATTATTAAATTAAATGTCCCTACTACAGTCGTAAGATATAAACATTTTCTTGGTCACAATGGAGAATATAAGCAAACTGTGCAAGGTCAAATACCTAAAACTGAGAAAGTTCATATTTAAACCCAGGATGTTCTTAACTACAATGCAAATATTGTGCTTTCTGTTCATTCCAACACAATGACCTTCAAAGTTTTGCCAAATACACTGTGAGTAAGAGGCAGGAATGAGAACTTTCATCGACATATCTCAAGCAGGTTGAATGAATGAATGAATAATCACATCAATGATGTACCAACTTGCTTGATTACTTGTGGCTCAATATGTTTCTAAACAATATGCCATTATCTTTCTGATGTGGCTGATGCTTAAAGAAGTCTACATGAAATATATAGAAAAGAGCCGGGCGCGGTGGCTCAAGCCTATAATCCCAGAACTTTGGGAGGCCGAGATGGGCGGATCACGAGGTCGGGAGATCGAGACCATCCTGGCTAACACGGTGAAACCCCGTCTCTATTAAAAAATACAAAAAAGTAGCCGGGCGAGGTGGTGGGCGCCTGTAGTCCCAGCTACTCAGGAGGCTGAGGCAGGAGAATGGCGTAAACCCGGGAGGTGGAGCTTGCAGTGAGCTGAGATCTGGCCACTGCACTCCAGCCTGGGAGACTGAGCGAGGCTCCCTCTCAAAAAAAAAAAAAAAAAAAAAAAAAAAAAAAAAAAAAAAGAAATATATAGAAAAGAAAAAGGAAATTAAATGTGAATTGAATTTAAAAATCTGCTAAAAACCTAAAGGGAATGATAAAACAGATTTAAACATGTCGAAGATCCATGTTTAAGGAATTTGCATTGACAAAATCAGGACCAGAATCAACGTAATATATTCCAACAATAGCCAGCAAGAGTTCTTCAATAACTGTTGTTTTGTTAGGATATCAAAGGAGACTAGCACATCTGTGGAAGTGCATCATTCACAGGTCAGAAGTTTTGAGCCAAAGAAGAAAGTCAGGAAAGATTTCCACTACGGAAATGAGGTAACTATTAAGAGAGACTATGAAACTGGTTATAGAGTAAAGGGCTTCCTGGAAGGTAAGCTATGAGCCTGCCACCCACCAAAGCCTCTGGTATCAGAATTTGCAAGTCTTTTCATTGTTCCCAAGCCCGACAGTGCCTGGGCACATTTTTTGGGCAGTTTAGCCTTCTGTGACTCTTAGGAGCTCCCTTTCACATCATTCTTGTTTTAAATTAGTTGTCATGTTTCTCCCTGAAAATAATGGCCTTATCTATTTAATTTTTAGCCTACCATTTATCTAGCTGGATCAGGTATGTTACACTTCAGAGCCTGACACAGTATAGCAGTGCCATTCAAAGTGCTGTTCTTGGACTGTAGCATCAATCAGCATCTCCTGGAAGCTTAGCAATGCATTCATGGACCCCACCTGAAACCTATATTCAGACATGGAACTAGAATCTCTCAGTGTGGGCCTATAAATTTGTTTTAACAAAATTGCCAGATAATCAGTGTGCAAATTTTAATAAAATACTTATCTTTATCTGTATCCTTATCTATTTATCTATCTGTCTATGTAACAGTTCAGTGGTGGTCACAAGTTAGCCAGCATCACGATCATTCAGAGCTCCTGAGGGGCTTGTTAAGATACTGATTGCTGAAGCCAGTCCACCTCCAGCATGAAGCTGATACCCTATGATATCAAGGACCACATTTTGAGAATGGGCTTAGCTTAATATGTAAGTCAGTGAAACCTGAGTCCAAGTGTTGACGCTTTTATTTAGTTGGCATGGCTATGAGCACATGCTAAAGATTCTCAAATATCATTTTATTCGTCTCATTTTGTCCAAAGTGAGACAAACTGTTCTTTGAGAATGTCACAAATCAGAAATTTTGAGTTGAAGCTTTCCTGTCTGTAGATAAGAATGTCTTATAGACTAATAAAAAGATTTATATAAAGTGCCTAAAATAGGATATGGTACTGAATTAAAATGATAATTATTGTTAAGATACTAAATCTTCTAGTTAGTGAAAAGCTGTGCTTCTATTTTTTATCATTCGATACACTGATTAAAGCAAATGGGAAATTAAATTAAATTAGATCTTTCTGTGAATTCTTACCAATGATGCAGTTTTATGGCACACTTTGTTAAAGACATATCAGTTATCATCTTTAAGGCAGTTTTCTTTACGTCAGCAGCACTATAAGCTCATCACAAAGTAGAAGTTGTGCACATATGTGGCCAGTTCTCAGACAAAATGTGAACACTCAACTAAGCGTTAGGCTGCCTCCAAAATTCAAGAGTCCAGCATTCTATAATCTCAGATTTGTATCTTTCCATGGAGTTTTGAAATTAAGCACACATCACAAGTTCATTTGTACATTTTAATATTTGAATCATTTCAAGAGTTTGCAGATTAGAGGGTTTTCATCTATTTGCTTTTTACAGTTACATTTGCCACGAAGACTGCAAATCCACAAATTTCTTCCCTCTATTATTCTGAAACACAAGCCTCAATAACAATTAACCTTATTTTACTGACAACTAAATTGTCATTAAACAAGATAATGTTTTAATTAAAAAGATTAACCTGAGGTTACTGGGATAGAACCGTGCATCTCTTTTGTGCTGAATTGCTAATGATAGGGTATGTTATGAGTTCTGAATGATGCTGAATTAAGTAAAATACAAATATATGTGTTTACTGTATTTCATTAGTAAATCTGACCACATTAAGTATTTGCTATACTCCTTTTAATCTAGTTTAATTTAAAGCACAATTTAGTATAAACTCTGTGTTGTTTCAATTTTCAAAGTAGTATTTTTTGAAAGTTTTTATTGCATAAGAGTGAATTGAAACAATACATTTGTTACAGCAAAAACTAACAAAAAAATTTTTGAAACCAGAGTAGATAATAAAAATTCTGAAAATTGAAGTAACATACCCAAAATGATACTAAAATTTGTTTTAAGAACAAGAACCAAAACAGATTATTTTCTTACAGTCCTATTGTCTTAAGTACCTGGGTAGGGGAGCAGGTCTTCCTACTAAAAATCACCTGAGAACTAGAAATGCTTTCTTATTTCTAATAAATATTAATGGTAGTTATCATATACAGTTATATATATTATTTGCATGTATATAAAATGACAGGTAATGAATATTAACAGTGGTTATCATATATAGTTATATATATTATTTGCATATATATAAAATGTCAGGTGTGAGGCTAAGAATGGTACCCATATGTAGCTAAGTCATTAGGAGTAAATGGAGCAAATAGAGCTCCATATATATGTGTTAACTTGACAAGGAGATGTTTGGATTCCAGCTGTGTTTTTAGAAATCAAACTGTTGACCTGTGGTAGTTTTATAGAGAGGGATGAAATCAATAGATTTGAGTTTTTTCTTTGTTCTTAAAACAACTGTGACTTGTATAAAAGCACTAAGTCTTTTAGAATCTATTTGCTCATTTGTGAAATAGAGACAATTGTGATAAAGACCAAATGAGAAAAAAACAAACAAGTGGAAAGTCTCCCTGAAAACATAAAGTTTATCACTAGCGTATGTGATTTCTACAATTAATAAACAAACATTATTATGTTATGCCTATCTTTACTATTAACCAATATTAATTTATTAGAAGAAATTATCAAATAATAAAGTATCTAGGTTCATATCCAGTATCTTCTGAATTATTGCTGACATAATTTAACTTCCTCAAATGCTTCCATTGGCTCACGTGTTTGTCTCAATCTAGTCAAAATTATGAGGCCTAGGTATGGCCAAGTTCAAGCACCATGAGTTTAGAACTAAAAAGGCAATTTGAGCATACAGCTAATGCATATGTTTTTTCTATGTGAATTAAAAAAAAAAATCCCATTTCTTTTGGGAAATCAGTTACAAACAGTTGTCCCTTCCACAGAACTGACTGAATTTTCTCTGTGCAGTGCATCGAGCAGTCAGATGTGACTGTGTTCCTTTTGTGCAGTGCACTGAGGAGCTGGATATTATTTTATTCCTTTGTGCCATGCACTGAACAGTTGAATGTGTGTTTCACAGTATGTCACTGGTTCACCATTTTGCATTTAAATTGCCAGGTGAACATTTATTATCATAAATCAAAAATGTGAGAATTAATACATTTGGGGCAACTTTTCAGGTTTTCTCTGGGGGAAAAAAATAGTGCTGATATGCTGTATAGGCCCAAACTGTCATGCCAAAAAAAAAAAAAAAAAAAAAAAAAAAAAAGCTAAATCAATAACTGGAGAAAGCAGAAGTTCTTTTCTTTGAGTATAATAAAAATCTCTTAGTGAGTATTATTTTTTTGTGAAGTTAAATCGTTATGTTATCCTAAAAAGCACTGAGCATATCTGCCTTCTAATCTATGTCCAGAGAAGACCCTAAAAATAACATTTTAAAATCATGGATTCATATTCTTCATAATCTCGCATTTAATACTACAACCTGTGGAAGGAAGATGGATGAGAAAGAATGGCAGTAAAATCTCACTGAGGAAAATGCTCATCTTATTTCTGATCCTCCATATTCAAGCCTCCTTTTTTTGCCCTTGGATAAAATGAATGTGGTGGATGGTGTGAACAGAAGGAAAGTGTGAATTACCTCACCCCCACCCTGACAGGACTAGAGTAATGAGGGTGATGGGAGTCTGCCCTGTAGTTTGTCCAACTAATGTAGTGCATGAATTAAAAGGTAGAAAACCTATTGTGCTTGAAAAAACAAAGTACAACTCACTAAAGAAATGGCGTAAAAATGACTTCTAAATGAGATCAACATCCTCTCTTAACTAGGAGCTAAAATGAGAAGTGAAATTTTACAAGTTTCCTGTAAGACATCTTTACACGATTAATGTATTGGGAGCCTTCCTCATGAGCTTTCTTCTTCGTTATATAAACATTGGGAAAAATACAGGTTTAAAAGAGATCTCAAGTAATTAAAGATGGCATACAGAGGAAAAAACAGTACAATCCAGATGTTTTTACAACCCTCTTATAGAGGCCTTGCCCAACACTTGAAAATACTTTTGTTGTCTGGAACATATTGCCATATTTGCTTCATCTGATAAAAAATTCTATCTATCTTATCTACCCAGGGTTATGACTCCAACCAGCATTTTACATAGTGTGTTCTAGAGTATGCTTTGCCAAGGTAATGCTGATATTAATACTAATACTAATAAATGCTTTATGCTTAGTCTATTCTTTATGGGTGATTTTTCATGCTTGGTCTTTTCTTTATTGAGATTCTTTATGCTTAATCTATTTCATACTGGAGATTCTTTATGTGTGGTCTATTTTTTATAGAAGATTTATAATATACATTAACATATAGTACATTAAGTGCTCTAACAAATCATCTGAAAGAGGCTAGATTTTTTTTTTTAAAGATATTCCAGTATATTTGACCATGGCACTTTCCCCTTCCTTGTAACAACTATTATGGGGTATGCCTTGGAGAAGACATTGCCCTGGCATCAGTACACCCCCAATCACTTTTCTCCCCACTTTCAACTGTGAGGTGTGAACAAATAAAAGTAAGCATCAACAGGAAAGAAATGCAGCCAAAGTGAAAGTCCATACACTTTCAAATAATGTCTACCTCTTTCACTGTGTATAGACTATTGGGAGCTCGAAAGTGACGAGTCTGACAAGTATGGAAAACTTCTGTTTTCCTCCAAAGACAACTTGTTCAAGAACCAAGAATACCATCTGTCAAGTCACTAGTGCAGAGAGAGAAGGAACAAAATAGCACTTTCACGTTACTTACCTTAGGATACGGATACTGCTTTCCTTTGGGATACAATGCTCCAGTAAACCGAGGGATAACCATGGTGGGTACCAAGGAGTCATTTATCATCAGGAAGGCAAGTCTTTCTCCATCTGGTGACCACCAGTGGGCGATGTGAGAATGCAGGAGTTCCTCTAGAATAAATGAGTGTTATTTGAGACCAACTGTAGAGATGTGGGCTCAGTGACCCACAAACATCTGTCCTTGAAATCTCCATTATACACCTACATTTTCTAGACTGTGTATTGAATTTTATTAACTTCTCTGAGAATTCTCCGATTCTGAGTTACCCTTTTAATTCCAGGAATAGCAACTGTAGAGGAAGGAAACAATTAAGCAATGAAGTCAGGATTTCATGGATTTTCAGTAATGTAGACAGAACAGATGAAAGCACTACTGGAGTAATCAGAATGAGAACAGTGATTGAAGAGTGAGATGTGGCCTAAAACCATATCCATGTCATGAATCATTCATATTTGCATGCAATCATATTTGCATTCTATCATCATCAACCAAATTGAGGGCCCACTAGATGGATCAAACTATTTTAAGCTCTAGGAAAACGGAATAAGAAGTATACTAGGTATCTTTCATTTAATTCAAGATCCACTATCCACTTTTTTGATTCCCACTTTCTGGTCCAGAGAGCTAACCTATATGAATGACATCAAAAGGGCCCCCATGTCCTCTGGCTTCCCTTTAGCAGGAGATTAGAAAGAGGAGAGTAAAGTCAGGTTATTTATTCTTTTGGCTCTGTCCTACAATGTTACCTCAGGCTGGCTGTCAACTTTAAATGATGTCACCACTTGTGTCACTGCAGCCACTTCTACACAAATTTCTCCTTCTGTGTCTGGTAATGGCTTATCTTCATGGTCATAGGAGTGGTAACAATTTGGCTGCTACTAGCTTAGTTTACATCACTTTCCTTTGTGGTTTTCCTACCCCTTCACCTTAGCAAATGCTCTCCTTGTAAATAAAAAGATAATAAAATGTTCGCTTTGTAAATAAATTATCTTTAAAGTATCTTGTTGAATGTGCCAACACTTGGGACTCTGACAGATACAGAAGTTAATACCAGCAGCAGACTCAGAAGAGGCCCTCAAAATTAGATTTTGAGACTACGTTTGTCATCTCTCTATCTATATGTATAAATGGAATTTATCACTTTCTCAGGTGGGAATTGGAGCACAGATAATCCATAGCAAGAGATGGAATTGTGAGTAATCAATCATCAGTGGTGGTGACATGGAATAAAATACAGGTAGAGGGGAATGGCATTGGGAGGGCAAGTGCTTGTTGAAATAGATAATGTTTTTCAATACAAGTGACAATGGTCTTTTTTCAAGTCTTGTAATGCCTGTCCTATGATTGTCATATGGAGAGTGGCAAAGGCTTCACACAGCATCTCTAGTTTTAGCAAGTAAGTGTTCTAGCACTTACTTGCTACAACAATGGTGATTGTAAAGATTAGGAAATAAGTTTCCATGGTTCTTCTGACACCCCAGAGATAGTACACAGGAAAAAAGAGAACTTGAAACCATGATTGTGAAATTAGGAATGCCCATGGAGAACAAAAGGTCATGATGGTATCTTTGGAAAAGCCCGTCTCTTCTGTCGTTGCAGGAAAACTATGGCTACAGTCCAAGATAACATAGGAACGGTTGCAGGGCTGCAATACATATTAGAGGCTCAACTCCATTTGTTCTTTTAAAGTAAGCCAAAGATATTCATAAAGATGGATTGGGACCCCAACACACAGGATAAGAATGTTTGGACAAAAGTATACAGTATAGTTACGATATCTGGGACAATCTTATAAACAACACATTATGGTTGAGTGCTGCTGTATGTGGTTAATTTTATGGCTGAAGACACTGAACATCAAAATTCTGACAAATCTTCTTCCTGACAGAGGCAACCTCTATCCTAGGGAACAAGACCTCCTCTGCATAGAGGTAGAGAATGGGAGACAAATTTATTTAAAATTTAAAAGTGTGCAACACTGGGGATGTTTCTAGAAATCTAGTAGTTTGGGATACACTGGGCTATCTCTTCTAAAGTGAGAGAAAAATTGTTGATTGTACTTATGCAAAAGTAAACAGGAATTGAATTCTTTGGACTTTGAAAACAACATAAGCTGCATTGACATATGTTCTCTGTTCTGTATCCCAGACAAGCTGTAAAGCTGCTCGTTCTGAGTAGAATCCGTGTACCAGGGGGCCCTGCAACTGATCTAGGCCATGTTGCAACCTTCTCTATGTCCAGAACTTTGTGACTCCAGCAGATCCGATGGCAATGTCAGTGCCCATGGCAAATAGAGATGCTGTGTGGAGCCTCTGGGATGCTCCATATGACAATCATGGGACAGGCACTACAAGATTTGAAAAAAGACCATTGTCGCTTGTATTGAAAAATATTATCTATTTCAAGAGCAGCTCTTTCCAGGGCTCCAGCAGAAACATTTATCCTCACCATAGGATACCAAGTGAGTATGCAACCAAAACTGCCCGTCATGAAATGTTATCTGATCCACTGACCATAGACTAGAACACACACACACCATTCCACTAAAAAACAGAAGTGAAATTGAGCCAGAAAACAAATGTGACTGCCCATTGTATTGCGTTCTCTGCTTCATCCCCTCTCCTCATCTCACATCTGTGCCACAAGGCATGTTTTCTAACATGAGTTGGCAAGGGAGAAATAAACGCAGTCCTGGTTTATGGCAGGTCTGCATGATGTACAACAACAAGCTGGAATTGGGTAGGCTCTGTATTAGAATCTGACTCAGGAGTGGCACTGAAAGACAATAATAAACAGAAATCTTCCCAGTTGGTAAGATTTTGAAGGGAATACTTAGGTGTCCACTTTTCGTGGAAGGAGACTTAGTTTCGGGCATGGAAACGTCCTGACTCAGGCACAATAACTAATAAGGGTCCACCCATCAGGGATGTGGTAAAAAGTAAAATTAGAAAACTAGTGACAAGGAGGTTTAGGAAAAACAAGTGAATCGACTTACTAGAAAGGGGAAAAATTCAGGAAAAGATGACTGCAAAGTACATGTCCATCAGCCTCCGGCTCCCACTATTACCTGCCAGTGGTGGTGGCCACCACTGAGATTCTGACATAGTATCACTTCTCAGGGGAAGAGCTGATGACACGTGAATTTTCTGCCACAAAATATTTCCTTTTTTGAGATAATATAATGAGGAAGGCACATGAGTTATATGAAAACCCTTCCATCAAGACAGTGTAGCATTTTGTCATTACAGAGATACACATATATTCTGGGTGTGGATTTGCTTTTGCTGCCAACGGATCTGTTCAGCACTACTCTTTACAGAAACATTTATCTGTTACCATAATAATCTACATTACATTATCTCAAAAAAGGAAATATTTTGTGGCAAAAAAGCACCATGGGCTCAGTGGTGGTATTGACTAATTTCATCATGTTCCTCACTACCTATATGTACCTGGGCTGATAGAAGAATAAAATAGTCTGCTCTACCTCAGTTTTGGCACTATTTGTTTAGCAATAACCTTGAAGCCAGGATGTCATCCTTTAACACGCAGTGTGTCCCACCTGTATAGCCATGAGGTACAGATCTAGGCTCTAAGGGGTAGAAGTAGTAGTGTTATCTTTTATTACCACACCAATAACCCACAGAACACAATTTGCTTCTCATTCTCATAATATCGAAGTTGGTGAATTTAGAAGTCCATCGCCTAAAGGAAGAGGGTATCCACCAGGAATATAGTCATAATTCTGTTCCTCTAAAATGGAAACCGAAATTTTCTCCCCACCATTGTGGGCTCATTATGCAACCCCCTCCCCCCCAAAAAAAGACAAAACACAGTTACGCAGCTGGGTCTGATGATGGACCTCATCTGCCAGAAATAAAAATATGTTTGCTGTGCAAAGGAGGGCAAAGAGAAATACATTTGGAACTCAGGAGAGTCACAAATACATTTTTGCCCAATAGTACTGGTTGATGGAAAACCAAAATTGTAACAGCATAATTAACAAAAGGATGGGGCCAGGTGCAGTAGCTCATGCCTATGATCACAACACTTTGGGAGGCCAAGGTGGGCGGATCACCTGAAGTCAGGAGTTCGAGACCAGCCTGGCCAACATGATGAAACTGCATCTCTACTAAGAAATAATAATAAAAAAAAACCCACAAAAATTACCCAGGCATGGTGGGTGCCTGTAATCCCAGTTACTCAGGTGGCTCAGGCAGGAGAATCCCTTGATCCTGGGAGCTGGAGGTTGCAGTGAGCTGAGATGGTGCCACTGCACTCCAGCTTGAGCAACGGATCAAGACTCTTGTGGAAAAAAAAAAAAAAAAAAAGAAAGAAAGAAAGAAAAAAAGAAAAGAAAAGGATGGAAAGGAGTAAGATTCGGCAGGAATGAAGTTTTGGTCTGCCCCACCTGTTAAATAACCTCTCTAGCATGCTGACAGAAAGTAAAAGTAAAAGAAATAAACATTTGAAGAAGGCAACTGTAATTACCAATTAAGATTACATAATAAGCTTTTAAAAAAATTATTATTAATGGGGGCATTTCTCCACAACCTTCTACAAAAAATACGAGTGGCAGCTATGTTTACAAATTCCAGATATATAACAGGACTAATACCATCCTGCAATGAAGCAATAGCAGATAAGATGTTGCGTGCTTCTTTTCCTGGGACACAAACTTTTAATTTGAATAATAAGAATATTCTTAAGTTCTTTGACTTTTTCTTGGGTATGACCACTATGAAACCCTAGCAAATCAAATGAAGGGAGGAAGTGAGTACATGGAATTTATTTTCTTATCTCCCATGCATCAAAATTATGTGAGTTTGGCTTTGCCCAACCAAAAGCCACTGCTTCTATTTCTGCAAAAAATTTACAGCATTCTCTCTTAGTTTCAGGTGAGTGCTGTGTCCCCTTCCCCCTTCGGCTGCTAATGGCTAAACCATTACAAGCCATGGTTTGTGGCATTTACGTTGTTCATGATAAGGGTCCCCTTCATAGCTTAAACCTCCTTGAATTACTCCCTTTTAAATGTGCCACCTTTCTTCAGTTGTGATATTGACACTGATTTATACAACTAACTTACAATTTTGTTAAGGAGACATGAGTTATACACATGACACATTGAGGAAAAAATATACATATATGTTTGTGTGTATATACATGCATGCTAAGGGCCAAATTGAGTGTAAACTCCAAGTTCTTTTTTTTTTTTTTTAAAGATGGAGTCTCACTGTGTTACCCAGGTTAGAGTGCAGTGGTATGATATTGGCTCACTGCAACCTCTGCCTCCAGGGTTCAAGTGATTTTCCTGCCTCAGCCTCTCAAGTAGCTGGGACTACAGGTGCTCACCACCACTCCCAGCTAATTTTTGTATTTTTATTAGAGACGGGGTTTTACCACGTTGGTGAGGCTGATGTCGAACTCCTGGAACTCCTGACTTCAGTTGATCCACCCACCTCGGCCTCCCAAAGTGCTGGGATTACAGGAGTCAGCCACCGTGCCTGGCCCCACTGTAAACTCTAAGTTCTACAAGATTTGAAGGTACAAAGATACCCTGTTGGCTAAAATCAATACTGTAGATTTCGAAGAAACAGGTTCTGTCATAGGTGCTGAAGTATGTGTGTCCAGTACTTCCCAAGAGTAAGCCTGACCCAAATTGGAGTATGCTTTTCAAGAGAAACGAGGCATCGCCTACTGTCATTTATTTTAGAGTGACATATGATTAATATTCTTCCCCATAAAAATGCTAATGTAGCAAAACAATCATATAGAGAGCCTTGTGACTTTCTTCAAGTGGAAAAATAAAGCTACCTGGAATGGGAAGGAGGTAAATAAGAGAATCTTTAATATGCATTTGCTCAACAGTCATCCTGGATAAGGCACAAGCTTCTTTAATCGCAACTAATGGGCACATTTGCTCATGGATTGAAACTTCCTATGTTAATTATATCATATTAATTACAAAGAATTTATTTTTACAAATGGTGTTTCATTCCCATTTAGTGTAGGTTTGGCTCTTCATCGTTTTTATCACTCCGATTTAGAAAATCTCACTGCAGAGCAGATGGAGTTTTCAGTACATGTGGTTTTACATCACAGACACTTAAAAACGTAGCCACAACACGAAGCACTCCCACAGTACTGAGATACAACCATTGTGTTTAGATTAATGTGCTATTGTAAAAAGCAAGTTGATTCTTTCCATTTTTAGTTTATCACTTTAGACCAGCAGGATTTCCTGAGGATGCTACTTGCAGCTCTGCAGGCCTGTGTTTGATTTTTTTTTTTTTTTAATTTTCTGCATTTCACTGTCAAATTCCTTGAAAGAACAGTCTGTATTCATAACCTTCTCACTCCCCATTTACACCTCCATCCACTGCAGTCTTGGTTTTGGCCCCACCAACTAAATGATTTTACTCCTGTCAAGGCCATCAATGATCTATGAGCAAATCCAACAAAAACTTGGGAATCCTTTCCTTGTTTGACCTCTGGAGACTCAGCACTCCTAATAACCCTGCCTTCCTGTGATTTCCATGCTGCAGCCCCATAGATGGCACTGAGTAAGTGCTCAATAAATATCTGTTGAATCAATGCAACTTCATGTCACCAAAAGACATTAACGTGAAACAAACATGAATGTGAAAATAGGTATTTTGCCCTGTTTTATTTCAACACAATAGTGTAACAATCAGAATCTGCTGGTAAGAATGTTGCTTATCTCGTGAATTTTTCCTCACCTTTTAATTCTTGTCATTCTTGAAGACCAACACAAGAACCATGTCTTCTATGAAGCACCTGACATTCCTCCATCCAATCAGACTTAGTTCTACTTATAATTCTATGTAGTATGTTAAATAAATACTATTTATATGTATATTTACTATGCTCCAAATGGTTCCCAATACAATAGTTGTTTATTGTTTATCACTGCACTAAGTTGGAAATACCCGAGACATGGATCACTGAAATCTGACAATTTAGGTCCCAAAATGTGTGCTGTGTCTTGGGGAACAGTGAAGGAAATCCCCCTGTAACAAATAGAGTAGACTAGTGACTAAGCCCTGGCTTTAGAAACAAAAGACACATTCAAATGCTGGCTCTCCTACTCATTAGCTCTGAGGCCATGTCTAAATCACAGATCCTCTCTGAGTCTTGGTTTCTTTTTTAAATTTTTTCTTTGGAGACATGGTCTCACTTCTGCTACCCAGGCTGGAGTGCAGTGGCATGATCTTGACTCACTGCAGCCTCAACTTCCTGGCTTAGGTGATCCTCCCACCTCAGCTTCCAGAGTACGGGGAACCACAGGCATGCGCCACCCCACCACTCCACGCAGTTAATTTTTTTTTTTTTTTTGAGACAGACTCTCATTCTGTTGCCAGGCTGGAGTGCAGTGACATGATCTCGGCTCTGTAACCTCCGACTCCCTGGTTCAGGTGATTTTCCTGCCTCAGCCTCCCAAGTTGCTGGGATTACAGGCATGTGCCACCACGCCCAGCTAATTTTTGTATTTTTAATAGAGACAGGGTTTCACCATGTTGGCCAAGATGGTCTCGATCTCCTGACCTCATGATCCGCCCGCCTTGGCCTCCCAAAGTGCTGGGATTACAGGCATGAGCCACCATGCCCAGCCTTTTTTTTGTATTTTTAGTGGAGATAGGATTTTGCCATATTGCCCAGGCTGGTCTTGAACTCCTGCCTCATTTGATCCACCCGCCTCAGCCCCTCAAAGTGCTAGGATTGCTGGCACGAGCCACAGCACTGGGTACGTCTTGGTTTCTGAGTAAATGATTAGATACACAAACATTGTGTTGATTAAATCACATACACGTACAGCATTTCCTAGTTATCTGCAACATAGAAGCCCAAAGTATGGCAAAAACTATAATTTTTCCTTTCCCCTTTGGAATGTGTCAGGCCTAGAGCATCATCACAAAAGTTTGTATTACCCGTTTGTTCTGCTCTCCACAATCCCTACAAACAGTTAACTCTCAGACCAAATACATAGATTTTTATTCTTTAGTTAGGAAAATTACCATATTTGTCAGAAAACAGTCTCTAATTTCTCTCCTTAAAATTTCCTTAAAAATGTAATGCCCATAAACCTGTATGAAGCCTTTTCAATAGGACAGAGACCCAAGTCATCGTAATTCGGGTTGGAGCAGCGCAATAAGCATGATCTACATTGAGTATACCCTCAGTTAACTGAAAAGTTCATCGATGTTACAGACCACCTTTTATCACGGTTGCACATCAGTACGTGGTTCAGTGCCCACATTGCTGCTAAACTAGTCTTCTGTTCCCTGAAACCCAATGTTCCTCGTTAATGTTTGCTCACTATGTCTGCCACCACTACTTACTAGTGACCCGAACCAGAAGACACAGAATCATCCTTGACTTCTTATCATTCACCCCATCTCCTTAGCCACTAAGACATATATATTTCGTTGTCTCATCAGTTTTAGAATCTTTCTTCCTTTTTACTGCTTTAACCCTAGTTCCATTGCTCGTTATCTCTTGATAGAACACAGAAGAAGCCTTACAGACGCTCACTGTCTCTTTCCACCATTAGACCCCAGGTTCCACTGTGGCAAAAACAATCTATTCATATGGAAGATCCAACCTTGTCACTCCCTTACTTGAAAAGTCCTATTAGTTTTCCTAATAAATGGTAGAAAAATAATTGAAATTCCAAATCATTGATAGAGGTCACTATCCCTTGGTTCTTGCTATCTTCCTTTATCTCAAATTTTATGGCCCAATTATATCAAGGAGACTTTTCCCTAGGGACACACTTGTGAGTTTTTGCAAATTGTTACATCTGCTTAGATTTTTCCTTCCTTATTTCTTCTCATGCGTAACACTTGTTAATTGTTCAGGCTTGACTCAGATGCTCTCTCTCTCTTCTCTCTCTCTTCTCTCTCTCTCTCTCTCTCTCTCTCTCTCTCTCTCTCTCTCCCCTCCTCGTTTTAAGAGGTAAGGATCTCACTCTGTTGCCTAAGCTGGAGTGCAGGGGCCTGGATCATAGCTCATTGCAGCTTTCAACTCCGGAGCTCAAGCAATCCTCTCTTATTAGCAATCCTCTCTCTTCAGCTGGGAACACAGGTGCATGCCACCACATCTGGCTAAGTTTTTAAACTATTTAGTAGAAATGAGAAAGTTGCTTTGTTGCCTAGGTGTGTCTGGAACTCCTGGCTTTGAATAATTCTCCCACCTTGGCCTCCCAAAGCGCTGAGATTACAGGCTTGAGCTACTGTGGTTGGCCAGGGTTTCTCCTTTAGAAAAATGCTTGCAAATCCCTAGAATGGTATCATTCCTTTATTCTGCCATAGAATTATGTGTTGACTAAGATTCAACTACTTACCACACTGCATTAACATGGTTTCTTCATCTGTCAGGTTGTCACACAGTAACAATAATACTTTGAAGAAAAAGGATATGTCTTAGTCTTCGCACTTCAATTAACTCCTGCTACCTAGATTGCCAGAACTAACCAGATTTTAAATGTGTTCTCCACCTGTTTATTAAATTCTGGGGGCCATCCCAGTCCCCTCCAGTAATTTATCTCTTTGAAATAGAAAAGCCAAATTTAGATTCTGTCACTCTCAACCAATGAACCCTCCTTACCTGTGTATTTCTTTTTCTAATATACACTTTCACAGCATACTTATTGTTGATATTTTCATGAAGCTCTCACTGCTCTTCACAATAAATTGTAGCCTCTAAACATCTTATTTGATGCTGGCATGTACACAGAAATCTATTATAGATATAAATATACATGTACACATATACATATAAATCTCAAGGGTTACTACATCTCTTCCTTAATAAACTAGCTCCACCTAACACAAGATTTCACATAAATATATGGTCTATCAGAGCAGTACTTTTTGCTCTGCCTTTTATCTTAGCACCTAGACACCTATCTGGAATACAGTAGGCCTTCAATGATATTATTTGAGTGACAGAATGAATGAATGAATAATTGGTCTAAATTATTCACTTTTCTTATAGAATTAAAAATACCAATTCTGAGATAGAGAGATTACATTTGCAAATACTGCCCATGAAATAAAATTCACTTTTTGAATGAGTCATAGCTTTATAATTTATAATAAAGTAGACTTACTTTCAATCTTGACATATTTTGCCAAAATCAGCCGAAGCGTCTGAAACATAGGTAATAAACTCAAACTTTGCATCTTCCCCAGGCAATCTGTATCTAGAACTCAGCTGATAATTGGTATGTGATAAAAACTGGATAACTTTTCATCACCTGATTTATTTTTACATTCTCAGCTATTACTAAAACTTGATTCAATAGATATTGAAAATAACTCTTCATGTGGGTTTTATTTTGCTCCCTCTGTAATAGCTTATAAAGTGTGACAGAATGTCCCTAATGGAAATAACTAAAATCAGGTGGCTTTCTATGCATTTTTTTTTTTTAGAAATAAAGGTTTCTGTTTCTTCTTTTCCAGAGAGTCAGAAAAAAATTCAGCACCTAATTCCAAAGTGATGTAAGGTAACCATTTACTTTCATTAGTTGTCCTCACAAATAATATCTATCTAACCTGTATGTACACGTATATACCAAATGTGGAATCATATAAGTAGATGTAAATCACAACCACACAAAATATAAGCGCTTGCAAAGATATGAAAGCATGAGGGCAATTTTGAGAGGAAATGAGAAGAAATTGTACTATAAGTATTGCTCCAGAATGAATAGACTTTTTTTGGTAGATTTTGTATAAAAAATGTCATTTGTTTCTTTTGAAACTAAATCTGATCAACTCACCTTCATATAACCAGTCAGCAATCCCGTTAAAAATTATTTCTTCTTTTCCAGAAGATGTCAGTCGCAATGAACTGCTCTTTATATCAGGTTGATAGTAGATATTATTTTCAAAAATATAAATCTGGATCAGAAAACATGTGAAACAAACAAAAAACCCAACACGTTAGGATGCCTTTTAAAACTTTAGTATTACAGAATGATCACTGAATAGCCATGTTGTATTATTTACCACTTCAAGTTGTTTTTATTTAAGGCATATGTTTTTATTGCTTTCAATTATTAATGCTGTTTTCTGTTTTATTGTATCAATATCAAGTTGTCATTTGGAAATTCCATGGCACTTGGTATTGATGTTTTTAAATCCATATTTTTAGCAACAATATTTCAACTACTTAATAATTTCTCTCCATACCACAAAATTGGTTTGGCTTTCAGATAACATTTTGCATACTCAAGAGACTGATAACTGTACCTATAAGCCATTTTAGTAATGCCAACTGACTGTTTGAAGAGCTTCAATTTGGAGTCTTTACTTTTACAAAAATGCATTTGGTGATCAATAAAATAATCTCTAGATAATCTCTCTGATTCTATCCAGCTCAGCTCACAGATTCACTGATGGTAGAAATGATAATAAAATTCCTTTGAACTGATAAGTGGAACACAGCTTCCATTGCACCAGTCTTGGCAACTCTTTTGTAAATAGCACAGCAATAATAACCTTGTAACTGAGAGTTCCAGAAAGAGTTTTGATTTGAACATATCACAGAGTCTGCCAAAATAATGTCAACAATAGCCCCAACAACAGGAACAAACTAAATAAGTCAGGATGTGCCTATGATATAGATCATTCAGGATAACATTTTTTATAATTCACTTTACAATGTCTTTAATGCCCAATATTTGAAGCTGCTGACCCATGTGGTATTATAACCTTCCACAGAACCATGTTTCTATGGTTAGGGGAAGCAGAACATTGTCCAGGGCAAGCCAAATTGCTGTTTAGATCAAACGTTCTACTAAGAAAGTGAAAGATGGCATAGGGCCCGTATATCTTAGCATGCATTAGAATCAATACACAATAGCGAATAGAGAAAACACAAGAACTTCCAAAACAATTGTCTGAATAATTACGAGGCCCTAGATTTTAAATCTTGGTGTGCACAGTGACAAAAGCAATTTTAATATCTAGAACATTTCATGGATATTCTATTATAATTCTGGTGATTTAACAAGCATTTACAGGTGGGTGTATTTAATTATTAATTCCACCACTACAACAGGATCTTTTTTATATCACAGGTGAGAATCTCAATATCAGAGTAAGAATGCAAAAATAAATAAAAACAATGAAAGGAGGGTACTGCAGGGTGCTTAAAAGCATGGGCTTTATAGCCAGGCAGCCTAAATTTAAAATCCTAATAACCTTGATAGCATTCTTAACCTTTCTAAATCTCAGTCCTCTACTTTGTAAAATGCGAATAATACTCACACATACCTTACAGATCTGTGGTGAAGCATAAATGAGATGATGAATACAGAATAAAGAACACATTGGGCTATTACTAAAAGCAGGGTGGCCTGTATACAAGATAACCTGGTTCAGAATGTTAAGAGTTTTGGAGGCAACAAACTCTAAGTCAAAATGAAACCTCTACAGCTTTAGCTGATATGTACATCATCCCAATGTTTGGCTGGTAGAGTACACATTATATTAGTTAAATATGTATTAGGAGTAGCAGCAGAACAGTAGCAGCAATAGTGGTAGTATTAATAGTAGGAAGGCAGGGGACATGGAGGAGGAGAGAGATATTAACAAATGAGATGTATTGCTTTCACCTCAGTTAGAAAGTTCTCAGGTGAGACAATGAAACAGAAATAAGCTTATTATTGAAATTACGTGGATCACACTTAGGCAAAAGTTTGAGTATTACCTCTCAGGTTCCTTAACACTGGATAGAAGTTGGATTTAATGACTTTCACGATCCCTGACAACTGAGAAAAAATATGAACTTTGTTCTAGCCAACTGAAGCATAAGCTTTACACCTTTCAGATACTACATCCTCTTGCTTTTCACAAACAGTATACAACACAGGTGCACAACGTTTTCCTTACTTGGAGGAAATGCCTTTCCTGTGCCTGAACCTTCTAGTAGGACTTGTGAGTCATAACAGCACAGAAGATGCACACATGGTCTGCTCAGCACCTGTTGCTCTTATTAGGAGGGGAGGTGACCTCACCCAAAGTAATATGGTTCAAAATTCTCAGCTTTCTGAAGGAAATACAATCTAAGTCAAAATAATTAATAAAACCTCCACGACTTCAACAGATGTAAAAATTATCCAAAACTATTGACCAGTAATTACATTTATATTTGACAGATTGGATGATATTCAGAATCCATATGAAACTGACATCTGCTTCAATGTAGAAAAACGAGCAATATGGAATCAGAATTTTAATGCCATGCCACGGAAAGCTGTAATACGAGAGAATGTCCACAAGATGTTTTCTTCAGTGGATAAAAAATAAGTAGCTGTCTTCATGAAAATGTGCATTTTTAATATCCTAATCCCTTTTCAATTATCAAGGTTTATCCTTTAGTTGTAGTTGTTTCAAACAATAATTGAAAACTCTAACTACTACCTTAACAATTTGAGAGCTGCAAGTATTCCCAGGTACTGTCTGAGCATTCTGATGAAATTAGACTGGATCCAAATGACAATCATCAAGGGCTGCATTTAGATTTAAATCACACTGAAAATATGACACACACTAATGCTATTTATCCTAATGTTATTGATTAAACTGTCACAACATTTTATACTATTATTTTCTTCAGTGAGTCACCTGATATGGTTTAGATCTATGTCCCTGCCAAATCTCATTTTGAGATGTAATCCCTAGTGTTGGAGATGAGGCCTGGTGGGAGGTGTTTAGGTCATGAGCATGCATCCCTCACAGCTGGGTGCTGTCCTCACAATATTGAATGGGTTTGTGTGAGATCTGGCTGTTTGAAAGTGTGTGGCGTTCCACCACCCCACTCTGTCTTCTTCTCTAGCCATGTGATATGCCTGCTCCTGCTTCACCTTCTGATATGAGTAAACACCCATGAGGCCTCCCCAGACGCCGAGCAGATGTGTATGCCAGCTTGCACAACCTGCAGAACCTTGAATCACTTAAACCTCTTTTCTTTATAAATTACCTAGTCTCAAGTGTTTATAACAATGCAAGAACAAACACCACCTAAGCAGCATAACAAATAAAAAGGGAAAGCTATTTGACGACTTAACTCTTCAATTTGCAGAGCCAGCCAACTTCCCAGTCTTTCAAGGTCAATGGTCTTACTCTACCCATAAAATAATTCAAAATGGGTAAAGTCACCACACACACACACACACACACACACACACACACACACACACACACATAAAGAAAGAAAGAAAATAGAAGAACAATTGAAATACTATGTACTGCATTATGCCAAGTTAGGAAATATGTAATAAACGTTTCAAGGGATATTCGAATCAATGTGTTAGTCAATGTTGCTCATTAACAAATGATTAGACCCAATATACATCACTGCTGGGCAGAAGTCTTTAAGAGCCAACTTTTAATTTGCCACCTTCTCTTCTGCCACAAGTACTACCAAATGCACCAGATGCTGGATTTCTGGATGAACAGCCATTAAGCAGATTCTCTCCACATCCACAAGGAACTTGTGATGAGCATGTGGCAAGAAATGAACATTTGATATTAAAACTTATTAAGATCTTCAGGTTGAGCTCAATTACAGTGTAAATTAGCTTACTGTGAGTGATTCAACCTGTCACAATGGCTGATATAAACAAAATTTTAGCCATCTTAAAAGAAAACAAAAACACAAAATAAAAGAAACATAATTAAACATTAGACCTGTTTTGGCTGAAATATTACTGAAAAGCTATTCTGCATTCAATGATTTGAGTACTTTTCATGATAATTTTAAATTAGAAAATGGAGAATCGCTGAAAAATCTCCACACATGATAATAGTTTGCAAAGATCTGCAAAGTTACAGTGGAGTTGAGATAGTATTTGCATTCATTCTACCGTGGCTTGCTTTCTGGGAAATAAAATTGTAATTAAGAAAGTATCCCAGATAATGCCTATTGGTGGCAGGGATGCAATGAAAACTGCCCTTTTCTAATTTAGTTGTAAAATTATAATGTGTTATGGCCATTTGGAAATATAATATGGCAATTGCAAACTTAACATATTCCATCTCACCAGCAATCCTAAACCTGGGACCTTGCTGTGTAGAAAAACAAAACAAAACAACAACAACAAAATACACCAACCTGTAGAGAAAAACGAGCAGTGATGTTCATTTCAGCCAAAAAGAAGAGTCACAGTGAAAACTCATCATAATTGAATTGAATGCCTGGACAGATTACTATTCATCCACACCATACAAAAACATTTATGACTTGAAGAGAATAAATTTGTGCTTGGAAAAAAATAAAGTTGACTTGGAAAATTTTCATTGAGATATCGTCAAGTAACAAAAGCAAGAAAGAAAACCAAAAGAAAACAAAAACAACAAAGAATTCGGTGTGAGCCCATTTTCATACACCAGACAATGATAATACTAACATAAATTCATACTATCAGTAATCTTACTGACATATACACATTGGATGTTGTCTGTTGGTACTCAGCCGCACTCCTGACCCTCTATGTTTTTTATTACTGGGGGTGGTTAGAAGCCTCAAATTTACATTTCTAAGACTTTCTTGCAAAATAGTCTTCTTAGCTTCTTTGCTAGTTGGCTTCTAGCTACTTTCTGCAGAAAAGGAGAGAGCTACCAGTCACAGACAGGAAGCATCTGGAAGTGGCTCTGGCACATCAGCTTCAGAAATAGCACCTCAGTGGCAGTGGTGATGGGAGTGTAAGCTCCCGGGTCCTGCCTTGATAATAGAAACATGTGTTTATCAGTTCTGCATACCACCACTTTGGCCCCTCCAGCCTTTACAACATTGTGACAATTGTCTGTATTAAATCTCTTCTATCTGAATCACTAGAGTAGTATCTGTTTTCCTGTTTGGAAACCCTTACTGAAACTGTACAAAAATGTATGAATATAGTTGCTTGGACAGTATAGTCATGCACTGCATTACAATGTTTTGGTCAGTAACAGACCATGCACGTGAGGGTGGTCCATGAAACTATAATACTCTATTTTTGCTATATCTTTTCTACGTTTGTATATGTGTGACACAAAGATACATATCATTGTGTTGCAGTTGCCCACAATATTTAGTACAGTAACATGCTTTACAGGTTTCATAGCTCAGGACCAATAAGCTGTACCATATAGCCTATTCGTAGTAGGCTATACAAAATAGGTGTGTATAGGTATGCCCTATGATGTTCACACAAGGACAAAATTGCCTAACAACACATTTCTCTGAACCTATCCCCATCATTAAGTGACACATGACTGTATTTTACAAATACATGAAAGCATGGGGAGACTATGGAAGGATCTGTGTTTGCCTTTTAATATGGATGGATGTACAGTGGGGCACAGAAGTGGAAAGCAGATAGTCAAACAGAAAAGACTAGGAAGACAGTGTAAAAACTTAAAAAAATCATCTGTGTGGTAAGAACACAACATGAAATCTACCCTCTTAAATTTGTAAGCGTACAATGCATTATCGTTGACTGCAGGTATAATGCCGTCCAGTTGATCTCTAGAGTTTACTAAACTCACTTGACTGAAATTCTGTGCATGTTGATTAGTAACTTCCCATTTTTCCTTCTCCCTCAGGCCCTGGCAACCACCATTTCACTCTTAAATTCTATGTATTTTTGATTCCCCATAAAAGGGGAATCATGCAGTATTTGTCTTTCTGTGCCTGGTTTATTTCACTTAGCAAAATGTCTTCAAGGTCCATCTATGTTGTTGCATATTGCACAATTTCCTTCTTTTTAAAGGCTGCATAGTCTTCCATTGCATATATATATATATAGCACATTACCCATTTATCTGTTGATGGACATTGAGACTGTTTCTACTTCCTGGCTATTGTGAATAGTGCTGCAATGACCATAGGAGTGCTAATAACTCTTTGAGATTCCAATTTCAATTATTTTGAATAAATACCCAGAAATGGCACTGCTAGATCATAAGGTAGTTTTATTTTTAGTTTGTTGAGGAACTTTCACGCTGTTTTCACATAGTTCCTGGATTATTTTGTATACTGAACAGTGTACGGGAGTTCCAATTTCTCCACATTTTTATCAACACTTTTTCTTTCTATAATAGCTGTCTTGACAGGTGTGAAGTGATATCTCATTGTGGTTTTGATTTGCATTTCCCTGATGATTAGTCACTGCACTTATTGTTGTACATGACTTCTACAAGTTTTTGTATGTAAATTATACATGTTTATGAATAAAGTACCAACGTTAATTTTAGTGATGATATACATATGATGATGTAATTGCGCTAAAGGTTCAGTTTGCACAAAACCATAGGGCAGCTTGAAAGCTAGATCACATAGTTAGAACCTACTTTTTTCAGTTATTGACAAATTTAAATTTGTTATGAGCCATGAGTGTTTAATCAGCTTTAGGAAAGTATTGGGGAAGATAATTAGTGATAGTTACAGAATAAGTGATGGACATGGGGGACTGCTGGCAGAAGAATGATTCAGATATTCTGCCTAATAGGAATTATAATTGGCAAAATGGAGTCATGATTCCTAACCCATGTCTTACATGTATATGCCTAAAATGTTTGTGAATTCCAATGTCAATGTTTTAGTATCTCCCACTTGAATCCTTCTAAGGTTCATCTTCCAGAGTCAACCACTGCAGCTCTTTTTAGCACTGGTTGCATATCCTTCAAAACATGAAGTTCTCACCTTTTTCACTGCCTAATAGAACTTGAACATTCCAGCAACCATATCCTCAGCTCCGTTTGGCTCCTGGCCCGCCACCCATATTCCAGCCT
This sequence comes from Macaca fascicularis, assembly GCF_037993035.2. Lineage (NCBI taxonomy): Eukaryota > Metazoa > Chordata > Mammalia > Primates > Cercopithecidae > Macaca > Macaca fascicularis. The sequence goes on from NC_088386.1 coordinate 16,118,143, forward strand.
TACCATAGCCCCTGACAAAACATGTGCTTCAAAATTTATCTGGAACCTTAGGCCTTTTGTTTTACGAGGTAAAAATTGGATTTCATTAATTTTTTAGTCATGCCAGTTTATAAATGTCTTTAAGAACACATTTTAGAATAAACTAAATATTTGTCTTTAAATTTGGTGTAATATTGTTTTGGAAATAAATGAGGCACATGGAAATACTTCAGTGAAATAGAATCACTCTTAGGTTTCTATATCACATAGAAACTCTAACATGCTATATTTTATTTCAATAAATAAAAAAGTATTATCATATAGACTGTATTAAAACATATAAGTACATTTATAGTTATCTTTTATCAGAGAAAGGTATTACAAGAATAAGACACCTTGAATTCCATCACATACATAGGATGTTGCAAAACCTTTAAATCTGCTTAATAAATATAAATTTTTGAAATATTTGACATAATTTTAAATGGATCATTAAATATTGAAAAAATGTTTCCCCCTCTAAGCAATATGCTACATTTTATTCTGGAAACCATTTGGAGGAATTACTCTTTAAAATCTTGATGTATAAACTGATAAATGAAAAGTGCATGTTTTTATTTATATCATTTAGATTCTTTTGGTAGTATGAGTGAATATAAGCAAACACACACACAAAATATTTTGGTATTATAATTAGAATGGCTAAAATGAAAAAGAGAGCCACTCGTAAGTGTTGTCAAGGATGTGAAGCAATTGGAACTCTCATGCACTGCTGGTGGGAGAATAAATCGGTACGATCAAATTGTAAATCCTTTTAACAGTTCTTACCAAAGCAGAGCATAGGACTGACTCAGCAACTCCACTGTAAGGTATACATCTAACAGAAACAGATATGAGTAGATAGATAGATTTCTGTATCTGTGATTTCTGTATCAAAAGACACATGTGAACATGTTCTTAGTAATGCTATTTGTGATAGTCAATAATGATGTTACAAATCAGGACAATGATTACCCTTGCAGGTAAACAGTAACTGGTTGATGTCAGAATAGAGGTTTTTCATCTGTGTGAACAATGTTCTGTTTCTGCTCTGGGCACCATGCACACGGAAGCATTCACAAGGATCAGTTCTGTACATTTTATTGCATGCATGCTAATGTAAACTTAAAGCAAAAGGAAAAATGTTATATAGAATATATATTAGCATTTATACTTCATTAAGAATATTACCATAAAGACTTATCAAAATTTACTGAAAGCCACAATGCAGCATTCAACTTTACTTTTTATAAAATTCTGTTTCCGTAATTTGTCAGTATACAATAAATTGTGTGTGTCCATGTATATAATGCAAAGCAAAGCTAGGAGCACAAGTTAAACAGTTTGATTACCTCTGACATTTTGGCCTTAAATAAATCTCTCTGTTGGTTATAAAGTACTGCTTTCATATCTCTATAGAACCATCTCTGAGACAGAACAACTCATTCAAATCACTCATGTCACCTTTGCATCAGTACCTGACATTCTAGAAATAGAATCACTATCAGGAAACTATTATCCCTTGACATTTGCAATTATTCATATCAGGAAGCCCTTCCAAAACGTTCTTATTTCTTAAAACCTTTGCAGCACTTTATGCATTTTCAAAGAAATGAAATATGTCCCTTTGTCTTAAATTCATAATTATGTAAGTCACTTACCAGCCCTAAAGCCATATCTTTTAATCCATGCTTTTTAGGAGAAAAATGGATACCAGACAAAAGTTAGCAAAAAGACCAACTCCAATAAATGGAATATAAGGAATATAATAACAGACTTTCTCTTGGTTAAGTCAGTTCATAAAACTTATTTAGCAGAAGAGGAGACCTTGTGATGAATAAATCATTTTGGTAACTGAAAACATTAAGAAAAATATTTACAGGCCCCAAGAAATAAACTGGAATCTACAGGAGACAAACAGTCATCAATATTATAACTGTTATTTAAAAATCCCTTATGTGTTGATTTATGTGGGTCAAAGTGCTAGAAGATGGTTTTATCTAGTCATTGCATATCCATTTTCTTCTCTACCCAACTTTCTACTTTTTCACTTTTCCTTTACCACCCCATTGTCATGCCTTATTTTCCTTCTTCAAGCCCATTATCATGTAGGAAATATGTATCAGGTACCTCCTATGTGCTAGGCCCTGTGGTGAGCCTTGAGGTTATAAAGATTAAAAAATAGAAGATCTTATGTTCCAATGTGACTTTTCATTACAACCATACACAAATTAATATAGATATGGAGAATAAGGAAAAATAAAACCAATGGATGAGGGCATTACTTTAGCACAAAATGTTACTGCCTAATATGAGTGATTGCAGTAGAACTCAAAATGGAAAATAAAAATAAAAGCAAGATTTTTAGTAAAGAAAAAAGTACAGAAAAAAAGAGATCTAAGAACTGTAGAAATAGTCAGTAGCGAACTAAATGACAACTATGTTATCTGAAAGATAACTTTTTTCATGGTTCTGTAGAAAAGTGAAATTTTTATAAGGAGACATGAGATCTCATCCTGACAATGTTAATTGCTCTTTGTAATATTTGGGCAATCATATTACTTCATCTCTCTGAGTCTGTTTTCTCATTTGTAAAAACGCGATATTAATACTTCTCATGGTTGTCCACAGGTTTAAATAAACCAAAATCAGGTCATGGACGTTGGTCAGTGTACCTGTACATAGATGTTTGATTTTTTTTTTTAATTGCTGGAAGCTAGTGGTAAGTAATTTGCAACAAAATATAAAATATATAATTATAATTTAGAAAGAATCAAACATTTTTATCCAGTTACCCTGAAAATTACGTATATGCTTTAAAAGATGGTAAATTAATGACCACACACCCATTTTCTCTATACCGGCTACCTACTATACATTTTTTTCCTCTTATTTGGGTACTCTACGTCTGACTTCCCTTTCTATTTTGGAGGATCGTTGTATTATGTGAGTATCCATGGGAAGTACAACCCAGTCTTTAATCATAAGACAAAATCCAGATAAAATATCCTTAGGTCGTGCCCCCACCCTGGACTCTGAATTTTGAGAAAATAAAACTGTAATTGAAAAGTTATTCACAAAAGCAACAGCAGACCCTCAGTATCCAGCAAGGGTGGTGTGGTGCATGCCCATTAATGTGGCTTCCAGTTGCAGCATCCTAATCAGATTTTCCTGAACACATTCCTATGTTCAAAAATGTGTGGGCCCTCCTAACTCCTGTTCATTTTCCAGTTCTGAAATTCCAACTTTTTCTTTGATTCCGAGAGCTTATAGATATATTTTTAAGGAGTTCATTTTCTCTTGAAGTAAGCCTGAGTCTATTTCTGTTGCTTACTCCCAGGCATCCTAATTAGAAGGTGGCATGCAACAGTTTAACCTCCAAAGCCTCAATGTTAAGAAAGTCCTTCACTGTCATTTCTGTTGGTAGTGAGCTGAATTAACTACTCTTTCTTCCTAGGTGGGTGTCCCTCTCATTCATCCAAAGATTAACAACAGGGATCTTACATATGCATTTCAGCCTCTGACATTAAAATAATTTGTTTTTACATTTGTATTGTAACTCTTTGTATTTCAAATGGGGATTCCAAAATTCTTGTAAAAAATTCCATAAAGAATGAGGGACACTAGAAGAAATTCTCATATGCTTATCAATAGGTTTGTGCCTAATGCTTTTCCAGTTTATGGGCATGCTGATAAGAAAACAAATTGAAAAATGCAGAAGGTGGAACCAGACTTGGTTATCTCCCATGCACATTTTTCCCACAGCTCTTGACTTTTTATACTACTTCATGAAATTTCAAGGCATCTTTGGCCACAAATGAATAAATATTGTTTTTTTTTTTCAATACAGAAACATCCAAACATTTTTTACTATATTCTTCAAACACAATGTATACCAATAAAACAATCATAGAAAAGCGAACTTGGTTCCAAAATGCCCATGTCCAGAATTAACGTATTCCTTTTAGTATTCTTATGAACTTAAATTTAATTGAACCAATGATGACAGAGGATGAGAATCACTTAAATTCAAGCATAACTTAGGATCCAAAATAAAAAGCAGTTAGAATATTTCCCTGAGTCTTTTTCTCCCTATGAGATTCTATAGAATTGGCTATCGCTGGTACTTCAGTTAATCTGTCTGTTACAATGGGATCCAACTACATACTACCTACGATGTATACATGACTACATCACAATATACCCTAATCACTTTTAATTTGGGGGTGAAAAGTATGTCAAAAGGTATTCAACAGAGAAATTTCTAATTCTCAGTAATTCATGTTGGGTTGTTTGCAATAAATTATTCCGTTGTTCCTCCCTTCAGTTCTAAGTGCATTTTCCAATATAACAGAAGAGAAGCTGTCTGCTAGTGTTTTCATTGATACTGTACAATTCAATGACACCAACAATATTGTATTACTACACGTTCCACAAAGAAGAAAAACTAAACTCTTTAGGCTGAAATTACCAGCAAACTATATGGTTTAGAATGATCTCTTTTTTTTTTTTTAATTTCTTTTTTTTTTTTTTTTTTTGAGACCGAGTCTCGCTCTGTCGCCCAGGCTGGAGTGCTGTGGCCGGATCTCAGCTCACTGCAAGCTCCGCCTCCCGGGTTCCCGCCATTCTCCTGCCTCAGCCTCCTGAGTAGCTGGGACTACAGGCGCTCGCCACCTCCTCCGGCTAGTTTTTTGTATTTTTTAGTAGAGACGGGGTTTCACCGTGTTAGCCAGGATGGTCTCCATCTCCTGACCTCGTGATCCGCCTGTCTCGGCCTCCCAAAGTGCTGGGATTACAGGCTTGAGCCACCGCGCCCGGCTAGAATGATCTCTTAATCCATCTATAAGGCAGCTTCTGGCTTAGCGAACCGCATTCACTTGCCATTGCATAAATATGAATCAATGTCTGGATTTGTATTATTTGCTTCTTCATTGGAGAAGACATTGGTACACAAAACAAAATAGCTACCTTGGTCAGAACAGCTAGGTAGACTTCCTGGAAAAAGAACATTTTTGTCAAATGTTAATGCCAAATGATATTGTAAGTTTCCTATCATTTAAAGAAACGTGTAAATATATATTTGCTATTTGGAAGAAATACTTTTAAAATGAATTAATAAAGAAAATGTAAAGATAAAAGAAAAAAGAAAAGTGTGCATGTGTACAATTGTGCGGGTATGCACGGAGACGTGAGGATTATACAGTTTACTCATTCCTATACAGTTTCACTGTGCCTCTGAAACAACAGCAACCAAGTCACAGCCCCTGTTGCTGAACAATTCATGGTTTAACATGAGAAAGACAAGGAAGAGCTAACAAATTGACCAAATATGGTATGGTATGTTTATAATATAGTGAAGCATAAAGTGTTATTGGAATCTGAGGGAAGGTCATGAAACAGTCTGAATCTGGTTGAGAGATGGGTGGGTCAAAAAAAGGCTTCAGATGAACCATGGTATTTTAGCTGGGCCAACAAGTTCCAGTAGATTTTTCTTTTTATTTTCTATTTATTTATTTATTTATTTATTTTTTGAGATGGAGTTTTCTCTTGTTGCCCAGGCTGGAGTGCATTGGTGCAATCTTGGCTTACTGCAACCTCCGCCTCCTGGGTTCAAGTGATTCTACTGCCTCAGCCTCCTAAGCAGCTGGGATTACAGGCATGCGCCACCATGCCTGGGTAATTTTGTGTTTTTAGTAGAGATGGGGTTTCTCCATGTTGGTCAGGCTGGTCTCGAACTCCCAACCTCAGGTGATCCACCTGCCTCGGCTTCCCAAAGTGCTGGGATGACAAGCATGAGCCACTGAGCCTGGCTTTTTATAAATTTTATTTTTTATTTTTATTTTTATTTTTATTTTTTTTTTGAGACAAAGTCTTGCTCTGTCTCCCAGGCTGGAGTGCGATGGCACAATCTTGGCTCACTCCTACTTTTCCCTCTCAGGTCAAGAGATTCTCATGCCTCAGGCTCCCAAGTATCTGGGACTACAGGTGCCCGTTGCCATGACTGGCTAATTTTTGTATATTTTTAGTAGAAACGGGGTTTCGCCATCTTTACCAGGCTGGTCTTGAACTCCTGACCTTGTGATCCACCTGCCTTGGCCTCCCAAAGTGTTGGGATTATAGGCTTGAACCACCGCGCCCATCCAGTAGATTTTTCTAAGCAGAGAAAGGGCTATTTCAAGTAGAGAAACTAGTGTGAGGAAAGGCAGATCAAGATGACGCATGTTGAAACTACTGAGTGTAGAAAGAACCCAAAGGAAAGAAAGGCAAAGGTTAAGGCAAAGACATGTATGCTAGAGAAAGAGTGGGGTCAAGATACAAATGTAAAAGAAGTATTAGAGAACAAGAGAGATGCAGGGAAAATGCAGAGATAAGAGGGAGACACTTTCTTTAAAACTGTTCACTGTTTTCTTTGATTATTCTGAAGAGCTCCACCTAAAAACTGGCTAGAAAAATACTGGTCCAATTTTGGAGATACAATGATGGATAAAGAGTCAAGACATTTAAATATCATGATCCTAAGATCTTTCATTTGATTTTTAATTAATCTGGAAATTATTTTCTTTGCATTCTGCTCTAGTGGAAAAGCAGTAAGTGAATAGGATAGCAATAATCTCAACAATACTGTAATATAACAATTAAGGTAAAAGGATATCTCAAACGAACCTCCAAACACTTTTCCCATAGAAGTCTCCTACAGGTATTAATATAGTAAACAAACAACATGTGCTCAGTTACAATGGACTGTTTTTCACATCAGCCTTTGCTGGAAGGTGGGTGTGGCTCTGTGTGATACTTTAATGTTAGAATAGACTAACCTGAAATGAATAGAGGCAGAAAAGCAGATGTTTAGACAGCTAGACTTTACAGGAAAGTCTAAATTCAGTCTTCAGTGATGACTTGGAATCATAACTCTTGAAAAGATTTAACGAGATTGGGGAGAAAATGAGCAGTGGGCTTCTGGGGCAGATGTCACCAGTGCATAAATATTCTGGCTTTATAAATGGACGATGGGATAAGAAGAGATTAAAAGAGATGATGGTTTGACATGAACTAACTTTCATAAAAGTCTCTCTGAAGAGACTTTTGAAATTTCTGGTAATGCAAAAGTAACTCAAAGAGGGGGAAAAGGAAGAGGAAGATAAAAAGGAGAAAAATGAGAATTGAGGAAGTACACCCAGATACTAAGTTATTTGCTCAGTCTCTCAGGCTGCAGTGCAAGTCTCCTGTCCAGAATCCTTCATCACATACTTCAAGAAATATGATGCTTTGCAATAGCATTTATTCTAGAACAAGGAGCTTCAATGAATCCCATTATCACAGCAACTAAGTCCCCTTGACACTAGGCTTGGTGACCCCCTTCTTCACACAGACCGTATCACTTAACTCTTTCATGCCATGTATCCCTGTCCACATCAGTCATCCCCAGATTGTAAGCCCTGTTGTCACTAAAAATTGATCCTCCATCAATTTATCATTCCCATAATAATGTTCAATAATTCCTGGCTTTTTATGCATTCACTATTCCAAAACCTTTACCTCTATGTTCTATAACTGTCACTCCATAAACAACCAACTTACCTCTACCCTCAATTCAATCTCTCCCGAGTGTTCCTTCTCCTTCTTTGCCATAACTGATGTCTAGGTCTTCCTTGATGACTCAGTTTCCCAACTGCCCTCTCTCATGACTGCTACTTGTCAACTCACACCTCAAGACGCTCATTGCTACCTATTGCTTTTTTTTTTTTTTAACATCAAAACGTTTCTACTTCTTTATTAAAAAAAAAAAATTCTCATATGAGGTTCATTCCAATCAGATTTATTACTCTTTGACTCCTCATTGTAGAAGAGTGATTTTCTAAAACACCAATTCTAATAGGCATCATATCAAAAAAATGTGTTTTCATGGTCTAGAGCAGTGTTCAACGCACTAGGGTACATAGGCAAAATCTAGTCTGTTCCTCTTTTTGTATAGCATGCAAACTAAAAATGGTTTTTGCAGACCAACATTTGCAATGGACTTGATGATAGAGAATACTTAACATGCAACCCGCAAAAAACATACTTCATTTTTTTTCATTTGTAGACTTGTATTATGTAACATTGTACTTATTATTTTATTTTGAATAACTACAATAAAATTTTGTAGCACTTTGATTTCTATCTTATTGTATAATCACCTATACAACTTTGGTTTTGTCTCTTGCCTTACAAAGCCAAATATATTTACTATATGGTTCTTTACAGAAAAAAATTGCTCATTCCTAGTGTAGGGTAAAACAACTATAAAACATTGTGTTGAATAAAATCAGACAGTTTCTTTATATATATATATATATATATATATATATTTTAATTCAGGATTCTTCAAAGCTATTTCTAATTTCATTGTGAATGAGAACTAGGATACTGTATTGTATTTTCTAAATTAGGGGTCACCAATCCCCAGGCCATGGAACATTCTGTGGCCTGTTAGGAACTGGGCTGCACAGCAGGAGGTGAAACGTGGGCTTCATCTATGCTTATAGCCGCTCCCATCGCCCACGTTCCTGCTTGAGCTCTGCCTCCTGTCAGATCAGTGGTGGCACTGGATTCTCATAGGAGTGCCAGCCCTATTGTGAACCATCCATGTGAGCTCTCTAGGTGGCATGCTCCTTATGAAATCTAATTCCTGATGATCTGTCACTGTCTCGCATTACCCCCAGATGGGACTATCTAGATTCAGGAAACAAGCTCAGGGATCCTACTGATTCTACATTATGATGAGTTGTATAATTATTTCATTACATATTACAATGTTATAATCATAGTAATAAAGTGCACAATAAATGTAATGCTCTTAAATCTCCCAAAGCCATCCCTCCCCTGCCCCAGTCCATGGAAAAAAATTATTTTCTACAAAACCAGTGCCTGCTGCCAAAAACGTTGAGAACTGCTGTTCTAAATGCATTAGATAATGATTCAAAAAAAAAAAAAAGACCATTTTATAGGTCCAGATATTCTAGGAAAACTCACAAAAATGCATTTTAAAGTATATCTTCTTAAGTAAAAAATGAACTAATATATGGATCACTATATGTAACCTTAAGAACCAATTATTTTTACAGTTTTCAAACTGCATAACACTTTAAGATATGTGTCAACTCAATGTCAGCAAAGTCTAGCAAGAAGAACAAACTCATCTTTAAGAAGTTATTTCTGATACCTTTATCTTCTGGGCCTCCTCACATTGCCTTGTTTCAATCGAAATCCATAGAAATCACTCTTATCCTTATTATTTACCACCTATGCATCTTTTTCATTCCCACACCTATATAGGATTAGTACTTCCTATCTCCATTCAAAGGACAGTCATTTCAGTGGACTCTATCCTATACAATCACCCTCCTCTTGAATAAATCCATCCTGAATACAACTGCTAGAGTAATCTTAAACTCCATTTTATTTTGTATAAGGATCCAGAGTGGCCGGGCGCGGTGGCTCAAGCCTGTAATCCCAGCACTTTGGGAGGCGGAGACAGGCGGATCACGAGGTCAGGAGATCAAGACCATCCTGGCTAACACGGTGAAACCCCGTCTCTAGTAAAAAATACAAAAAAAAAAAAAAAAAAATAGCCGGGAGAGGTGCCGGCGCCTGTATTCCCAGCTACTCGGGAAGCTGAGGCAGGAGAATGGCGTAAACCCGGGAGGCGGAGCTTGCAGTGAGCCGAGATCCAGCCACTGCACTCCAGCCTGGGCGACAGAGCGAGACTCCGTCTCAAAAAAAAAAAAAAAAAAAAAGGATCCAGAGTGACTCTCAATTTATAATCTCTGCAAATACATAGCCACTGTAGCATTCTAGGTCAACCAAGCCAACCCCATTCTTTATGTGTATCCCTCATTTTTCTCATCTTTAATTTCTCTAACAGTACTTACCAAATTGTCCCTAATAGTCTTTGCAAGTAACTTTTTTCTTTTGTAAGGTCTCTATTTCTTTTCTGCAAATTGATGTATATAACTTTCAAACTTGAAATTAAGAAACTGTGGTTCTAAGACAGCAAATCCACTATTCATTCCCCTCACGCCATTAAAAAAAAAACACGTACTCACCTAGCTTTGTCTGCATGTATTGTGCTATACGAATTTCAGTTTTGCACAAAGTATTTCTTGACTTATCACCTCATGCTTCTAGATTTTAAATATCTCAGCAGTTCAGTTCTTTCATTTTTTTCCAACTGAATTCTCCAGAGTGACTAACACATTACAGATTCTAAAAGCAAACTTCTTATTCTTTAAAAACTCAAGTCCTGTTGTTTCTTTGTGGAAATATTTTCCACATTTTATTAACTAAATTATGACCTTTGGGAGTAATACAGGCTACCAACAAAACAGGATTAGTTAATAAATATTTTATTAACTGCATGATTAAAACTAGATTAGCTACCAAAAGAATACATCTTAGGTTTTAGAAATAAGAATAAAATAACCCCAAATTTTAAAAGCTCATTATGTTCTAGAAAAAAGTTGGAACAATTTTAAGTCATTAATCATTTTGAAGCCTTTTTAAAGTGACTCGTTTCAACTTTTCAAATGCATTTGGAATCAAAATGTTAGAAAAAAATATGAACATTGTTTATGAATCCATGATTATCTATTATTGTTTGATGAAAATAAACTACCTCATTTACCATATATCCTTAAATTCTAAAATTATTTACCAGGCAATCTGATTTTTATCACTGACTAACAACTCAAAGTGCCTTGTGAAAATTGTTATTAAGGAAGATAATAAACTCGTGTAAAATATAGAAATGTTACAAATGTATAATTTCCTTACTCCCTTACCATTTTTATCATTATAATTGTCATACAACATACATACATATATACCCCCATACTGTCATTTTTGCTTTTAACAGTGATACGTTTTATACAGAAATTAAGAGGAAACTTAGTGGTTTATGTTTACTCATATACTTAACATTTCCAATATTCTTCTTTCATTCCTGAAGATCCAAGTTCCCCTAAGATATTATTCTTTTTCACTGAAGAGCATTTTTTGTAGTGTAGGTCCCTTATTTTTCTTTAATCAGAAACTGTCTTTATTTCACTTAGATTCCCCATGGTTCTTAATGAGATGTCTGTAAGCATTCTAATGTTGGTCCTTGTTACATGTTGTGTTGTGTCTCTGTTCACTTCCACATTTTCCTTTTACTTTTCAACAGTTTCACTAACATGTACTTTTGAGGGATTATCTTTGAATATATTGTGTTTGGAGTTCACTGAGCACCTTGAATATGTAAATTTGTGTTTTTTATTGCATCTTGGAATTTCTATCATTTTTGGCAGATATTTTTCCTGCACTATTCTCTCCTTTTCTTCTGAGACTCCAAGCACCATCTGTTAGTGATTTGCAGTTTTCCTACAGGTCCCTAGGGGTCTGTTTTTCTTTTCCTTTTTTTTTTTTTCCTCTTTTGTAAATTTCTCAATTTTTTCAGATTAAATATTGTGTGTTGATCTGTGTGCCACAGACTCTGTTCTCTCTCATCTTCATTCTGCTGTTTAGCCCATCCAATTTCTTTTTTATTTCAAATATTGTTTTGAAATTCTAAAAGTGTCCATTTTTAATATTCTTTGTGTATCTGTCTACAAACGATAGGATATATAAGATATATAAATGTATCAATAGATAGATTTAAGATAGGTATATTTGTATGCTGATATATCCTATGTTTTTATTCCTTATGCATTTATTTTTATGAAGATCAGGAAATACAGTTTGAATAGCAGCTTTAGAGACTTCACCTGAAAATTCTGTCATTCATAGTTGAAGTTCAGTCAAACACTTGGCTGAGTTCCTGCATACAGCTAGTTACCCCTCCTCTGACTCTCTCAAGGATCCTTCTCATTCTCTGGCAGTTATAGCCACCCAAAGGCTCTTTCTCTTGTTCCTGCCTAAACGACAGCGGGGTTTCCTATTGGAGATTCCGCTCCCTTTATGCCCACACTCTGCCTCCACTACAGTTGCCCTTAGGCCAAATCTCTAAACAAAACTAACAAAATGGAGGAATCCTATTTTGCGAGTTATTTTTCTATAAATTTCACTCCCTTCGAAAATCTGCCTGGTTTTGTTCAGGCTCGAGTCCTTGGGTAGCTATTTTTTTGTGTTGGTTTATTTTAAGGTTTCATCAGAGTTTGTAGCTGAATTTGTCTGAAGATTAATGTGTGAGCAATTGCCCTTCCATATCAGGATTGTAAAACCATTTATTCAACTTTAGTCAAAGTTCTTTTCATTGTGATTGCTCTGAAGTAAAAGGTTATTTTCCAGTACATTCTTCATCATATCCAGGTGTAGTATTTTTATTTTTCCTTTTCAAGAAGAATTTATTAATGTTAAGTAAATGATACAATTTTAAAAGGGGAAGTAGTTTATTTCTAGTTTTGATTCTAATTCCAAGAATAAGTATAAAGATCTGAATTATTAGTATGTATACAAATTTCATTGTGCTTTCAGGGACAGGTTTTTATGTTAGAGATATAAAATTGGTTAGAACATGGTGAAAATTTTCCCCCAAAAAAAGCTCTTTTGGAAGATACTAATTTGAATAACATAAGGGAAATCAAAAAAGTTAGTGGACAAGCTTTGTTTTTCTTAAATGAACAGCCAACTTGACAATCTTCACCCCCATATCCCAGTTTAGTTCTAGGATGTTAGAAACAGTTATTAGGATAATTTTGAAAGAATTAAGAGTTGAGTACCAATTTGTAGTGTAATGATTTTCATATTCTACTTCCATTCCAGAGCCCATCAGAAACAAATAAGATACTTAACAGGGTCTTTTAATAACCAACTTCAATATTATTAGCAAGTCTTTTCTACTAAGTAGAATTAAGGTCCAAGTCACAGTTGCTTTTTAAATTCAGCTTTAAATGTCTAGTCCTTTATATCCCTTGCTCCTCAAATTCTAGTTCCTCTTGTAACACTTAAAACAGTATGAAAAACAATAACATTAATGTTAAAGACCATATTACCTATTATCTTACTGCTATAAAACAATAATTATTTTTACTTTAAAATATTGCTTTCCCTATTTTGTCCCTGATTATGTTTGACACATGTAACACACGTGTCATCTGCATCTGTATCTATATTTGTATCTATATCTATATTCATATATATAATAATTTGCCACCTTTTTCTTTACTTTGGAAGTTCCTGATGTGCTTTACTTTTCATATGCTATGTTAAAAGTAATCAATTTTGTATATTAGGTTTCTTTGCTATTCATAATTCTGGAAATATTTAAATAATATATAGACATTTTTGTTTTGGGGGAATGTTTTACCTATTGTAATAATAAGGACATACTAAGTAATAATATGGACCTTTCTTTTATCACTGGATAGCACTGCTTTCCTGCACATATAGAAAAATCATTAATTTTAATGGCTTCTTAAGAAGTCACTATTTTATTATTTTATGTACCATAGTTTATTTTACTACTCCCATAATAATAATTTAGTTGTGTTCAGTCTTCTATTTTGTTTTTTAAATTACAAATAATGTTGCAGTGAATTTTCTAAATGTATGTCTTGAGACACATGTGTAATATATATTTACAGGATAAAATCTACATTTGGAATCACTAGATATATAATACTATATGACTCATTACATATATTCTTATTCCAATAAAAAATATGGCGCGCGTGCACGCGCGCAAGTGTGTGTGTGTGTGTGTGTGTGTGTGTGTGTCTGTAAAATTTGTTTGTTTCTTATTTAATTCATTTATGGTCATAGAATATAATTTGGTATGAATTCAATTCTTTTATATTTATTGATACTTGTTTTATGGCCTAGTGTGTGCACTTAAACATGTCAAGTATTCTGTAATTGTCACGTATAGTGTTCTATTAAAGTCAGTTATGTCAATTTCGTTGATGGTGTTAATCAAACCTTTTATACCCTACTGATTTCCTATCTACATTTTTCAAGTTGTACTGTAAGAGAAATGCTGAAATTACCAGCTAAAATTGTCAGTTTGTCTATTTCTCTATGTTTCTCAAAGTCTATTAAAGTATATATTTGCTTTCAATCCTTTTCTGGCTCTGGATATTTTTTAAAAATCTATGTTCCTTAGGGATTATAGATTAGGCTGTAGCTGATTAATGGTATCATAAAAGTTGTACTGACTTTTCTCATTTTCATATCTTTGGTTGTTCTTAAGGAGGAGAGCAAGTGGAGAGTTCCTCTACCACACCACCTTAAAAGATGTCTGAAGTTATTTCTGACATGAAGAGTCTCGACATTAATGCAGACCACAGTTCTCTTTGGGGAGTTCTCTGCATGCCATTTAATAAAACACAGTAAATCACTAAAGTACTGAACTCTGCCTAATTGGGATCTCTTAACCTCAGGGGTTATGTAAGATGGTTCACATCTTGTGGTAGACACTATTATAATCTTATCATTTTTCTTTTTTTTTTTTTTTTTTTTTTTTTTTTGAGACGGAGTCTCACGCTGTTGCCCAGGCTGGAGTGCAGTGGCGCGATCTCGGCTCACTGCAAGCTCCGCCTCCCGGGTTCCCGCCATTCTCCTGCCTCAGCCTCCTGAGTAGCTGGGACTACAGGCGCCCGCCACCGCGCCCAGCTAATTTTTTGTATTTTAGTAGAGACGGGGTTTCACTGTGGTCTCGATCTCCTGACCTTGTGATCCGCCCGCCTCGGCCTCCCAAAGTGCTGGGATTACAGGCTTGAGCCACCGCGCCCGGCCATCATTTTTCTTAAATGTTTGTTTAGACTGCTGATCAAATGAAACTTCGCATATCACTCTAAGTTAACCCTGTCTGATCAAATGTAAGAATAATAGATAGAGTGTAAGAACTTAGTTGCAATGAAACAGAAAGAGTCTAATATTCAGGAACTTTCACTGATTGTCATCTACATTGCTCTTTCATTCAAAAAGGTTCCTTAGCAGGAACTGTCTAAAGTATACATTGTGTATATTAGATGATGAATGACCCAAGCGAACAGTTAGAAAATCTACAATCCCAGGATTTTGATGGTTCTTACTCCACAATTTAATATTTAATATTTTGTTATGAGCAGGATGAAACAAGACGTGTCACAGAAATTGTGATTTACTTTGGAAAATGAGAAAAAAGATAAAGTCATTACAAATACCTTAGTATTTCTAAATGACTAAAATATTGCCTAAATATGAATTAAAGGAGGTTTGTGGGATTGCTCACCTGATGTGTAGGTGATTTTTCCACAGCAATGCAAATTAATTTTCCTTTAAATTATATACCATAATTGCATATTTGTTCCACATATCCGCACAATGTTAAGGCATTTTATTTATGTAACACTGTATTTCCTGTCACATTTACATATGTAATATATTCATGTAAATATATACCTAAATACATTACAAATTTATAAGTCAAAATAGTTAAGATAATTTAAAGGTGAGGTTTTGTTTTCTGTTGTTATTTTTTTCCCATTAAACCCAAACAGACTTATCCCCTTGTAGTTTATTACTATTTCTGGCCTAAATATTGAGTACATAAATGATATGAGCTGCTTGGTACTGATTTTCCTGATCTCAAATTTGATTTGAGACCCATTAGACCTTAGGTATGGGGCAATACTAGAATGTGGTAAGGGAGATTGTGTTTATCCCCTGCAACTAAAAACAGGAACATTCAATTTTGTTTCAAATAAAATGAAAAGGTAACCTGATTTCAATTATCTTCACTAATGAAGATGAATGAGGTAAACAACAAAAAAAAGTGGTCCAAATTTATTTATATTGGAAACACTCATCATGTCAAACACTTGATATTAATAGTGTAAATTGTTTGGCCTCACTCCCTAGTGATTTTCTGCATCGCCCTCCAACTAGAAATGAGCATCATACAAACTACAGTTAAATAACTAACTTGAAATACAATTTGTCAATTGCTGGCCTTGTTTCCTTATCTACTTCCATTAAAGCTCTGGTATGATAGGACTCTAAAGCCAAGACTTTCAGTTCAGAATGTGCTTGGTACCAGCAGTAATGTGTGTGAATGTGTGTGTGTGTGCATACAGACATACAAATATATTTGTGTATGTTTATCAAACATTTCTCAAACATATCCTAAGGAAATTTAAAATAATTACTTTTGTATTAAAAAGCATAGATATTTAATGGACTATGAGGCAAAATCTAATTGACTTTTAGTAGGATATGTGAGATTTCAAAGATATGTTTGAAAAATGCTACCTTAAATAGTACCCGGGAAAAATTGATAAAATAGTTCACAATTATTATTAGTAATAAAGTAAGAGATTATATAACAAATTTAAAGTCTCCCAAAGACACTAAACCATTGCTCATAATTTGAGGTTTTAATAAAAGTTTAAGATAAATTCCTAGTAATAGCAAAAACATAGGTGATACAGAGATTTTGATAATTTTTGTTTGTATTTGAAGAATTACCTAAACATTACATTTTTCAATAATATAAAAAATAAAACAAATATTAGCAATTTCAGAGAAGGAGTCTCAAGGAGGACATGTTTGTAAAAAGAAAAAGAAACATTTAGAAATACACTTCTTTAATATTTGCCTCATTTCATTTACATTAACTAGGTTTATAAGATAATTTTTATCTTTGAATAGCAATCAAATTGTAGATCTCAGTACAAAAGCTTCTTATATCGATAAATGGTTGATTATCATTGCGGTTCCAGATTATAATAACGGGCTCTACGCCTAGCTTCCTGCTTTCAGATTCAATAGCTTACGGTATATCATGGCCTCCTCTACAAGATCTCTCTTCTCACACAGGACTTCTTTCCATATTATACCATCCTCAAAACCTTCTTTGGTTTCCTATTTTACGCAGAAATAACAGTAAGTCTTTCACTAATTTCTCAATGCAACCAGAAATTTATTAAACTTACATTTTGCCTTGAGCTACAGTAAATTTTATGAAAAAGGAGGAGGAAGAAGTGGAGGAGGATAAAAATAAATGAGAGAGGAAAAATGTTTAGCTGATCCTGTATTCTAGCTGTTCCCTTAAGTCAGTGGTAGTAGATAACAATGTAAATATACAGTATTAAAAATGATTTGAGACACAGGAATGCCAGAGTCCCAAAAAGCAAACTATTCACTTAGTATGGAGTAAGGATTAGGAAGAAATGATCAGAGAAGACAAGAGAAAGTATTCAACGAAGACTTTTGAAGGAATTTTTTTTTTTTTTTTTTTTTTTTAAATGACTAGGTCTACCACGGGGAATGACTTAGAGACACAGAGGAGTCAGGTGTCGTTCATCCAGAAATTACAAAGAGTTTGGTTCAGGTAGAGAAAAATATGTGCTCTGTGCTAGAGAGGCAGGAGCTCAGATGATGAACCAGTTGTCACATTAGTTACATCAGTGACGTCGAGTGTCACTTCAATGACATTATATAACCTTGTGGGAATCTGTTAAGTATGTTCAATTTTAACATATATCTCTGCGGATGGTGGCTGAATTAGAATGACTGGAGATGTGAGAACGAATTTTAGAAAATAAATTACTAAAATATCTAAGTGAAAGATGATGAGATTCTAATTAAGTGAAATATTTGCAGGAAAGAACAGGTGGCAACAAAATAATAGATATTATTTATTGAGCGCTGACTTTGTTAAGTGTCATGCCCACTGTAATGGTGAATTTTATGTGTTAACTTGGTTAGGCTATAGTGGCCAGTTGTTTGGTAAAACCCTAATCTAGATGTTGCTGTGGAGGTATTGAGTTCATGTGATTAACATTTACAATCAATTTATTTTAAGTAGAAGAGTATTCTCAATAATATGGATGGTCCTTAGCCAATCAGCTGAAGGCCTTAAGGATACAAGATGAGGTTTCCCCCAAAAAATGAATTCTGTTTCAAAAAATTGTCTCTAACTTTCTCAACTGCCAACCTGCCTGACAGATTTAGGATTCAAGACTGAAACATCATCTCATTAATACTTGTCCAGCCCGCTGGCCTGCTCCATAGACTTCAAACTTGTCAGTCCTCACAGCTGCATGAGTTAATTCTTTATTCTCCCTCTCCATATATATATATATGGAGATATATAACCTATTGGTTCTGTTTTTCTGGAGAATTTTAACTGATACACTTGACATACCTCAGTTAAAACTTAAAACTGGAACTAGTTATGACCATCTTTCATTTTTAATGTGAGTAAATTTAAGCGTACAGCCTTCAGCTCTCCCTAAATCACAAAGCAAAACAAAAACAAAAACAAAAACAAAAACAAAAACAAAAAACAAAAAAAAGAAAAGAAAAAAGAAAAATAGAATAAAGAAAAAGAATGGAAAAGAATCTGGACTTGAGCTTCTTGATTCTAGATTCACTCTAATCAGTAACATGTTTTTCCTTTTAAACCTGAAATTCCTTCACCTGATTTTCAAAATTCTTCCATTCTTCATGATATAATTACAGATAAGTATACTTTCCATTTTTATTAATTACATCAATTTCAAAATGTTCTACAATGAGTAATTTTGACCTTTATAAGGCTATGTTATGTTTAAAAAGAAAAATGACCACCTTCTTGCATCACGTACCTTTTCAACTGAATGCCTAAAATATTCTTCCTGTTGTAAGACTTACCAGTTCTTTCTTTAAAAAAACACCTATTCTTCGCATATCAACCAAGTCACCCATTAAAAATTACAGATTTATAGTTTGTATTGTATTCTCAGTTGTGCACAGTTATTATCATGGTTAATTTTATAAAATTTGCATTATCTCAAAAAGAAGTCCTGTATACTTTAGCTATCACTCACTGATCCCTCAATCCTTCCAACTGTAAGTAACCACTAATCTCCTTTCTGTCCTGCAGACTTCCTCATTCTGGACTTTCACATAAATGAAATCATATATGACTTCTGAAAGAAGACTGGCTCCTTTCACTTAGCATGTTTTTAAGGTTCACCCAAGCTGTAGCACATATCAGTGCTTCATTTCTTCTTATGGCCGAATAATTTCATTGTATGAATAATTTCATTGTTTGAATATACCATATTTTGTTTATCCATTCATTTGTTGGTAGGCATTTGTCTTCTTCCTCACCTTTTGGTTACTATGAATAATTCTGCTGTGGACATTTGTGTACAAAGTTTGCGTGGACTCTTAGGCATATACCTAGGAATGGAATTGCTGGATCATATAACTTTATGTTTAATTGTTTGAGGAGATACCAGACTGTTTTCCAAAGAGGCTGTACCATTTTACATGCCCATCAGCACTTTATGAGGATTAGAGGTGGACTTCTTTAACTCGACTAAGTTCTGCAAACTTGACCTTGAAGAACAAGGAAATTGACCTTGTTCTTCAAGGTCATTGTGTCACTAGTCATCCTTTGGCAGGATATGCATGTCCCTATTGTGTACTAGTAAATGGTATTCTCACTAGTAAATGGTATTATCAGACTTAAACTTTTGATGATCATATAGATATGAAACAGTAGCTCACTTTAACTTAAATTTTGCTACTTATTGCGATGGAATGATATTAAAGCATCTACATTCAATTGTGTTTATCTACTGAAAATGGTGAATTCCTAAGGCTCAACTTCATATTAAGATCAAACTTCTTTCCATAGGAATTGGTATTTTGATGAACTTATTGGCCATTTACATATTTTCTTTGATATCTAAGTTCATTGCCTATTTTGAATCAGGTTGCTTTCTTTTTATTAAGTTTTAGAATCCCTCTATATTAGAACTCCTGTATACTTTATTTCTGTAATATAAAATTCCTCTATATTCACCTCTTCTTAGATAAGTGATTTGCAAATATTTTCTCCCATTCCACAGGTTGCCTTTTTACTCCATTGATAGTGTTATTGATGCACAAAAGTTTTAAATTTTGATAAAATAGAATTTGTCCTTTTTTAATATCCTGTGTCTTTTGTGTCATATCCAAGAAAGCATTGCAAAACGATCCAGTTCATTTATTCCTTCCAATATCTTCAAACTTCTGCCTTATATTTTCTTCTAAAAGTTTTATACTTTTAAATCTTATGCTGAGATATTTGATCCAACCTTAGTTAAGTTTTGAGTGTGGTATTAGGTAAGAGTTTATTTTTTATGTATGTGGATATCCAGTTTTTCTAGCATCTGTTGTTTAAAAAAGATAGTCTTTTCCTGATTCAATGATTTGGCACCTTCATTTGATCATAAATGTGATAGTTTTGGACTTTCTCTTCTTTTCCATTGCTCTATATCACTGTCTTTGTACCAGCACAGATAATTTATGTCACACTATTTTGAATTCTATACATTGTAGTAAGTTTTGAAATCAGTAGTGATTTCAAAACTCCAACTTTCTTCTTTTTTAGGAACGTTTTGGATACCCAAAGTCCTATGAAATTTCATATGAATTTTAGGATAGGCTTTTCTATATTTGCACAAAAGACATTATTTGGATTTTGGTAGGGACAGAATTGAATCTGTAGATTGTGTTGGGCATATTGACATCATAACAAGATTACATCTTCCAATTCATAAACATGGTATGTCTTTACACTTATTATGTGTCATTTAATTTTTTTCAGACATATTTTATAGCTTTCATTGTATGAATCTTTCATCAATTTGACTAAGTTAATTTCTTAGTATTGTATCCTTCTTCGTGCTATTGTCAATAATATTATTTTCTTAATTCCTTTCAGATTGTCCACAGTTATCATACAGACTTACAAATTTATATGATTTATCTGTGTTGACTTTTTATGCTAGTACTTTGCTGAATGTGTTTATTAGTTCTAAAAGACTGAGTGTGTGTGTGGACCCTAGGCTTTTAAAGAAATAAAATTATATAATCTGTAAATAGAAATAATTTTATTTTTTCTATTTGAATTCATTTTATTTTTTTGTTTGCTTAATTGCTTTTGCTAGGACTTCCAGTACTGTTGTGAATACAAGTGTCAAAACCAAGGATCCTTGCCTTGTTTCTTATCTCAAAGAAAATACTTTCAGTCTTTGTCCATGAAGTATAATGATCACTGTTCATTTTGCATATAAGACGACATTTATTCTGTTGAGGTACTTTTCTCCTATTTCTAGTTTGTTGAGTGTTTTTTTTTTTTAATCATATAAGGGTGTTAAATTTTTTCAAATGCTTATTCAGTATCAGTTGGGATGATTATGTGATTCTTTCTTTAATTTCATTAATGTAGTATATTACTGAAATGATTTGAATCTATGTCCTTACTCAAATCTCATGTTAAATGTATTCCCCAAAGTTGGAGGAGGGGCCTGCTGGGAGGTGATTAAATCATGGCAGTGGGTTTCTCATGAATGGTTAGTACCATCACTTTTGTGCTATTCTCAGGATAATGAGTGAGTTCTCACAAGATCTGTTTGTTTAAAAGTGTGTGCTAACTCCCACCCCCTTCCCCCTGCTCTAGACACATGAAGATGCCTGTTCCAGCTTTCCTTTCTACCGTGAGCAAAAGTTTCCTGAGGCCTTCCCAGCCATGTTTTCTGTACAACCCGCAGAACTGTGAGCCAACTAAACCTCTTTTCTTTATAAATTACCCATCCTCAGATATTTCTTTATAGTGATGTGAGAATGGACAAATACAATTACATTGATCAGGTTTTTATATATTGAACGATCCTTACATTTCAAGAATGAATCCTAGTTAGCTATGTTGTATAATCTTTTACACAGTTGAATTTGTTGTATTAATATTTTGTTGAGAATATCTACACAAATGCTCATAAGAAAAATTGATCTATAAGTTTTTTGTAGCATGTATAGATTTGCTACAAAATGCTGGCATATAATGGGTTAAGAAGTGTTCGCTCCTCTTTGACTTTTTGGAGAAGTTTGAGAAATATTGATTTGTTTGTTTTTCTTTATTAGATAAAGTCTCACTCTGTCACCCAGGCAGGACTGCAGTGGCACAATCTCGACTCACTGCAACCTCTGCCTCCCAGCTTCAAGCAATTCTCTTGCCTCAGCCTCCTGAGTAGCTAGAATTACAGGTGTCCAACAACACACCCGGCTAATCTTTGTATTTTTAGTAGAGACAGCGTATCACCATGTTGACCAGGCTGGCCTCAAACTCCTGACCTCAGGTGATCCACCTGCCTCGGCCTTGGTATTAGGTTTTCTTAAAAATGTTTAGTAGAATTCACCCATGAAGCCATCAGTTCCAGAACATTTTTGGCCAGGGGGTTTTTGATTACTGATTTAATATCCATATTAAGTGTAAGCCTATTCAGAAATAGAAAATTCATATTTTCTATTTCTTCATGATTCTATTATGAAGTTTTGCGTTTTTGGGACTATCTTCATTTCATCTAGGTTATCCAGTATAAACTGGTGTACAATTGTTCATAGTACTATTATAATCCTTTACATTTCTGTAGAAACGGTCATAATATCCCCACTTTCAATCTGATTTTAGGAATCTGAGTCTTCTCTCTCTTTTTTTTTTTTTCTTTTAGTCAAGCTAACTAAAGGTTTGTCAATTTCGTTGATTTTTCTGAAGAATCAACTTTTGATTTTAGTGATTTTCTCTGTTTTTCAATTCCCTACTTTGTTTATATCTACTATCTTTAGGTTTAGTTTTCTAATTCGAGTACCTTCAGTTGTAAAATTAGGTTGTTGATTTGAGATCTTTTTTGCTTTCTAATGTAAGTATCTTAATCCTCTCAGGCTTCCATAACAAAATAGCAAAGACAATGCAGCCTGTAACAGAAATATATTTATTTACAGTGCTGGAGGCGAAAGAATCCAAGATTAGGGTTCCAACATGTTTCAGTTTTTGGTGAGAGCCCTCTGATTGGCTTGCAGATGGCAGCTTTGCCCTCACATGACTTTTCCTTTGAGTATGTACAGAGAGACAAAGAGCAAGAGTGAGAGTGAGAGTGAGAGCAAGAGCAAGAGAAAAAGTGGAAGAGAGATCTTCCTCTGCTTATTAACCCACCAGTCCTGTTGGATTAAAGCATCACTCATGATCTTGTACAGCCTTAATTACCTCCTAAAACATTTATCTCCAACAAACCAACAAAGTCTCATCGGAGGTTAGGGCTTCAACATATAAATTTTGTGGGAACACCATTAATTCCACAGTAGTAAGTATATATAGCTACTTCCCACTCACACTGTTTATGCTGCATCTCATACATTTTGATATGTTGTGCTTTCATGTTACTTCATCTCTAAGTATTTTCTAATTTTCCTGTAATGTTTTATTTAACTCATTCATTGTTTGAAAGTATGTTTTCTAATTTCCACAAATGTATAAATTTTTCAGTTTTCCTTTTGTTACTGATTTCTAACGCTATCCCATTGTGGTCAGAGAAGATCTTTTGTGTGATAATTTTTAAAAAGTCATTGAGACTTAATAGGTGGCAAAATATATGATCCATCCTGAAGAATTTCTCATATGCCCTTGAAAGAACGTGTATGCTGTTGCTGTGTTGAGTGTTCTGTATACATCTGTTAAGTCTAGTTGGCTTATTGTGTTTTTTAAATCCTCGATTTTCTTGATTATCTTCTGTCTGTTTTTTCTAGCCATTATTGAGAATATGGTGTTGAAATCACCAACTATTACGATAGAAAAATATATATATATATATATTCCCTTCAATTATATTCATTTTTAGTTTTATATATTTTGGTTAGGTATATAAATGTTTGAATTGTTATATCTTCTTACTGTATTGATTTATTTGTCTCTCAAAACTGTTCATGATTTAATGTCTACTTTTATGCTAGTATAGCAACCCCTATTTTATTTTGCTTACTGTTGGCATGAAATATCTTTTTCCATTCTTTTATTTTCAGCTTATTTGTGTCTTTGTATCTAAAGTGAGTTTCTTATAGAGAGTATGTAGTTGAATCACGTTATATATATATACATATATATATATATATATATATTTTTTTTTTTTTTTTTTTTGAGATGGAGTTTCGCTCTGTCGCCCAGGCTGGAGTGCAGTGGCCAGATCTCAGCTCACTGCAAGCTCCGCCTCCCGGGTTCACGCCATTCTCCTGCCTCAGCCTCCCAAGTAGCTGGGACTACAGGCGCCCGCCACCTTGCCCGGCTAGTTTTTTGTACTTTTTAGTAGAGACGGGGTTTCACCATATTAACCAGGATGGTCTCGATCTCCTGACCTCGTGATCCGCCCGTCTCGGCCTCCCAAAGTGCTGGGATTACAGGCTTGAGCCACCGCGCCCGGCCAAATCACGTTATATTTTAAAATTTATCTTCTCAGTTTCGATCTTTTAACTGGAGAATTTAATCAATTTATATTTAAAGTAATTACCAATAAGGAATAACTTGCTTTTGTGATTCTTCTATTTCTTTTCTATATCCCTTATCTTTTATGACCCTCGTTTTCCACATTACTATCTTATTTGAGTTTAGTTAATTTTTTTGTAGTAGAATGTTTTAATTCCATTCTCATTTCCTTCCTTTTGTGTATATTTATTATTTTCTTTGTTGTTTCCATGGCAGTTACATGTAACATCCTAAAGTTATAGTGCTAGTTTGAATTTATACAAGTTGAACTTTAATAACATTCAAAAACGTTGCTCATGTATAGTTTCATCCTCATTTCCCTCAGTTATTGAAGTCACAAACTTACGTATTTGTATATTGTACATCCAAAGGTATTAACTAATAGATATTTAAGGCATTAGTCTCTTAAATTATGTCTAAAACAAAATGTGAAATGCAAATTAAAGTTAAAATAATATTAGCTTTTAGACTAAAAATTTTAAATATGCTAGCATTTTAAATTAAGTAGAAAACAAAAAGTGCAGTTACGAATCATTGTCACAATAACATACATTTCTATAATTGCCCATGTATTTACATTTACTGGCATCTTTATTTCTTTATAAGACTTCAAGTTACTACCTATTGTACTTGCATTTCAACCTACTGGACTCCCACTAATCATTCTTGCAAGGCAGGTCTAGTGGTAACTCTTGTCAAGTTTTCTTTATTTGAGAATGTCTTAATTTCTTCCTTGCTTTTGAAAGACAGTTTTGCCAGATAGAAAATTTTTGGTTAACAGGTTTTGATTTGTTTTGTTTTTCTTTTAGAATTTTGAACACATCAGCCCACTGCCTTGTGGCTTCTTATGTTTCTGATGAGAAATCTGCTGATAAGGATACATTGTTTGTGACAAGCAGCCTCTCTCAGGTTGCTTTCAAAATTCTCTTTGTCTTTGTCTTTCAACAGTTTGATTATAACTTGTCTTGGTTTGGGTCTCTGAGTTCATCCTATTTGGATTTCTTTTTGAGCTCTTAGTTATTTATACCAATGACTTTCATCAAATTTAGGGCTGTTAATTTTTTAGAATTTTTTTCTACCCCTTTATCTCCGTCTTCTACTTCTAACATTCCCACAATCCATATGTTGCCGCATTTGATGGTACTACACAGGTCCCTTAGGTTCTGTTTATTTTTCTTCAGTCTTTTATTTTTTATGTTTCTAATACTCAATCATTTCACTTGTCTTATCTTCAGTTTCATTCTTCTGCCTGCTCAAGTATATCTTGACTCTCTAGTAAAACCGTTATTTCAGTTATTGTAACCTTTTGATCTAGCATTTTTTATTTGGAGTCTTTTAGGTTCACTCTGTCTCTCTCTCTCTCTCTCTCTCTCCATTGGCACTTCCATTTTGTTCATACATCATGTTTTCATATTTTCCGTGACTTCCATTACTTCTTGATGTTGGGTCTTTTATCCCTTTGAATTGGCCATACTTCCTTATTGCTTTGTATCCTTTGTAATTTTTTTATTGTTGAAAATCAGACATTTTAATGTAATAATTTTGGTATCTCAGGAGATCAGAATCTTCCCTGATAGAATTTAGCTCTGTGTCCCTACTGAAATTGCATCTTAAATTTTAATAATTCCCACATGTCATGGTAGGGACCTGGTGGGAGGTAATTGAATCATGGGGGCAGGTTTTTCTCAAGCTATTCTCATGATAGTGAATAAGTCTCATGAGATCTGATGGTTTATAAAGGGCAGTTGCACATGCCCTCCAGCCCACTGCCATGTAAGACGTGACTTTGCTCTTCCTTTGCCTCCTACCATGATTTTGAGGCTTTCCCAGCTATGTGGAACTGTGAGTCCATTAAACCTGTTTCCTCTATAAATTACCCAGTCTCAGGCTTGTCTTTGTTAGCCGCATGAGAATGGACTAATACATTCCCATTTCCCATGGTTTGCTATTTTATGTTTTTGCTTTTGTTTTGTTATGTTGGTTCTTTTGTAATTGTTGTAGACTGTCTTTATGCTGAGGATCAGCCTTAGGTGAAAACAAGTCTTCTCAGGACTTTTGTAAGCCTGCATCTTTCCCTGTGCATGTACGGTGACTTGCTAATTTGTCCCAAATATTCAGTTGCCTTTGAATATCTTAATCTTTAATGGCTGACATCCCTCTAAAAAGAGGAAAATGAAGAGTAGGAAAAGGCACTGGCCTTTTAACCATCTTAGAATTCACTTCAGCTGGAGGGAGAGGAGCTTGTTATAAGGGTGTAAGGATGTGAAACAATAGCTGCCTTTCTCATAGCATATCTTCAATTTCATAATGAGAAGGGGCAATAAGCAATAAGAATACTAAGCATCACTTACTTGCATCACAGGGCCCTTACTGTCCATCCTGGTTCCTGCAAGATGCATGCATGCTCCAGGAACACCTGCCATGGGGCTGGGGGTCAAAGATAGGTAGCTGCCTCTGAGCTAAGTGTTCAAGTCAACTAAAATTAACCACAAACTTTCATTCAAGCCTTCTGACAAAATTTACATACTTTCAATAGACTAGAGTTCTCAATAGTTACCTGTCTACTGTAGCAATTGTTATCTGGATGGAAAAACAGATTCCTGGTGCTTCTCCTTCCATCGTAATTCCCAGATTCCTCTTCCCAAACCATTTCTTTTCAATAAAACATTTATTACGGCTAAAGTGGTCTACTCACCACCTTCTCCAAATCATACACTCTTTATTGCTTCAGGTTCATTTTTCCATAAATTTTGACACATCTAAATTGCCTTTACTCACACTTAGTGCTACTGAAACTTCTCCTCAATATTCTGAGTTCTAACTTAGATCCTCTTCATCAGTAAATTATATCAATCCCTTGCCTCTCTTCTATAAAACCAGGAA
Source organism: Macaca fascicularis (assembly GCF_037993035.2). Taxonomy (NCBI): domain Eukaryota; kingdom Metazoa; phylum Chordata; class Mammalia; order Primates; family Cercopithecidae; genus Macaca; species Macaca fascicularis. Next base: position 16,145,327 of record NC_088386.1, read on the forward strand.
TTTCTTTTACAGCAAATAAGATTAGAAGCTGAAAATGAAGGATAATTAATTATCTTTAGTTAGTAAACACTACAAGGTTCTATAATTTATTTAACGCAAAACTAATTAAAGTATTGTAATGACTCACCTCTAATAAAATCATATTGCTGAGTTTGCTAATGGCTTCAAATATTGACAAAGCATGCCATACTCATATGAAACGAACCATTGGTCATTTGTAGAAGTATGTCCTTTACTTTTTTAAATTTATGTTTGCATGCACTCAAAAGATAAACTTGATAAATATGAAATTTCTCTAAGAATTCCCCAAAGGAGTTTGAAAAATGACATTACAGAAAACTGAAGATTAACTCTCCACAAAACTAGTTACCCTAAAATTCCCTGAGGTGTTTAAATTCACATGAAAACAGATTTTTTAATAATAGTAAAAGTGAACACCTACAAAACACTTGTTATAGGCCAGATACTATTCAAAATGCTTTAGAGCTGTATTCATACATTAAACATTAGAATAGCACTATTGATAAAGCACTACCATTTTAAAGGTGAAAATAGTAAGGCATATCAAGATTAAATAATGTTCTCAAGATCAACAGCAGTAGAACCAGGACATAATCACGTGCAATATGGCTTCAAACAGGGAAGCTATAATTTTTATACATTTTTAGTATTTTCATAATTTTCTTAAATATATTAAAAATAATAACAAATAACAAATAAAGAAATCAATAACAAATAAAGAAAATGCATACAATTAATACTATTTCCTTGAGTGTATCAAAGTGCTATTATTTTGTCATATGTGTTGTTTCCCTCAAGTATAAAGAATAAGAGGGTCATTTAAAACCAACCAAAGTGTAAAACATTTTCCAAAATACTGTCCACTTTTTCTAAAATACTGGACAGTATTTTGTACAAAAGGTGAAGTTGTCTTGGATTTCTGTGTTCTGGAATTCTGTTTGTTCCAAAGTTGCTCTGGCCCAATGGACCAACTCTATTGTTTACAACATCAGAGTGAAACAGGAAGGATGAGAGCGCCTGCCAGTTATTGGTGTCCACTCACCACTGTCCATGAATGTTTCATTGATTACATGCCTTATCTAAACCAAACCTGGCACATTCATATTTACCATATTCTATGCAAATTTGGCTGCCACTTTTCAGAAATATCATAGTGGGATGGATTTACAGAGAGTTCTATGACGGTAGATTAAATGCATTGTTTGCTAATTTATCTAAATATCTACAAGATAAAAGCAAATATAATGTCCATAATCTATGGTATCTGGACAATTGCATACATTTTGCATTTTAAATCACGAACCTATTTTCATCATCATGATTTACTCAATTATTCGACAATTTACTGTGGAAAGGATAGTGAATGCAGGGTTGCTGGTAGGATTTCTTTGAATATTTGAGGTTCCAGATTATTTTCCGATGAAAGGAAACCTTATTTAGCAAGAGTGTATTATTCTGTAGCCTTCTCGTGATAAGAAATATCTATTATAATTACCCTATTTCACTAATAAGCTTAAGAAATATGCATTCAGATTTCTAAAATAGGATATAAATAATAGTAATGTGCACCTTATTATGAAAAATAGTCACATTTTCCAAAATAATTATCACAATGATATGATAGTGTACATATTTCTATTTATAGATGAGGAAATTGAGGCTTGCAGGAAATTAAAAACTTAACTCAGCCCAACCACCTGAAAACGGCAATTCAAAATTTTAAAAAAACCTAGAGGATTCTAAACTACATTAAAAAGCTAGTTAAAAGTTAGAATGAGGATTGGCCAATTAGGATTATTAAAGGTAAATAAGGTAAATATATTGATTAAGGTATAAAAAATTTGAATTCAATAGAAAGATGTATTTATCCTTTTATAAATTCCTCACTCTTTACAACATAGTTCAAATTATATAATGCAAAATTGACAGACAACTAAAGAAAAACAATCACATATCCACTGTCATTAGTAAGAACATATAACTCTTAGAAACATAATTATTAAGATTGATCCAGTAGGCACATATAGAACATTGTACCTGTCACATAGAAAATATATAAAATTATCTATCACATAAAAAGCATTTCGAAAAAATCCTAAGCCATTAAGCATATCTCATCAATTGCGGTCACTAACTAAAACTAAGTAAAAAAAATTGTAAAACTTAATCCAGTAACCATGATAGAATCAATTTTTTAGTATCCCAGCAAAAACAAAAATCCCTACAATACCTAGTTACATTCATAGGTTAACAAGTGCAGAAGGATTTTAACAACGTAGAAATTATAAAAATTGAAATGGAAAAGAAAAATGTCATTATTAATAAAAAGCGTAATAGTCTACACAGAATTATTTGGAATTTATAATTGTGTGTAGCAATGTTGATATATATATAAAATAAATAAATATATAAAATAAACAAATAAATACTTTGAGCACCTTTCTATTTGCCAGTAGCAAACATTTTTTAAATAAGAAATACAAGCACTTAAAAGAGTGACCAAAATGATAAATTGCAAATTTTTAGATATGAAATTGTAAAATTTGACTGAGCTATTAAGAGTCTTAAATAACTAAATACATATATTAAATGTTTGTAGATATGAAGATTCAGTATCACTAAGATGTTAATTTCCCAAAATAGACATATAGATTCAAAATAGTGTATTCAAAATTCTGAAAATGGGCATGTAACATGAAAGACAATTGTGACATTAATATGAAAGGCTAAAAAGTCAAGAAGAGTCGAAGTCAGCATAAGAAACTGCCTTGTCAGAGAGTAAAGCTTACTTTAATTAAGGCACTGTTGTCTTAGCACATTAATAGACAAACCACCTGGAAAAAAAAAGAGCCAGAAGAAGACTCATGCATATGTGGAGCATAACACTGTAACACTGCAGAGGAGTAGTTACAGAATGAAGTGGTCAATAAAAGGTTTCAGGACAATTGTTGGCCATATGAAACATATATAAAAAGGGACAGAGATGGCCAGGCTCGGTGGCTCACGCTTGTAATCCCAGCACTTTGGGAGGCCAAGGCGAGCGGATCACAAGGTCAGGAGATTGAGACCATCTCGGCTAACACGGTGAAACCCCACCTTTTTGTATTTTGTAGAAATACAAAAAAAAAAAAAAAAAAAATTAGCCGAGCATGGCGGCGGGCGCCTGTAGTCCCAGCTACTCGGGACACTGAGGCAGGAGAATGGCCTGAACCTGGGAGGCGGAGCTTGCAGTGAGCCGAGATGGCGCCACTGTACTCCAGCCTGGGCGACAGAGCCAGACTCCGTCTCAAAAAAAATTAAAAATTAAAAAATTAAAAAATGGACAGAGATTTAATACCATACCAAAAAAAGCAATTTCAGATGGATGGATCAAGAACCTATACATGGAAGGCCCACTTGAAAAATTCTAGAGAAGTATTATTCCATTATAAAGATTTCATAAATAACAAAAAGTAGAAATCACGTATTTGATAAATCAGACTACATTTATTAAAAAAATCTGTTTGTGGAAATGAATCCATTAAGAGAGCGAGAAGTAAATCCAAAAACTGGATGAAGATAGACCCAATAATGTATTAATATCCAGAACATATAAGGGGTTCCTTTTAATTAAAAAAAGAATAAAAAATGTGAATGGATAAATATATGAATAGACATTTCACATATGAGAAAATACAAATTGCCAGTAACGATACGAAAAGTTGCTCTAGCTTATTAGAATTCAAGGAAATACTAAATATTAATAAAACTGTAACAAAATACCATTTTGTATAATCATTTGGGTAGTTACTTAGAAGTCTGAGGAAATAGGAGTTGGCAAGGATATGGAACAAAGGGAACTCTCTCATTGTTGCTGGTAGGTGTAAACACCCTTAACAAATAACCTAGAAATCAGTTTGGTGATGCTCCATACATCTGAGCATGCACATGATAGTAAGCAATACTACTCCCTGAGCAGTATTCCCTTGAGAAAGGCTTTACATGGTCACCATGAGATATGTACAAGAATATAATATTGCAGGCCGGGCTCACTGATTCATATATGTAATCCCATCACTTTGGGAGGCCTAGGTGGGTGGATCGCTTGAGGTCAGGAGTTTGAAATCAGCCTGGCCAACATGGTGAAACCCTGTCTCTACTAAAAATACAAAACTTAGCCAGGTGCGGTAGCATGTGCCTGTAATCCCAGGTACTCGGGAGGCTGAGGCACAAGAATCGCTTGAACCTGGGAGGCAGAGGTTACAGTGAGCCAAGATCTCACTCCAGCCTGGATGACAGAGCAAGACTTTGCCTAAAACTATATATGTGTATTTGCCTAAAAAAAAATATATATATACACACACACACACACACACACACACACACACACATATATAAAATTGCTCAAACTGCTTTATACATCAATAATTATCTTTTTGAGTTTGTAATTATTTCAAAATAAAAATAAAAGTAAAAATCCTCTCTTAAGAGAATATTAAATAATTCCATCTAAATTTTTACCCTGAACAATGCTTTAAGAAAAAATAATCTTTATTTTGAATTTTTCATGAAAACTGACAATATTATGTAAGGGAAATTACTCAGTACAAGGTTCTAGTAACCTTGGATCTCTTCTAGGTTTCACTACAAACCAGCAGTTTAATCATATATTACTTAACAAACTTTTGTCTTTATTAACTGATAAAATAATACTAGTATCATTTAATGTATTCTTAAGTTGGAATATTAGATAAAAGATATAAAGGACTTTGGAAAAAACCATAGGAAAACTTGCCCTACAAAACTTTATGTTTTCCTAAGTCCTTTCCTAAGTTTCAGTAAACATCTTCCATAAGACCATTATTGGTAGTGTTCAGTGCATACCAATGCCTGCGCTTACCAGCTGCTGCCCTTGGACACCCCAGGCCGCGTACTGCAAGACGGAGTCCTCTACTTCTGGAGGATTTAACTCCCAAACTTCCCTTAAAAAAATGTGAACATTTTTTACATGAACAAACTGAAATCTACACCAACAATTTAGTAACACAATTGCTCATGAAAACCAGGAAATCAAAGAACTTACCTAGTGTGTATGTTGTAAATCACATATGAAGCAGTATATGAATAATGAAAAATCTGAAATTAAAAAAGAAACATTATTGATCATAGTTTTATCTTAATGTGAATATATATATATATATATTCTTAGTAAAATCCAGGAAATCCAAGACTTGGTGTTAAGCAGAAATGAAAATATAAATTATTCTAGCTCAGGAGGTGATTAGCCTCTCTGTGCCTTATGCCTAATTTTTATTTCTAATATCAATTCCATTCCTTATTTAATCCACTCTATCCTGAGTATAATTGTGATTATATTACTTTCTTGTTCAAAATTTTCAGTGATGCCCTATTGCCTATTGCCTATAAAATAAAATTCAAACTGCCTTATCTGATGTTAAATAATTTTGTTATTTTGGCTTCTACATGTTTTTCTAAACTTGTCACCTACTGCCTCCCTTCATACAGTCTATACTTCAAATTAGATGGATTCTCCCTGTGTGTCCTGAACCTTTTTTGCTTTTCCCCTAAGGACATTCTACCTTAACTGAGGTGAAGATTCTACTCCCTCATAATCAAACCCCTGTATGGAGCTCATATTGATTTCTTCTATTGAAATTCATCTCACAGTTTCTTTCCTGCATGACTTTTAGGACACATCTCACTCTGTAGTGAAACTATATAAACATTTTGTGTAAGTCTCCTTTTCCTACTAGAATGTTGTCAGATACAGGTGTCTATTACCTTTGTATCCTCCACATTACCTAGCACAGTGCCATGTTTATATGCATTCAACTGATATTTCTTGAGTGATGGTTCTTATGGGAAAAAACTAATGCATGTTGAAGTGTTTGTTGGTGAAGTCAAAGTGAGATAACACTTTTCACACCTTTATAGTAATGGTAGAAAATGACATATTAAGCAGATGGCTTCAAGTATATAATAGCTAAAAATCCCTTTTAAAAAAAAAAAAAAAAAAAAAAACCACTATCTTCCCAAGGACTGCAGAACTCATGACCCATTAAATTTCAAACAAAAGACTGTAGTGCAAAATGCAAAAATGCCTCTATGTTTTGCTTCTTAATAATGAGATGATGAAATAGTGGAATACAGAGGAAATGAGGAAAATTGCAAAAGATGGGTTAGGGAAAGAGATGATGAGTATATTTCTGTGAAAATTATTTTTCTCTAAGCTATGTGAATCTAGTGAAGAAAATTGTTCTTTAGCTAGCTATATTGTGATATTATTATTTCCAGGATTTACAGAACTTTTATTGATACTTTCATTTTTCAGTATGCAATTGTAAAAGCTTCTTTTATTCTTGTAGTGGATATACATTGCACAAATATTACAATACTGTCAATTAAAACTCCCTAGAAGTCAAATTGTTATTTCTTCTCACTGGAATAATAGCTTCAATTAAATATGATTGGCCACATATTTGGCAAAGAAGTACTATGTTCTCTCTTTGCAATGAAATTGCAAGCCTTCCACCATTTGTTAGAGTATTGTGTTTTACAATGAAGCTTTATGCTCCCATTTCTTTTGGAATAACTATTAAATCTGAGATTGCCTTTGTGATAGGGCTGTAGAAGCAAAAATAATTTTTCCTGGTGTCTATTTTGACATTTACATTGTGTTCTATAAAGTTCTATACTTTATTGCAAATTTAAATCTTGAATTTACTAACAGAGCCGACAAAAAGATGAGAAATGTGACCACTCTGTCAACACTTTCTCTCTCTCTCTCTCTCAGAA